>NC_040023.1:12191345-12362947 GCF_000972845.2 Larimichthys crocea
TGACCTTTGACTTCAGTGATTTCTCCACAACCTACTCAACCCTCTGGAACGCCTTCTCAGCATCCAAGGAAATTATTACCTTGGGAATGACAGGGTTGGGGGAGCCAATAATGTTGAGTAGTCTGGTCTGTGAAAATCAGGGTAGGCAGGCTTGTTGCAGCCGTGTGGCGACGACCTTGGTGAGGATCTTTTGGTCCACGTTCAAACGCGAGATAGGCCTGTAGTTGCTGCAAGGGGGTCCTTATCCTTTTTAAGTGAGAGAGAAATATTAGCTTCCGATAGGGCTGAGGGTAATCTACCACTTAGCGAATGATTCATTATAATCATTGACTAAATGTGGGGAGATTAGGTTAGAGAATGCAGGGGATTGCCATTTTGTAGCTGTCCAATTGCCTTCGGTACTTCAGTCAATGAGATTGGTGCGCCTAGTTCGTTAGCCAGACCAGTATCGACTTTGGGGTATTGAATGAACTCTAGGGGGTTGTGTTTATTCCAGATTTCAGGTGAGTACTGTGAAGTGTAGAGATTTGAATAGACATTAAAAAACGCATTGTTTACCGACGATGTTACTGTTTTAATGTTCATATTGTTACGACCTTGGCTCAGAAAGTCATTTGGTTCCATCATGGTTCTCTCTGTGATCCACTGCTCAGCTCTGGCCTCAGTGCTGCAGTCCATGGAGGCTCTGGATGAGTTGGACCTGCAGCACAAAACATCATGGGAGGGAGAACTAAGACTAAAACCACCTGGGAGGAACTGCAGACAGGCCGAGTAAGTCCAGACGTGATGAACGTTATGAATCAGTTTAGATCGTTTTTTCACAGATGTCCTTGAGCAGTTTCACCTCAGTGCAAAACAACAGTTTGGTTGTTTAACATTATTCTATTTATTTTTAATAAATTAAACATTTCTGCATCTACAGGTAATTGGTAACAGGTTACTGCTACGATCATCTTGCCTTAAGTGTAAAATGTAAACTGAAACAAAATCAACTGAACATTGTAACTTCATATTTAATTGAAAATAACACAAAGACAACTGATCAAATGTTGAACCTGAGAAACTGTTTTGGGTGTTTCCAGAGCAGCTGCACGGCTCAAAGAACAAACAGTTACTTTAAACCTGATCTGTAACTTTCTGGGATTGTGTTCGTCTCTACAGGATTGAACTCACAGCTGGTGGACACAAAACAGGTGAGTACTGAATCAATGTGCCCCATTCATCAAGCCAATAAACATTAGTTTCATTTATATGGTGATTCTGGCCTAAAGTACCTAGTATTGTAACGTATACTTTGATGAGGTCGTCTAGCTTTTAGAATATTCAGGTTTTTATTTTTTAAGTAAATTTCCATTTTTAATCTCAGAACTTTGAGTTTTTCTCTCTGAATATTACCCCAGTCTCAGCTGGATCCGTATGAAAGTGACTGTTTGTTATCTTCCAGGTCCAAAACGCAAAACTCAGAATAAGGACTCAGCGGAGAGGCTGTTCTCCGTTCATATAGAGTTGATAAACTGAGGATGAAATGCAGTCAGGGAAAACACAAAGACTCAGCAGAGAGCTGAAGGGAAATGAAGCCAGCTCGATCCCGATCAAAGCTTTCCTTCAGGTGGATCCAGTCCTTCACAAGTGTTTAAATTAAGCTGAAGTGAAAGCTGTTTCCTTCACAGCACTAAATATAAACATGCAAAGACTGTGGCTGAGTGTGCTAGTATGATTAAACAAGATGTTTTATTTTTATATGACTCAGAATTTAAGATGTTATTAAGACAAAAACAGACTTCACTCGTTACAGCTCACGATACACAAGTAGATGAATGAAAATAAAACAATAAAAATCAAATATATACTAGAAATTGTTATGAGAATTTTTAAGGAACAACCCTTAAATAAAAAGGACTGGATTCAAAGTATCAAAGTTTAAGTTGAATTTATTATTCTTGTACAAGAAGGAGCGTTTAACAGTGCAACACAGAGGGGTTACAGAGAAAAGGCTCCCTGAGGAGCTCTAACTGTAATAATTATCTAATATAATAAGGGAAGTGCACGAGACATGCAAAAACAGGAAACACACATTATATGAGTTAAAACATCTGAACCCTGTATAATCCTAATTTTTTATAACAGAAATAGAAAAATAATAAGGGTTGTGTACACTATATGTTAATTTTAATGTATGTGTGCTGTGTTAGTGGTTCATTTTAATGAGTTAATGAGTTCTTATTTCTATTTTTAACGTTTTATATATATTTTTTTATTTGTAAAGCTAATTTGAATCCAGATTCATCTTTAAGTTGATCCACACATTTTATTTGTCTCCTATAAAGATGCATAACCAAGCTGTCTGAGATCCATTCTTATGTTTGTTAAATGATAAACCTGAATTTTGATCAAAGAAAATGCAGAATACGAATCACTAGAGCTGCTTTGCCATGAAATGTATATTATTATTATTATTATTATTATTATTATTATTATTATTATTATTATTAGTAGTAGTAGTAGTATTTTTATTATTATTATATGCTGTTATTGACAATAACACCACCATTAAATCATCAGTACTATTACCATCTATCTATCTATCAATCTATTTGTCATGTAATGTAGCATAAAATGGAATTACTCAGGTAAAGTACAAGTACCTCAAATTGTTACTCAAGTACTCATATATTTTGTAACTGCTTTAAATTAAATGGAAAGAAAATAGTAATGAATGAATCGTCAAGGAGCTTTTATTGTGAAAACCGAGACTGTAAACCGGACGTGGTGTTCTTTATCTTCCGGTGTGGCGCGTCTTGAATCCTCCGCTCGTACCGATGCTAACAGCTCGTGTCTGCTGTCAGTGTGTTTCATGTGTGAAATAAATCAAACTGAGCAGGAATGTCGCTTTCCACCGCTCGCTCCTTCCTGTCCGAGGCTTGTTATGGCGAACAGGAGCTGGACGCGAACTCCGCGCTCATGGAGCTGGACAAAGGTGCGTTAGCTCGGCGGCTAACGCCTTAGCATGCAGTGTGATGTGTTGTTACTGACTGTTTCAGTCTGTTGTTACTGACTGTTTCAGTCTGTTGTTACTGACTGTTTCAGTTTGTTGTTACTGACTGTTTCAGTCTGTTGTTACTGACTGTTTCACGACCACAGAGAAGAGTTTAGAGTTGCACCTCGCTTTGTGAGAGGCGAGGGTACAGAACGAGGGTACAAACTGTTTCAAATGAAAGACCACATTTCCGAGAGTTAAGTCCCTCAGTCTATGGACACACCGTTATCCCCCCACGTTTGAAAACCACTATCACAAACATCCCAGGCTGACATCTGGATTATTCACGAGGGGTGAAAATAATGTGAACCTTTACTTTCCCTCAGTCGACATTACACGCCAGGCCTTACGTGTATTAAGTGTAACCGATTATACTAATTCAGTCTGATGATCTTTTGATTCATAAGAACAGACAACCCCTAGTGGATATTTTGGAAGGGAAGTCTTTCAGATCCCAACCAAATAGAGTTGAGGCATTACATCCCAGATCAAATATACTCATGTGGAGTACAAACTGATATGTTCTGACATTTGGTAAGTCTAAACCCCCACAGAACCTGAAGCTGCAAGGTGGCCATCTAAGTTTTGGTCTTGGCTCCATAGGATAGGAACTAGCCAGCATGCAAGTCTCGTTCATCACCTATTTTTAAAATATAGGATCGGAATTTCTTATTTGAAACAGTACAACAAAGCCGCGGCAATATATTTATTTTCAAACCAATGGATATGCGTCTACGCCAGGAAGACAGCAGAAATTCCATCGCTCCAAATCCTGCGCACTCTCTCAAACTCACAGGGGAACAAAGTTTGCCTTCTACATTTGCTTAAATTAGGGGTTTTGCATATACTCAGGTATACAAATCCTGCAGGAGACCACTAAAGGAAAGGAAGGTAAGCACTCGTATCAATTAGACTCCAAGTGGCATAGCTTCAGACTTGGTCAATAAATTTTATTCATCCCCGAGAATTTATTAATATACGTCAATAATGTTAGAGCAGAGCGAATTGACACCTCTGGATTGGGAAATCAATATCAACACAGCATCTGCAATACAGACAATCTTGTGCCCATAAATCCACTAGATAGACCCGTATATCACGGTGCCACCCTTATGGCTTCCGCCAATGGTTCCGATGGCAATGCAAACAAGATGGGGAACAAGGGCAGCCTTGCCTCGTTCCTCTGAGCATTGGAAACACCGTCCGATCTCAGCCCATTATTCAAAATAAGCCGCCTGAGGATTATCATACAAAATTGGACCCACCTAAGAAATTCATCACGAGACCAAATGTATTTAAAAAGCATAAAAAAATAAGCCCATCTACTCGGCAAACGCTTTCACAGGCAGCTGAGAGACCCCCCGAGCAACCGCCCATCAATGTCTCTCCTTGCTGAAAGCTTGAATTACATGAGAAGGCAACCTGACATATTACAGGAGTTACGAACCTTTTTATAAACCTGTTTGATCTTCTTTTAATATTTTAAGGCAGAAGGCCCCTTCACGTTGAGTACGCTAGGATTTTTAACAGTATCTTCGCGTCTACATTAAGAGAGCTTTAATCGGCTATATGAAGAACAAGACTCTTGCACTTCCCCTTTTTCAGAATGAGGACAAATATTTTTGCTGGTTGGGGAGTGGTTTCAACATATCAAGTAATGGGTCTACATAATCAAATCCACAATTTTTTTATAAAATTCACTACTAACACCCATCAGAACCCGGGGCTTTTCCGTTCTGTAAGGTTTTATAGCATTCACTATCATCGACTTCTGGAAATGGGGTGCATTGCAGAATTGGTCCGCCTGTTTGTGAAATAGTAGGCAATTAAGATATACAAAGAATATCCTCCATCAAATCCCAGTGCGGTCCTGCGGTTGTTCAGATGCATACAGTCCCTACAATAACAAAAGTCTTTAAAGATTCATTTATAGACTTATTGTCATATATACGAGTATTTGGCATCACAAAGGCTGCGATAGGCTTGGATTCTGATCTTTTTTTGGTATGCCAATATTTTCTGTCCAGTGTTATAACCATGTTCATAAAATTTTGTCTAGTAAATTTTAATTGGATCCTCATCTTGGTTAAGAGGTTATTCTAAGGTTGACCTGACTGCCGATTTCTCGCAATAACGCAGAGTAGGAGAACAAACTATAGGTCTCTTTCTTTGGCTTTAAGCTCATTCATTAACAGATTTTGCTTTACCTCATTTTCTGCCCGCCGCTTGCTTGCTGAAAATGAACTAAAATCCCTCTAAATACTACTCCTTACTAGTTAACATAGGAGGGCAGGTTTATCCATCGACTGTGAGTTAATAAAAAGAAATATCTAAAAACTCAGTGTTTACCAGATAGGAATACGAAAGCATGCCTTTAAATAGTTGTTTCCGTCTCCAGTATTTTACTCTGTTTCTATACCTTTAAGAGAGAGGTCCAGCCCGCACATTGCTGTCGAGATGACAATATTACCTATTATACAAGATAAAACTGAATGTAAAAAAAAAAAAAAGTAATCTTCCTTGTTGACACCTATGGGGTGCAGAAAAAAAAGTGTATTCCTTACCCCAAAGGAGATTGGTCCCTCCATACATCAACAAATCCTTAATCTCTTCCATATAGATTGGTGACTTAGCTTGAGAGAAGAGGTGAAGCTTTGTGGGGAATCTGTCAATAAGGGGATTCCGTATACAATAAAATCCCCACCCACTAGGAAATATCTGGGGGATCTCAGAAAAATCTAAGAATACCTTAGTTATAAAATCTGACGGGTCAGAGGGGGGTAATAGTATATCAGTATGGAAAAAAAACCGTACCTAGTAGTTGCCCTTGACTATCACATACCTCCATATTGTCTTTAACATAGTCTATTATTGAAAAAGGAAGATCTTCTCACAGGAATTGCCACTCCTCTACTTCTTGAAGTAAAATGAAGAGAAAAATACCTGTTCAATCCCCACCTGCTGTAGTTTTCGGTGTTCTACTTCATCCAGATTTGTTTCTTGCAAAAGCGCAATATCAAGTGTTCCTTTTCAGACAGTGGGAATTTTCCTTCTTTAAAGGACTATGGACCCCTCTTACTTCCATGTACACAGGCGTAGCTTATTACTTGCCCATACCGCTTGATCGACCCTCTATATAGACACATAACTCACTTGAGCACCGAACTGAAACAGCATAATACAGTAAACAGTCCATGCGCTGGGACAAAACAAAACTCTGAAACGGAGCTAATTCATACAAACAACAAAGCCCAAATACATGGGGGCTGTCCTGCCACTTGACCCGCAGGCCTTTTACAACCTCTTCCACATCGCTCTCTCCGCCTCTTTTTAAAAAAAGAAGAAGTAAACGGATCTGTCATAATAAATCAATGAGGCTGTGCCCTGTCCCTTTCTGGCACTCCTCATAGAATAAAACAAACCGAGGTTGCTCACAGTGACCATAACTTTTGTGGATAAAATTACCCGTGTTCATGTTCACAAATATATAACGTATACGCAATATATGCCCGATACGGAGCAATCAGAACTACTCACTTAACGTGTATGAATTAAATCAGGCAACATAAAGCCACGTACTGCAGACACATTACTGGGAGCAGTGTCCTCACACCTCTGCTCCATTGAATGTAGAAGCGAAGCGGCTTCTTTCGGCGTGTCGAATCTCCTCTGAGTCCCGTTCACCATCCCTTCGAGTATCCGGGCACAGCAACGCTAGTCCATGTTCATTTTCCTCAGCTGCGCTTTATGTCATCGAAAGCTTATCATCTCCAGACCACTTTCAACTGAATAGTCATTAAAGAAGGAGATTCTGGGTTCCTTATGTGGGGGTCCCCTGGTTAGACTGGCGGGACCGAGCCCACGCTGCCTCCATCACAAGTTGTTGTTCACGTGAAGTTATGAAACACTTAACTATCAGCGGCCTGGGACGTTGACCGGTGCGGGTTTAAGTGCTAGGGACCGTGAGCCCGATCAGCTTCAGGCGTCCGCCTTTGAATCCATTTGGAGGAACTCAGGGATCACCTTTTGAAGAATTCACTGATCCGAGCTTCTGGGCGTCAGGTAAGCCAACCTACGTATGTTGCATCTGCGACCTCGGTTGTCGAGATCGCAATGTGCTCCCGCAACGTCGTGCACTTGCTTGTCTCGAGATACGCCAACCTCGCCTCCGATGATGTAGCTGCGGCTCCGAACAAGCCAATCCGTTTCTCTGCTTCGCCCACTCGGGCGACAACCGCCCTTATCTGCGAGGTCTGTTCTTTAATGGCTTCCAGGACAGTGGAAATCTTGGTGTCGATTACTTTAGTAAGGTTTCAGTTTATTCTGTCCAGGGCTTGAACAATATATACTCATAGAGCCGGAATTAGCATCCGCCTCGGCATCCCAACGAGACACGTGGCTCCCCTCTTCATTTCAACATTAGCAGGAGTTCTTTCGACAAATTTTTCGTGCTTCTGGGCATGTTGTCCGGGGCTTTTGAAAAATAACCGTCCAGACTCATGTTAGAAAACTTCCCGTCCAATTCCCCACTTTTCACCGTTCAAATGTGTAAAATAGAAATTAAACTGACAAATGCCACCGGAGCGGGAATGTATCTGTCAGTTGCAGCCTGTTGATGGCTACTGTGTAACACGCTGTTGGTAAATCAACCTCTATGGCTGAACCTTTCAAAACACAGTGCAGTTATCCGGAATATTTATACACTCGTGTAAACGTGTCATAAAAATGGGCTGAAATTGTGAGAGCACAACAATCGAGACTGCATCCAGCGCTACTATCGTCACCCAAAGCCACTCTCACCCGTTTACAGAGCTACAATTATTCCATATATGTGTCGATTGGATTGTCCTGTCTAATGAATATCTGTCTGTCTTTCTCCCTGTCTGACTCTCAGAGATACATTCCCTCACTTACATCTACAGGCCTTCTCCAAACCAGTCAACCTGCCGGCATCCATGACTTCACAGCCATGGGTCTGCTGGTAAAAGGATGATCGACTACTATGACAGCGACGTTCAGAAGAAGTTCCCAAAGAGGACTGGATGAAAACTCGGATGGATGAGAACTACTGGAAAAAAGGCACACAGTCCCGCCAGAGCAAGCACCAGTGGTTCAAAGTCAACATGGAGATTCTGATGAAACGAATGAGACAGATGAGTGTGGTAAGATCCATGAGATGTGAAGGACCAAAGGACTGTTTTTGGTGTTTTACTGATCGCTTCAGTCAAACAAAAGCATTTCATTTGTCCATGTTTCATTATGTCTCTGTCCTGTCGTCACCCTCTGGTTGCAGACGTCCATATTCTCTCAGTGGATGCACGGATGTAGGGCGAAGAGAATCCTGATGGATCTTTGAGATTTGTCCAAGGCAAGGACATGTACAACTACGACGGACAAGACTTCCTGTCCTTTGACGAGTCAATGCAGTCTGGGTCGCCCCAGTTGACGCAGCAGTTAGAGACACGAGGAGTGGGACGAGGTCGGGTCCTTAAAGAATACACCAAAGGCTACCTGGAGAACGAGTGCATAGAATGGTTGACCAAGTTCATTACGTATGAGAAAGAGCAGCTGAGAACAGCATAGTACGACTGAAGGCCATTCATCAAATAAAAACTTACAAATTAATTTGAGATTATAATCGAAACCCTAATGTTACAAAGAGTATTGTGTGTATTGACTTTGGTCACTAACAGTCTAATAATGTAATTGTCAACCTGCAGGCCTAATTATGAAGCACGTAGTTTTATGAAGAAAAGTATTGTATGTGTTGCTTTACGTCACTTTACATGATTTCCAGAGCCACCTGAAGTGCACCTGTTCACAAAGAACAGCAGAGTTCAGACAACTCCATCTTGACGGCCTGGTCTCAGGATTCTACCCGAAAGACATCCAGCTGGTAATGAACGGGGCGACCTACCCTAACTAGACAGGTGGTGTGGAGACCTTTGGCGTTCGACCAAACGAAGATGACACCTACCAGAGAAGAGACTACGTGGAGATTTTGAAGAGTGACAAATCCAAATCACACCTGTCACGTGATTCACCGTGCATCCGGGTTAAATGTTGAGAAGAATGGGGTAAGAACACATGTCAGTGATGTCTCTGAAACCATTGAAATGATCTGCACACACACACACACACACACACACACACACACACACCACACCACACCTTTTATGGCCATCCTACCACCATTGCTTCAGACCTTTTAAACTCCTTTGCTTGCAGGTCTGGACGATCATACGAGTTAAATCGTACAACAGCTAGAAGTTTTTATAAATCTGAATTTCTTTTATAATAGAATGATAATCATTAAGTGAACTGTACATTAAACTAACATGAATCTTTTTCTGTTTTAGTACACAGATTCATCATGAGGAAGTGGGCCGGTGGTTGGCAGGCTGTTGGGGTGTCTTATGGTCCTGTTCCTGATCGTGGCTGTGGTGCTGTGTGTCCTGGTAAGAAATGCAAATGGTAGGTGCCACCCTGAGCAGAGAGACAGAGATGTCATGTGATTTTCTGATCTCATTGACACCTTTCAGTCGCTTCAAAATGGGTGCTTCTTTCTCTTCTCCGGGTCATCTCGTTCTCTCAACAGGTCCTCTGGCAGATCTGGTGAGTTTTCTTTGTTGATGATTTGAAGTTGTACCGAGTGACACGTTGTCGTCTGTCCCCCGTTGGTCCGAGCTCAGCACTACAACTGGCAACAAGTAAAGATACTGTCCATCAGGAAGTCCATAATCACAGAGAGTTGAGGCAGAGCAGGATGCCGAGGCATCAGGAGACAACATCATCAAACTGTGACCTGGCCTCTGTTGGTCTCTGAGGCTGTGTTACAGTTTGAATTGACTGTGATAGGTTCCATAAATAACCGAGCTGCATGACACTGTGACTGTCCACATAGACAAACATCAAACAGATAAAAACAGTTTGTTCTGTGTGTGTTAACTTTGTCTTTGTTCACAGACAATCCAAGTGATGTGGGAGTGCCTCTCAATGGTAAGTGCTTTATTTCCCTGGGGTTAGTGTTCTGGAGTTTTCTATCCTGAGGTCACACAAGGTCCCGTGTGGGCCTTGAGGTCCGTGTGGGCCTTGAGGTCCTCAGCACAGTATTAGTTTGTTTGGCTTTGGTTGGAACAGTGGGTGCCAGTCTATCTCACACTGTGGTGTCCAGGGTCACGAGACCTGTTGCTGCCTTCATAGACTATGAGCTTGTTGTTGACGGTCCAATCTGCGTAAACAGACATCTGTGTCTCCAGGGTTGGCTGGTTGTGGGCTGGTCTGGTCCAAAATGCCAGTGCCGATTTTTGTCCAAGTCCGCCCCTGTCTGTGACTAATTCTGGGCGTGTAGTATTTGTTCTGTTATATTGGGTTTAAAGTCGATCCACCCCGGATGAGTTGGGCAGAATGTGAGACCGACTCAGACACTTCTGATGAACTTTGAGAGTGTCTCTTAATTCTCCTTTGCCAAGCGTCAATAAATATACAGCATAAGACATCAGAGGCTCTGAACACTTTCTGAACTCCTGACCATTGACCTTGATTCCAGTGATTTCTCACAACCTACTCAACCCTCTGGAACGCCTTCTCAGCATCCAAGGAAATATTACTTGGGATGACAGGGTTGGGGGAGCCAATATGTTGAGTAGTCTGGTCTGTGAAAATCAGGGTAGGCAGGCTTGTTGCAGCCGTGTGGCGACGACCTTGGTGAGGATCTTTTGGTCCACGGTCAAACACGAGATAGGCCTGTAGTTGCTGCAAGGGGTCCTTCTTTTTTAAGTGAGAGAAAATATTAGCTTTCGATAGGGCTGAGGGTAATCTACCACTTGGAATGATTCATTAAATCATTGACTAATGTGGGGAGATTAGGTTAGAGAATGCAGGATTGCCATTTTGTAGCTGTCCAATTGCCTTCGGTACTTCAGTCACATGGATTGGTGCCGCTAGTTCGTTAGCCAGACCAGTATCGACTTTTGGGTATTGAATGAACTCTAGGGGGTTGTGTTATTCCAGATTTCAGGTGAGTACTGTGAAGTGTAGAGATTTGAATAGACATTAAAAAACGCATTGTTTACCGACGATGTTACTGTTTAATGTTCATATTGTTACGACCTTGGCTCAGAAAGTCATTTGGTTCCATCATGTTTCTCCTGTGATCCACTGCTCAGCTCTGGCCTCAGTGTGCAGTCCATGGAGGTCTGGATGAGTTGGACCTGCAACACAAACATCATGGGAGGGAGAACTAAGACTAAAACCACCTGGGAGGAACTCTGACAGGCCGAGTAAGTCCAGACGTGATGACGTTATGAATCAGTTTAGATCGTTTTTTCACAGATGTCCTTGAGCAGTTTCACTCACGTGCAAAACAACAGTTTGGTTGTTTAACTTATTCTATTTTTTTTAATAATAAAAACATTTCTGCATCTACAGGTAATTGGTAACAGGTTACTGCTACGATATCTTGCCTTAAGTGTAAAATGTAAACTGAAACAAAATCAACTGAACATTGTAACTTCATATTAATTAAAATAACACAAAGACAACTGATCAAATGTTGAACCTGAGAAACTGTTTTGGGTGTTTTCCAGAGCAGCTGCACGGCTCAAAGAACAAAACAGTTACTTTAAACCTGATCTGTAACTTTCTGGATGTGTTCGTCTCTACAGGATTGAACTCACAGCTGGTGGACACAAAACAGGTGGTACTGAATCAATGTGCCCCATTCATCAAGCCAATAAACATTGTTTCACTTATATGGTGATTCTGGCCTAAAGTACCTAGTATTGTAACGTAACTTTGATGAGTCGTCTACGTAAATTTCCATTTTTACTTCAGAACTTTGAGTTTTTCTCCTGAATATTCCCCAGTCTCCGCTGGCTCCGTATGAAAGTGACTGTTTGTTATCTCCAGGTCCAAACGCAAAACTCAGAGAAGGACTCCGCGGCGGAGGCTGTTCTCCGTTCATATGAGTTGTAAACTGAGGATGAAATGCAGTCAGGGAAAACACAAAGACTCAGCAGAGAGCTGAAGGGAAATGAAGCCAGCTCGATCCCGATCAAAGCTTTCCTTCCGGTGGATCCAGTCTTCACGACAGTGTTTAAATTAAGCTGAAGTGAAAGCGTTTTCCTTCACAGCACTAAATATAATATGCAAGACTGTGGCGGTGTGCTAGATGATTAAACAGAGGTTTTATTTTTATATGACTCAGAATTAGATGTTATTAAGACAAAAACAGACTTCACTCGTTACAGCTCACGATACACAAGTAGATGAATGAAATAAAAACAATAAAATCAAATATATACTAGAAATGTTATGAGAATTTTTAAGGAACAACCCTTAATAAAAAGGACTGGATTCAAAGTATCAAAGTTTAGTTAAGGTCGTTAGGTACTGTGGGGTTAGGAACCTGTGGGTCGTTGTCTCAACCCCCCTCTTGTGAGTCGTTCAGGTCACTGTGTTGATTATAATTTTATTCTTGAAGTGCACGAGACATGCAAAAACAGAAACACACATTATATGAGTTAAAAACATCTAAATCCTGATAATCCCAATTTTTTATAACAGAATAGAAAAATAATAAGGGTTGTGTACACTATATGTTAATTTTAAGGTATGTGTGCTTTGTTAGTGGTTCATTTTATGAGTTAATGAGTTCTTTATTTCTATTTTAACGTTTTATATATATTTTTAATTGTTAAAAGCTAATTTGAATCCAGATTCATCTTTAAGTTGATCCACACATTTTATTTTCTTCCTATAAAGATGCATAACCAAGCTGTCTGAGATCCATTCTAGTTTGTTAAATGATAAACCTGAATTTTGATCAAAGAAAATGCAGAATACGAACCACTAGAGCTGCTTTGCCATGAATGTATATTTTATTTATTATTATTATTATTTTATTATTATTAGTATTATTTGGAAGAATGAGTCTCCTCCAGGGGCCTCGGCCATGAGTCTCTGAATATATATAAAAATATTATTTCTCATATTTAATTTGATTAAGTCACTGTTTCCACGTGTGCACACACCTGTCCTTGTTTGTCTCTCTGTGTTTTTTTAAATATTTTTATTATTATTTGTTTTTGTTTACGCACGCACGTTATCGGCCAACCCACATAGTCCCTCTTCATCTTCCCCTCTTCCTCTCTTTAAAATTAACTTGTTTCCACCCACCGAACATCAATATTTTACTCCAATTAATTCTTGCAAAAATATTATCATTCATTATCCAACTTCTAAAATAGATATACAATATCAAACTATGAAAAATTATATATTTTTTTACATAAAATATCCCCATTAAAACTCCTCTTAATTCTATAATACTTCTATAATTTACTCATACAAAAAATAAAAATTCATTACCTACAAATATTATATATACCTAAAATATATAATCAATCACTCCCTTATAACCAATATATTTTCTTTTCATTCCTAATCCTTCATGTATACAATTAAAAATTTACCTCCTTTCCTCCTTTCCCTTCCTCTCTCTTAAAAAATATACCCAAATTTAATTTCCCTTTAAAATTATCATTTATTTACCATATCACTTAATTATTTTCTTCCAAAACCAAATACAAAACATAAAAAAAATCAAATATTCATTCCAACACACCTAATTACTCTCCACCAAACAAACAACCTTATGCCTTATAAATACACAAATTCACCCATCTCAACATATTTAGATAACCATTTAAACAATAATAATAATATTACCCATATCCTAATTTTTTTCCTGATAAAACCTACTATAAATCTTAAAATTACTTTAAATTATAACCCTAAAATTCTTTATATCCAAATATAATTTAACTATCATATCTCTATTTTATAATTACTTAATCCCCTAAACCACCCACAATATATCTATCCCCGGGCCACTTTAACCTTTTATCACACCTCCTTTTTCTTCATACATACAATTTAATTATCCTCATTCTAACTTTTTAAATTTCTAATTATACCTACCCCTCTTCTCTAAAACCTCATAATATACAAATCAAATACAAAAACACACTCATTCTAATGATCGTCACAGGGCGTCTTTTTTGGAAAATCCAACACACACACATAACACACAACACACAAGACAGGTAGAGTTATTCGTCCATCAGTGTGTTTGTGAGTGTGTGTGTGCTTCAGCTCACCTGAGCAAACCGACCGCGAAGACACCTGAAAAAAAAGGGTAAAAAAAAGGATTCACCTGCGTCTGTTTTTTTTTTTTTTTTTTAAAGTCCCGCCGGTAAGCTGTTAGTGTGTGCGGCGTTACCATGGTGACGCTCCGCGGCAGAGGCACCGGGGACGCGGAGGGCAGCAGCCGCGGCAGCAGGCATCGGAGCCCGGCCAAGAGCTCCGAGGACCCGCCGCCGACTCCTCCAGAGACCAGGGCACTGAGTCCGGGCTGGACCGACGTGAGTGATAATAATATATAGTTTATGTTAAACTAGTTAATAAACACAATACAAGTTACTATGGAGGCGAGGATAAATAGTACACGTTAGATTAATGAACAAATAATGAAGTGAAGTTAAAAAGTTAAATAAAAAAATTTGTCTCCTAATTTGAATTTTAATAGGGAATATAAACAATTCATACAGTTATTGTGTTGTTCCATACTAAAATAAATAATATAATAATCATTATAATGATTTCATTTGGTGGGTTATGAATAATGTTAAACTTACTTATTTTAATTGTGTTTTATGTCTTTAAAGATGTATAAATATATGTTGTTATGTATATATTATGTATGTATATATGTAACTGTGGTGATGTAGCCTAATAACTACTAACAAAGGTGAAAACAGCAAGTAGAAAATACTCAAGTGCATACTTGGTAAATAAATAAAAAAGAAGAAGAGGTTAGTAAAAATAATTTAACATTTATCAGCTAATTAAAAACATTCAAATTTAAATGGATTCATTCTGACGTGTTTTCAGGGCTTCGACGCCGCAGACCACGTCGACCACGAGGAACCAGCGAGAGCCGTCGTCAGGTCAGAGCAGGATGAATGTTTCACTGCTCAATGAGTCAATTAACCACTGAGTCAATTAACAGGAGATCGTGATGAGCTGCTTTTGTGTTCACAGGAAATCTCCACGGCTCCAAAACGCTGCAGGTGAGAACATCCTGGAATATCAGGGAGGTTTGGAAAAACAGTCCTGGAATGAGCTGAGCTCTTCACAGCAGTCAGAAAGTAAACCAGGCTGTAAACATGAAGTTGGACATTTGGACATGGGGACTTATGGAGACTGACTCACTTCTGGAGCCAGCCTCAGGTGGACGTTAGAGGAACTGCAGCTTGTGGTTTCGCTTCGCAGACCCGGAGGTTGCCGCTTGATCGCGACACATTTGCACCTCGCGTTAACGTGGCTGTGTCTCCACGGTAACACGAGATCTGGACAAGTTGTTTCTGCATCACGATAAACGTCGACGTTGAGTTTTTGTTTGAATCCAAATCATCTTTTCCTAACCGTAACACGTAACCAGGTCACGTGTCCCAACACAGACCACAGGTCTGCACAGGTTCATTGTTGCGTTGATTCAAACCTCTTTTTCATTTTTAGGATGAAAACTGACATGCAAAGCTTTTATTTTGTTAGTTCAATAAGGAATTAAGGAATATCTCAACTTTTGTTATTGTTTGAGCTCACGGTGGAGTGAATGTTGTTTCAGTAGAGTCACAAACAAAATGATCAAATTAAGTAAAAACGATTGATGCATCTTGTTCCATCAACACGTATGACTGTGTGTGTGTGTGTGTGTGTGTGTGTGTGTGTGTGTGTGTGTGTGTGTGTGTGTGTGTGTGCAGGAGGCCAGGGGAGCAGGCTGAGGAGAAGCTCCAGGCCGACCAAACCGACCAGCAGGTATCAGGCCTCCAACATGTTCGACGGCATCGGCACAAAGTAAGACGGCTCTGAGAAGAGAAGTTAACTGTTAACTGGGGAAAGGAGCAAAGCTGCGACGTCACCGTGAACTACTAATTACTATTAACTTGTTGTCACATAAAGAGCCGTGCACCAGCTTACATCTCTGATCTCCATCCATCACTGAGGTCTGATCAGGGCTTACTCGCTGTCTCTCGTGCACAGCTGAAAGCAAAAGATGACCGAGCCTTCGAAGCCGCGGAGCGCTCTTATTATGAGCTGATAAATCAGAGCGTCCCCCGGCGTCCTGAAGTGTCTCCAGCTTAAGTTTGGATCTTTTAAACTCTGCGTTTCTCTCTGCAGCACGGCGAGGTCGGTCCTGAAGAAGATGGACAACATGAAGAAGAGGAGGTGGCTCAGCAACAACAAGGAAGGAGTAAGTCTATATACAGTGTATATATGTGTGTGTGTGGTCAGATCACATCTTGTCACATCATTAAAATATTAAATGAAATATTGAAAATGTTCCAGTTGATCTGAATATCTAGAGTTTGGCAGCTCGTGTTCACGTCACGTCTTTCCGCACAGATTGCAGTTTAATTGTTTTAGTTCAGATTATAAAACCTGAACACGCTCGCACCGTCACACAGAGCAGAAGTGTTTGGTTCACTCTCTGTCTCTCTGGGTGCTGCCTCTCTTATCAGGCCTCCGTGAGGGTGGTGCACCCGGCTGCGCCCTGCCTCCCTCCCTCCGCTCGCGGCCTCTGGGGAGTGGGCGACATCTCTATCAGCTGCCAACATATTGGAAGGCATGCGCCTTGTTTGTGTCTTTGTTCGTTTTCGCCACATGAAGTTTGAGATGTGACCGTGCAGAAAAGTGAAGGCTAGAATTCACCCAATCTGACGATTATTTTCAAGATTAATTGATTGTTTAGTTCATAAAATGTAAAAAAGATTCTTCATTTATGATCAGGAATGACAAAGAAAAGCTGCAAAATATTCGTTGCAGCTTCCTCGCCGATAAACACGTGCAGCCTTTGACCTTTGACCTTTGACCCGCCTCTTTCCTAACAGAGTTTTTGTGTTTGATGAACTTGCAGAAGATCTACTCTAAAGCTCAGAGGAGAACGCCGGTGCCGTCACAGAGCGACAGTGAGAACGACAGCGGTGCGCACGAACCGCGAATCATTCAAAACGCCACGTTCATGTAAATGTGCTCTCCTGATTAATCGTACAAATGATGGTGTAACAGGTGGAGTCGATGACGAGGACAGCAGGCAGGAAGTGGCCACAGACGAAGACAGCAACTGCAGCACCGACCAGAACTTTGATGCCAAGCTGAGCCGAGCCTCGGTGCTGTACCAGGGACCGAGCAGCGGTGAGCTGTCAGCGATCATCCAGAACAACTTGACTTGAAGCTGAACGCTGCTCCTGCTCGTCTTCATCCTCTTTGTGTCTGACGTTCTTGTTTTCTCTGTTTAGAGTTCCTGAGAGGAACCTTTAGGATCAGCGCCTCAGGACCAAACACGACCCGCAGAGGAGCTTTCAGGTCAGAGCAGGCAGAACCAACAGACACGATGTTTATCAGATTATTAGAAAAGAGACAGATGAGGTGCTTCGGTCATATTTGGCCTATTTTTGTAATTATTTTTATAGAAACTTAGAGAGAAAATGTCAGAAGCTGAAGCTGCTCCATCGAGCAACATTTGAATTCACCTCTGTGTCCTCATTTCTTTTCATTTCATCCTCCAGACCGACTAAAGGTGTGTGGTCCAATCAGTCGGATGAAGACGACTCTGATCACGAAGAACAGAACGTCTCCGACAGGTCAGTGTGTCGGTGATGAACCGACACCAACGCAGCATTGAGCACAAATTTAGGTCTAGACTGTAAACAGAGCTAAGGTGACTGATCTCACAGTCCGAGCAGCTAACAAACTGAGCTAACATGAGCTAACAGCAGCTACAGTTGTCAGCAGTTTACTTCACTGCTCATCAGGAAACTCACAGAGTTCAGGTGGAGGTCATTTGTGGGTCGTTAGGACACCTGTGGGTCGTTAGGACACCTGTGGGTCGTTACGACACCTGTGGGTCGTTAGGGACACCTGTGAGTCGTTAGGGACACCTGTGAGTCGTTAGGACACCTGTGAGTCGTTAGGACACCTGTGGGTCGTTAAGGACACCTGTGGGTCGTTAAGGACACCTGTGGGTCGGTGTCTCACCCCTCCCTCTTGTGGGTCGTTCAGGTCACATGTTGAGGCGGAGCAGCCGGAGGACATCAGAGGGAAAACCAGAAAACATTTCCTCCATAAAATATGATCCAGTTTCACCAGAATCAGTGAAATAGTTGCTGCTGTGTGACTTAGTGCTGTAAAGCTTTACGTACTTCTCCCGACCCGGAGCCCAAAGTTACATAGTGAGAGAACAGACGTATGAATGACACACAGAAGATTTATCCTTATTTTAATACAGACACATTCATCAACATTCACAAACTTCATCAGCGTTGATTAAATGTGTGTGTGAGTGTGTTTGTGTCGGTTCTTCCTGCCAGCTCTCGTCGATTGGGCCTGCGTACAGACGACCGTCTGGGGACTCGCAGGGACAAGATGAACGCCGGAGCCGGCCTGGCTGACATCGATCCCATGGCCATCGACCAATCGGTGAGTTTAGACGTTTGGCAGCATTTGCTCTCCACGTTGGATTGTGATGACTCACCGCTTCCCTTCCCTCCTCAGGTCGGGTTCGATAGCATCGGCGGTCTGTCGGGTCACATCTCAGCTCTGAAGGAGATGGTCGTCTTCCCGCTTCTTTACCCGGAGGTCTTTGACAACTTCAAGATCCAGCCTCCGAGGTGACACACAGGAACAAACCTGCATCTATTGAGGGACATTGAGCAGGGAATTGAACCCTCTTTGCCCGTCTCTCTCTCTCTCTCTCTCTGCAGAGGTTGTCTGTTTTACGGACCTCCCGGGACGGGTAAAACACTGGTTGCCCGGGCGCTGGCCAACGAGTGCAGCCACGGCAACAGGAAGGTGGCCTTCTTCATGAGGAAGGGAGCCGACTGCCTCAGCAAATGGGTGGGCGAGTCGGAGCGCCAGCTTCGGTTGCTGTTTGAACAGGTGACACAAACACACCTGAAAACACACCTGCTGCCCCCTGCTGGCCGACACTCACAGTCGAGTTTTATTTGTGTCGTTGCGTGTCGTCCTCAGGCGTATCAGATGCGTCCCTCCATCATCTTCTTCGATGAGATCGACGGTCTGGCTCCAGTCCGATCCAGCAGGCAGGATCAGATACACAGGTCAGAACGACAAGCGCACCAAACAAAACTGCAGGAAATGAAGAAACAAAACATTTCATACAGAACTTTTTTCATCCTGCAGCTCCATCGTGTCGACGCTCCTCGCTCTGATGGACGGGTTGGACAGCCGAGGTGAGGTCGTGGTGATCGGAGCCACAAACCGGCTGGACTCCATCGACCCGGCGCTGCGGCGGCCCGGACGCTTCGACAGGGAGTTCCTCTTCGGGCTGCCGGACAGAGAGGTGAAGTAATCCACCCTGCTCGTTTATCTTCAGGCCACAATAATTAGTGTTTTTGAGTTTGTTCATTTATTCTCAGCGTGGACAAACATGATGTTTGAAATGTTGAATAATTCTGTTGTTGTCACACAGTAGCTGTATTTCAGTCGACTCAGGTGTCTGTTTCTTTGCTTCAGTCTCGTAAAGAGATTCTGAAAATCCACACCCGGCAGTGGAAACCTCCTCCGTCTGAAGATTTCCTGGATGAACTGGCTGAGAAATGTGTCGGTAAGAAAGACTCCATCATCACACCAAGTGAGGAAAGTTATTCTAAAGTCCAGGAACCGAACCAATCACAGCTGGTTATTAAAAGTGGGCGGGTTTTATACGTTTAAATGATTTCAAAGTACAGGAAAAGATAAGTTTGCTCAACAGAGCAGAAAGGGGCTGGACTTATGGATCCTGACCGTCCCTCTCTGTCTCTCAGGTTACTGTGGCGCTGACATCCGGGCGGTGTGCACCGAGGCGGCGCTGTGCGCTCTGCGCCGCCGCTACCCGCAGATCTATGGCACCTCCCAGAAGCTCCTGCTGGACGTCTCCTCCATCACCGTCAGCAGCTGCGACTTTGTGGCGGCCATGAGGAAGATGTCGCCGGCCTCCCACCGCCTCGCCGCCTCGCCCGCCAAACCCTTGTCGCCCGTGGTTCACCCGCTGCTGGGAGCCGCCCTGCGCGACATCCTGGACGCCCTGCAGAGGCTGTTCCCCCACGCAGAGCAGGGCATGAAGAGGAAGAGGGAGCCGGGTGAGGCAGAGCTGACGGCTGGAGATGCTCCTGCTGCAGTCCTGATGAAATATCTTGTTCACGTCTTTTTTTCTTCACCAGATCTGACCTCTGGTGTCCTCGACGACGGCCTGATGTCTGGTGGAGATGAGATCTCCAGCATCTCAGCACCCTCCACCACCAAGAGCAGAAACTTCCTGCACTTTGCCAGGCGAGTCCGAGCAACACTTCATCGAGATGTAGACCAGCAGATGTCTGGACTCTGTAAACTCACTTTCCTTCTGTCCTGCAGGAGTGCAGTCAAACACCCGACGTCCTACCGTCCCAGGATGCTCCTGGCGGGTCGCCCTGGCGCCGGTCAGACCTCACACCTGGCTCCTGCGGTGCTGCACACTTTGGAGCGCTTCACCGTCCACAGCCTGGACTCCGCCGTGCTGTTTGGAGTCAGCTGCACCTCCCCGGAGGAAACCTGCGCCCAGGTGACTCAGTCAGCTCAGCTGTACTTTAGTGACATCTAGTGGTGATGACAGGAAACTGCATGCTGAGCTGGTGGACCGGAGTCTGTGTGGTCTCCATGGTAACGCTGTTCTCCTCTTCAGGTGTTCTGTGAGGCGAAGCGTACGTCTCCCAGCATCCTCTACATCCCACACATCCAGCAGTGGTGGGAGACTGCCGGGGCCTCGCTGAGGGCCTCCTTCTTCAGCCTGCTGAGCAGCATCCCCTCCTTCTCGCCCATCCTCCTCCTCGCCACCTGCAGCGTCTCCCATCAACATCTGGACCCGGAGGTGAGCAGCCGGGTCAGAAATGATACAGGATTCCTCTCACATCTGACGGCAGGAAGTTAAACCTTCTCTCCTCAGATCCAGTCTCTGTTTCGGGAGGAGTACGGAGAGGTTTACACCATCAGCGTTCCCACCCAGCTGGAGAGGACCAACTTCTTCGAGGACCTCATTCTGAACCAGGCCGTTGAGGCTCCGTCCTCCAAGAAACAACCATGTATGTGACCTCACGTTGTTGAGATGCTTTGACCTGTCCGTTACGAGATTAAACCATGAGCTCCTCCTCCTCCTTAGTGAATCAGGCCCTGGAGATCCTCCCCGTGGCTCCCCCTCCTCCGCCTCGCCAGCTGTCGGAGCAGGAGCGCCTCTGCCTGGAGGAGCAGGAGGAGGACGTGCTGCGAGAGCTCCGCCTGTTCCTGCGCAATGTCACAGAGCACCTGAGTCTGGACCGCCGCTTCAAGGCTTTCACCAAACCGGTCGACATCGAGGAGGTGAACTTCCTGATCCTGTCGGCATTTTAGGAGGAAGTCTGCATATAAATAAGTACTAGTGCTTAGTCCTTCTCCCCGCCTCCACCATGTCCAGGTCCCGGACTACCTGCTGGTGATCAAGAAGCCCATGGACCTCTCCACGCTGCTGACCAACATTGACGAGCAGAAGTACGTCACCGTCGGAGAGTTCATGTCAGACGCCGACCTCATCTGGCAGAACGCCCTCGAGTACAACCCCGACAGCGACCCCATGGGTGAGTGACAGCCGAGAGCGATTCACGCCGAGAACCCAAAGATACGAGAACCAGGCGTTTCAGCCACGTGAAGGCTGGAGGTCTATCTCGTCTGGCTCTCGGTCTGATGAGGGGAGAACAGGTGAAATAAAACAGAAGCTGTGAAAGAGGCAAATCATGCAGATGTGACAGTTTTATAGTTTATATTGAAGAAAATGAAGCTGTGAATTAAATATATTTGAGTTTGGACACATTTAAAGTTTTCACTTTGAGCTCTGGGACACTGTGACGTTTGTGTTTTGTGACGTTTGTCCACGATTAATGGATTTTTAAAAATTGATTCAACTTAAATTCAAGTTCAACTTAAAGTTTATATCTTTTACTCTTTATGTGTAACTGTGTGTGTATGTGTGTGTGTGTGTGTGTGTGTGTGTGTGTGTGTGTGTGTGTGCGTGCGTGTCAGACCGCCACATCCGTCACCGTGCGTACGCCCTGAAGGACATGATGCGCGCCATCATCAGAGACGAGCTGGACGAGGACTTCGAGAGACACTGCAGGGAGATCAAAGCGTCTCGCATCACGCGAGGTGAGACTTCCTGCAGCTGTCTCACTCTCAGTCAGATAACCACAGACCTGCAGCGAGCTGCTCCTCCTCTCACCATCCAGCCTGTAAAGCATGAACTCTTATTTTCTGTCTTCAGCTTCTTCCTGCGAGACCAACTCGGAGGAGGCCGACGGCGTCTGCAGCTCGACGCTCAGCAGAAACAGTCCCGGACCTCGACGTAAGTCCACGACCATGACGGACGAGCTTTAGCTTTTAACGGAGACATGGGACAACATGACGAAGCATCACTGTCTGCAAAGCGATGACGATTTGTCAGATCGCAACGTTTAAATGACTTCCAACCTCGAGGAAACATGATAAACTTTACAGACAGAGATTAAAACTTACTTAACTTATACTCAAACACATAATGTAGTTACACTCAGCAGCACAAAGTTCATTTCAAAGTCTCGTCAGACAAAAGTGAAAGTGAAGCTGCGTGACAGGACAGGAAGCTGCAGAGTCTGACTTTAACCATCAAAGCATCAGTGAAGTGAGGCAGAGCTCAGACCAACAGTCAAGAAGATCGAGCTGCGAGACGAAGAGGTTTGATTCCACTCGTCATCCTCCGGCCTTCACTTTCTGCTCCTCCTAACGAGCTCTCCTCTCCTCTCCTCTCATCCTCCTCCTCTCCTCTCCTCCTCTCGTTTCCTCCTCTCCTTCCCTCTTCTCTCCTCTCCTCTCCTCTCTCCTCTCCTCCTCTTGTTTCCTCCTCTCCTCTCATCCTCTCGTTTCCTCCTCTCCTTCCCTCTCCTCTCCTCCTCTTGTTTCCTCCTCTCCTCTCACCCTCTCCTCCTCTCCTCTCCTCTCCTCCTCTCCTCTCCTCTCCTATCATCCTCTCGTTTCCTCCTCTCATTCCTCTCCTCTCCTCTCTCCTCCTCTCCTCTCCTCTCCTCCTCCCTCCCCTCTCGTTTGTCTTTGCAGCTCGTAAGAAGAAACGTTACAAACGAAAGTCCAAGTGGAGCACCGGCATCATCAAGAAACCCAAGAGAAAGAAGTTGCCGTTCCCTCCCTCCTCCTCCTCCTCCTCCTCCTCCTCCTTGTTCTCCTCGTCCTCTGTGTCCAGCCGAGGCAACTCTGGGTCAGGACCGGTGGAAAACGGAGGCATCGACATGCGAGCGGTGAGCGGCTCCGTGTGCCCGAGCTCATCCGCCATGCCGGAGAGCAGCGACGGCGAAGCAGCCGCTGTGAACGGGCATCATCACGACTTGAACGGCATCACAGTTGTACAAAATGGAGTCCACATGAACGGGTACCACCGCTCACTCGACCTCCAGCCCGGCGACAGCATCGCCAAAGGGGGGCTGAACCTAAGGGACCGAGCCCGGGCCTCAAAGACCCCGCCGAACCTGAAGATGATGGCGAACGGGGTCCGCCTGAGCAATACAGGTCTGTATGCTCCTGTACGGGGACGCCGCTGTGCTTTGCTCTACTAACTCCAGTGACTCCAGACTAAGCTGAGCTACGCTGCTTCTGCAGATGCAAAGTGTGTAAACTGGAGTGAAAGTGAGACGGCTGCTGCTGCCGCTGAACAAGCTCCAACAGGCCGACGCTTCAGACTCGGAGGCTCCGGGCGCCGAGCCGAGCTGACACAGAGCTGAGCTGAAAACACTTTGTCTGATACCGTCTCTCTGAAACACACTTCAAACGCTCCGTGAGGGTTTCAGTCGGCATGGCGGGATTTCTCCAAATTAACAGTTTGAGACGTCTTTAACCTGGAAGACTCAGCCAGGAAACACCTGGAGAGAGCGATCAGAGGCGAGCTGATTCAACCAACCTGATGGTTTGTTACTTAGAACCATCTGGGAAGTCAGGCGAGCTTCAGATCAGATCGATGAACCGTAAAATGTCGTCAAACTTTTCCCGGCGACAATCCTCGATCAAATACTCTCCACATCTGAGATAACTGACGCTCGCAGCATCGACACGAGCAAACGGTCCCTTAAAGTACGCCTGTGCCTCACGCCACGGCCGCCAGGACGCCGAGTAGTCCGAACCTCTGTGTTTCTGGACACAAGCACAAACTGCTGACTGCTGCTTCCCGACGACTTCCCTACGTTCTGTTAAACCAAAAAAAGCAAAAGTTTTCCTTATCGAACAGGTAAACACAGAGACTAACACCGTCGCCGTCCTAGTTTGCTCAGAGTAAACCCTGAACATGCAGAGTTCAAATGAGAGTCCTGCATTAACCGCTCGTGCCTCGTCCTCCTCAGAGAAGAGTCAGAGCAATGAGACGAGAGCCAACAAGGCGGCCATGGAGCAGATCCAGCTGTTCAACAGAGGCAGATCTGAGGTCCTCCACGAGGGAGCGTCACAGCTGGTGGTCAGCCACAGCAAGCTGAAGGTGAGTCCAGCCAGGTGTTCATCATCACTGGGCGATTCAGAGGCGACCTGGTGGTAGCAGCACTCTCTGTGTGTTCCTCAGGATCTCCTCAGAAGAGCTGTGGCTAAAACTGACGGCGCCGAGGTGGAGCCGCTGGAGAAGCTCTACGCTCTGCTGGCCCAGAGCATCTACAGACACCGGAACATCTACAACAAGACGGAGCTCATCCAGGTACGTCCTGTTTGCAGTTATCATGACTGAAACACAAATGAATACCCCTCACCTCATCTTCCTCTTCCAAGCTTCCTCTCACACACTGGACCTTTAATTGATGCGACTGATCGACAGTTTTAATTAAACATTTTTATGTTTGTTTGTTTGTTTTCCAGGAAATGCAGAAAGAAGTCGACGGCTTCTCTTGATCTCTCGTTAATCTGAATAAAACTTTAGCGTATACAAACAGGGAGTTGTGACCAGTTATTTAACTTTAACGTATGTATAATATAAATGTAATTATGATTGTGTTTGTGTGTTTGATGTTAAGGAAAGCGGAACAGATCAAGTGTTTTTATTTGGCTCTGACGACGGCTCGGGCCAAATGTGGAAAATAATCTTTAGTTTAGATATTTTAGATTGTTTTGTTTTCATATTAAAGATGTGTGACATGTCCGCAGATCTGTGTGATATATTCTGTCGAGTTGTGTTACTCATATTATCCCAACAACAAGCGTCCACGCTCTTAACCCTGCATAACTTTAAGCCTTAATATAATGTGAACAGGTGAGTTGTATATAAATTCACCCTCAGTACAGTTGTCATGAACGGGGAAATTAGCTACAGAGACCAAAACTGTTTTTTGTACCAGGCTGTAAACATGTTTATTTCTGCTGTGAAGTTGGACATTTGGACATGGGGACTTATGGAGACTGACTCACTTCTGGAGCCAGCCTCAGGTGGACGTTAGAGGAACTGCAGCTTGTGGGGACTGAGTCTAAAATGTGATTTTTCCAAATAAAAGCACCGACAGTGACACAGTAAACGTGTCAGTGCAGTATTACACTCCATGCAGTAACAGGACGGACTCTGCAGTACAAGAAGTATTTGTACTTCAGTCGGTACACGGTGTGACTCCGAGTACACGCTGCTGACGTCACTCTGTGACGCAACGACGCACGCTTCACGTAAAGCTGTCACTCTGACCTGCGGTACACCGCGCGGTCATTTCCGCCCCGCGCCGACACCTTCACAATAAAAGACTGGGGGAAAAATAAAAGACTCTAAAAGCTAAAAGTTTTTTATTTAATTAATTAAAACAAATAGAAACAGCAGCGTGTACAATACAACAACATGTACAGAAATAGAAAAAGTAATAAAATATTAAGTGTACATATCTATACATTTTTTGTAATGAATCATTTCATGTTTGAAATTTGAAGACTAACAAAAAATAAATCATTCCAAACTGTTTTTATAACATAATTTTATGCATACATTGTATAGTTTTAAGTGATATCAACCCAGACATTTATAGCTATTTTCAATTAAATAATAATTAAAAAAAACGTGATGTATGTACGACTAATAATAATTAAATCTAAATTAAATATGTACAGAAAGATTAAGCATTTGTAGCGAAATTAAACATTTGCATAAACAGAAATTAAAGATATTGTTAACTGTTAAGAAGTTAAACCGTCTATACAAATACAAAACTATACAAAACGTAGAAATTAACTGTAGTAATACAAATGTTTTATAAAAATATAAAACAGAACTACAAATAGGGATAAACAGTAAATAGTAGTTTAATATTATTGTTGTTGTAGTTTATGACACTAATGTTGTTATCCACTGTAGTGAGTCGTTCATAATAATAACAACAATAATGAAAATAATGATGATAATAATAATAATAAAATATAATAATATCAAAATATAATAACAATAATGAAAATAATGATGCTAATAATAAATAATATAAAGATAATAGAGCCAATAATAATATAATATAATAATAACAATAATAATGTATATAACAGTAACAATAATATAATAACTGAAATAATAAAAATAATAATAATTAATTTATTTTTTTTACCTTGTTTGGTGAGTGCCTCAGTTCCAGCTTTTATTGTGAAATGTTCACTCCGGATGTGTTTCTCGGCCGTCGCTTGCTCGTAGCGGCGCGGTACAAAAAAAGAAAATGTCTCGGTGAAGTGTCGGTGCTTCTTCCACCGAGCTGTCCTTTTTACCGACGACACACCGGAGGAAACGTCCGGCGATGCGAGCCGCGGCGCCGCCAGCCGAAAGCAGCGCTAACGGGCGGTAGTTGGCTCGTCCCGCGGGCCGTCGCAGCGGCTCCGAGTCCGGCTGGAAGCAGATGGGATCCTCGGTGTGTTCGGCTAAAAGGCGGAAGACTGCGCACCAGCACACCGAGCTACCGCCGCTACACGGAGCTAACTGACGGCCGCAGACTCGCACAGGTAACCGCGCACACCGAGGCGGACAGCGGGGCCGCCTGTGGGAGCCTGTTCCCCGGGCACACTCAGCCGCCCGCCCCGCGGAGCAACCAGCGAGCAGCGAGCTAACGCTAGCCCGGGATGGAGGTGTCGGAGGCGGCTGCTGTCGGGCTTGTTGTCGGTCCGTGTGTGTGTGTGTGTGTGTGTGTGTGTGTGTGTGTGTGTGTTTCATGTTTAAAGGGTCATGTCCAACCCACAGCACACAGGACGTGATTAATAACGTGATAATTAGAGCCCCAGCTGCAGCATAATTAAAGAAAACACCACCAAGTTTCACTATGTCATTACTTACTCCTCTTCAGCTCCTGTTCTGGCACGACACTGGCTCTTCTGGCACCCCCTGAAAGCCTCCGCCGCAGTTTCTGATGTCGTGTCACTCAATCGATCTTTAAAACAAACGAAAATAACACAAGTTTTTACATTGACACACTGCCTGCTCGCCCAGCTCCTGTTCTGGCACGACATTGGCGCCGCTCCCCGTAAACCTCTTCTTCTTCTTCTTCTTCTTCTCCCCAAAACACCTGTGGTACAAACACTAACACTCTGAGCATCAACATGATTCATGTCTGTGTTTATTTGCACCTGAATGCATCAAACGAGCTGAAGCTGAAACGTCCCACGTGCCCTGAATGTAACGCTCTGTTGCTCTCTTGTCGTCAGATATTTAGAGAAACGTTTCGACTGATGACGTCCGGCTTTATGGAGCCACGAGAGGACGACCTGAACTGAGACCGCTTTCACACTCGGCTGCACGGATCGCTCATCGCACCTCAGGATGGCGAGCAGGAGGAAGTCCACCATCCCCTGCATGGTTCCCCCTCGAGAAACCGTCGACTCGGATCAGGAGATGGAGGACGTCACGGACGTGGCCGATCCGGAGGATAGTAACGGCGTCGGGGCCGTCTCCTCCTCGGAGGTGTCGGCTCTGCTGGAGGAGCGGGGCGAGGATGCCGCCGCCGCCGCCGACGTCTATCTGGACTCGAACATGGCCGAGGGAGGCTACGAGTGTAAATACTGCAGCTTCCAGACCACCGAGCTCAACCAGTTCACCATGCACGTGGACGCCGAGCATCCCGACGTCGTCATCAACACCTCCTACGTCTGCATGGAGTGTGACTACCACACCAAGAGGTGTGACACTGTGTTTATACCATATGTGTGTGTGTGGGAGAGTTTTCTGTTGATGCTCTGATCGGCTCGTTTGTGTATTTGTTCATGAACCTGTTTTTATTTTAAAGGCTGAAGTGTGTCAGGTACTGATCCACAGACAGTAGACGGCGGACCAATCGGTGCACGATATATTCAGGATGTTTCCCCTGCTGTCAGCCCGTTCTGATGCGAAACTGAAGCAGCTCTGACTCTCTCCAAAGCACACAGGGAGTTTGATGGTCTGATCCACAGAAACTAACATTATGCATCTGAATTAAACAGCAAAGTCCCACAAAAACACGAGTAAACTGACACATCAGTAGACCAGCAGCCCCGTCTTCTGCGAAGTGAATCAGACAGGAAATAACTTTTTTACCTCGCCGGTTAATCGGTGCAGCAGTGTGGTTCTTTGTCAATGAAGTCTGGTGTCTTTGGAGAGAGCACAGATCTTTAGTTTCCTGTCTGACGTCGAGGTAAAGCGGTGAAAATCTTCTAACTACAGCACATCACTTCACCGTCTACTGACTGTGGATCAGTGCTTCAAATAACCCGAACTGTTCCTTTAATAAATCAGATGAGTGCGCTATGTCGAACACGCCGCTCTTTGTGGAGCTTTTTCGTCTCTCAGCTCAGCGCTGTGTGTCTGTGAGCTTGTTGTGGAGCTCCTCTCCCGGCCTGTGGTCGTGATTAATGACAACTGAAGCTCCTGGCAGCGGATCAGTCTCATTCACACACTCTGATTGAACACAAACGCTTCCTGAGCTTTTCTCGCAGTAACGGAGCCTTCATCCAGAAGTTCCTCCTCGAGGTCGGCAGGGTTGATGTGAGATGTGTAGACGCTTATTTCAGATTAAAGAAGTACTGACCCTCGTTTCTCTCCACCCAGTTATGATACGCTGCTCGCCCACAACGCTCGCCTCCACCCGGGCGAGGACAACTTCACGCGGACGATGGTGAAACGAAACAACGAGACCATCTTCCAGCAGACGGTCAACGACCTCACCTTCGATGGCAGCTTCGTCAAAGTGGAGGACGACGAGGCGGAGGAGACGTCCCGCAAAGGCATCGCCCTCAGCAAGACGCCCATCATGAGGATCAAGAGCAGGCCGGAGCCCAAGAAGTTCACCGCCTCGCACAAAATGGCCGTCGACGATGTCATCAAAGTGGAGAGCGACGACGATGACGATGACGACGAGAACAACGAGCCGCCCACGCTGTCTCCGGCCCCGATGACCGTCCCCGCCCCCCGCCTCATCCCCGTCTCTGCGCCGGTGCACGTCCAGGCCGTCCCGCAGAGCATCGTGGTCAACAGCCCCAACGTGCTGCAGATTAAAAGCAGCCCGGGCGGCGGCGCCGTGCTGCCTCCGGGGACGCTGGCTCAGGTTCTGTCGGCCCTGCAGAACCAGCAGAACAGCAGTCAGACGCAGACTCAGCTCCTCATCCCCATCAGCAGCATCCCCACCTACAACACCGCCATGGACAACAACGTCCTGCTGGTCAGCGCCTACAACAGGTACCTGCACCTGAAGGGGCGGGGCTACAACTTCTTAAATTATCTCTTTAGACCGACGTGTATGTGTGTGCACGATGCTTTGAAACTTGGTGTGACGTCACGTAGAGACACAAACTGAGACTTGAGTGTAATCTTCTGTTTATTTCGTTAACGTTAACGTAACCTATTTCAGTTCTAAAACTAAATGTTTGTTTCGTTGACTGACAGGTCTCAAGAGTTCGCAATGAGCTTTTAGACATTTAAAATTTTTACAATAGTTCTACCCAACAAGTCCGAGAGAGCAGAGGTGACACACAGCTGAGGAATCTTTAAAGGCCAAATTTTACCGTGCCTGGATACGACGCGTTCCGTATGTGCCACGGCGACCGGAGCTGGCCGTCCTAGTCAATATTTCAACCCCACCAGTAGAACCGTGGTTAGTTTAAAGAGACAATGTAGCATATTTACATATTTGGAAGCACGCAAACCAGAAAAAATCTGACCAAATCTGATCAAGTTTACAAAGTCTGGTGGAAAAAACCCTGAAACACTGCAACGATGATGTGCCTGTTAAAGTGTAAAAGCATTTCTTTCAAAACACATCAAACATGTTGTAAAATAGTTGCTGAAAACACGTGAAAAGACTTTGAACGATATATCACTGAAATGTGGAGTCAGAGGTTCAAGAGGTTCAAACAGTTTTCAGGATTTTGTGGGCGGTCCTTAAAGAGCGGCCCGATGACACGCTGAGGCCGCCCTGAGCAGAGAGACAGAGATGAATTCATCTCAGCTCAGTGTTTCAAAGTTAGTCTTTCAAATTTGGCTGGGTGGTTAATAACACTTTTTTCTTTGGTCTGACAAACTCAGAACTCACTCTGAGTTTAACGAGAGCCAATCGGCATCAATCGACCTACAAAAATATCTTTTAATCAACGACCGGAAACCAACCCGACCCACAGAACACTGACCTCATGCATCATAGCAGCACATTTGTCAGGACTGATCCTGGATGACGCGTCAACGGGACGACATGGGACGGAAGAGTTTTCAACTTTATTGTTGAATAGCAGCAAAACCCTTTGTCAAGAGTCTCTTTATCTCACTGACGAGAAACATTTCTTCATTTTTCAGCGAATAAAAGTGACGAAAACTAAAAGGATTGCATCTGAAAATCTTCCACAATGAACTGATCTGCACTCACTGTGTTGTTCCACTTGTGTCCTCAGTCAAACTCTGTTTTTTTTTTTTTTGTTGCTCGTAGGTTCCCATACCCCTCGGTGTCAGAGATCATGGGTTTGTCTTCACAGACAAAGTTCAGCGAGGAGCAGATTAAAGTCTGGTTTTCTGCTCAGAGGCTGAAACACGGAGTGAGCTGGACGCCGGAGGAGGTCGGTCACGACACGATTTCTGTTTTGTTTTTTTGTATCTGATGTCTTTTAAAGTTTGTTTCCTTGTTAATAATCAGACGGAGCCGCGTTCTGCCTGCAGACGACTTTAACTCAGTGAACTCGAGTGTCGTAGTTTCATAATGACGTGCAGCAGAGAAAAGAAACATGAAGTCGAATCGGCGTCAGATATAAAGTTTGTTACATTTTATGGATCGCCCAATCAGATCAGATCTTCAGCCTGTATCGTCAAAGACACTTTCAGTGTCGTCCATCAGATCACTTCATCATTTTGACCTGTTAAGATTAAGATTGGAGACCGGGGATTGGCTGGTCAGGACAGGTGCCGCGCCAATCGTCGTGACGATGTGTGACGATGGTGTCCACGACTCGTTATCTGGGACCGATACATACATGACACAACACAACAACAATATTTATCATATCAGGACAAAACGATGTCAGCTGATCTGCAGCTTTCATCACATGGTCTTCATCAGCAGAAGCGAACAGTTTAATTCTGTTCATATTCCACAAAGTCTGAAGATTACTGACTTCAAAATATACTTTGCACACTGACAAATAAATGAACGGTCTCTAATTAGGTACAGAAAATCACATTATATAAAAGTTATATAAAAGTTATAAATTGATCAAAACATGACTTGGTACTGGATGTTTTTTTGTCATTGGTCACCAGGTTTGCGCGCTCTTTGATCCACTCCTCTTTGTAGATCATCTTTGAGGTTTCGGGGCAGTCGCTTGGCAACTCGAAGCTTCAGCTCTCTCCACAGATTTTCCAGGACCTTAATATGTTTTTTCTTGAGCCACACCTTTGTAGCATTGGCTGTATGTTTTGGGTTATTTCCTGGCTGAGGGAGGTAGGAGGTTGTCACACAAAAAGCCACGTTACATGACCCCATCCAAGCAGAGAAACGGCTCCAAACGTTTACACTCCCATGCTTGATGGTGTTCATGCAGTCATAGTCCTCTGAACATAGCAAGTTGAGATGATGCCCAAGAGCTCGAATCATTCTTAATCAATCACACAAAGCACGAGGCAAATAATGTGTAACGATTTACAGAAAGTTTTCCAAATAGCAGAAGTTGACTGACAGGAAGTAACTCAACTTTCAGTCCGTGAATTTATGGTACCGTCACTTTATCATGGCTCAAACCCAACGGGCGCCATGGCGAGTACCCGTTCAAAAGTCCGGTTTGAAATGTGTCGATGAACTCTCCTTGTTGCTTCTCTCTGCAGGTGGAGGAGGCGAGGAGGAAGAAGTTCAACGGCACGGTGCAGACCGTCCCTCAGACCATCACCGTCATTCCCGCCAACATCGCCGCGGCCACCAACGGCCTGCAGTCCATCTTCCAGACCTGTCAGATCGTCGGCCAGCCAGGCCTTGTCCTCACTCAGGTGTCCGGTAACGGCAGCACCATGCCGGTCGCCTCCCCCATCACCCTGACAGTCGCCGGCGTTCCCGGGAACCAGCCCAAAGCTGCCGAACCGTCGACTTCGGAATCAAAGACTGAGATGTCAGCCGGCGCGGCACTCGGTTTGGACTCATCGGCGACCAAACCGAAGAAGTCTAAGGAGCAGCTGGCAGAACTGAAGGCGAGCTACGGCAGGAGGCAGTTCGCCACGGAGGCGGAGATATCGCGGCTCATGCAGGTCACCAAACTCTCCAAACGAGCAATAAAGAAGTGGTTCAGCGACACACGCTACAACCAGAGGAACTCGAAGGATCACCACGGCGTGCTGCTCAGCGACGCCCCGTCTGGCAGAGCACCGGCAGGAGGCCGAGGAGGAAGGAACAACAGCGGCAGCCTTAACGACAGCAACAACAGCGGCAATGCCGCCACCACCGCCACGATTGTCATCGACTCCAGCGATGACGCCAGTGATTCCTCCCCGACTTCTGCCAACGCCCCGGGGTCGTCAGGTTCCTCCAGTGACCCGCGGGTCAAGTTCCGCCACGCTTTTCCTGACTTCACGCCGCAGAAGTTCAAGGAAAAGACTCCGGAGCAGCTGCTGATCCTGGAGGCCAGCTTCCAGAAATCAGACACGCCTTCAGACGAGGAGTTGAGCCGACTGCGGGCGGAGACGAAGCTGACACGGCGCGAGGTGGACGCCTGGTTTACGGAGAGGCGGAAGATACCTACTGTGGTGCAGTCGAAGGAAGACGACGACGACGACGAGGGGGGCGACGAGATGGCGAAACCGGGCACCACGCCTTCGTCCTCCACTCAGGAGCGGCAGACCACACCACCTTCTGGCAGGAAGACGATGAAGAAGACGCCGGAGCAGCTCCACATCCTGAAGAAGGCCTTCGTCCGCACGCAGTGGCCGACAGCAGAGGAGTACGACCAGATGGCGGAGGAGAGCGGGCTGCCGAGGACGTACATCGTCAACTGGTTCGGAGACACACGCTATGCCTGCAAGAACAGCAACCTGAAGTGGTACTACCTCTACCAGAGCGGGAAGGTAAGCGCGTCACGACAAGGACGACACGATAAGTCAGTTTTCTGACTTTTATTGTGAAGGTTCAACGACACAAACACTTAAACAAAGAGGTGACCAGGTTTATTCTCAAAGAACGAAGCAGACGGACTTTATTCTCATCACAACGATTTTAAATCACAAACTTACGTGAAATGATTCTCAGGAAGTTACAGAAAAACAAATAAACCAAATATCAAAACAGCGACGACAAAATACATTTCAGTGATGTTGGTGAGCAGATTCCAGCAGAAGATCACAAGGATAAATATATATGTAAATGTACTGTACGTCGAAATCAGCTGATGTTTGTTCAGCAGCTGAACTTTGAATCTTTTATTTCACAAAAAAACATATTGCAAACAAAAATGTTTTCAAGAATTTAAAGAATCAAGAAAAACATGAAACCTTTTATTAACTGAACAAGTCAAATAAATCAGTGACAGAAAGAAACAATAAAAAACGTCTCAAAGAATATTCGCTAGAAATATCTCTGACATGTCTGACGTTAAAACGTTCTGGTTCAGACTAAGAAGATAAGAGTTTGAATAATAACAAAAGTTCTCAAATCAAGTAAAAACATTCAGATATTTGAAATAATGAAGTTCAGTGTTTTATTGCTAACCTTCAGGAAACATTAAAAACACATTCAGGAAGTGTTGTAAACTGTCTGATTTCTTTAAATCTCTGTTTTCAGTCTCACTCTCTGACTTGCAGCGACTCTCTGTCGGGTTTCAGGTGGACGAGGCGCTGAACGGCGAAGCAAAGAGCCAGAAGAAGTCCAGGAAGCGTTTCCGGGGTTGGTCCAGGAGGACACGCCGGCCGTATCCCTGCAAACGATCTCCACAGGGGGGCGCCACCGCCATCAAGGTCAGTGTGCAGCACACGGACAGAAACAGTCTAACGAGTTTTTAGAGAGACGTTCTGGAGGTTTCTGGTCCTGGTAGACTCACACACAGAGCTGATTAATAATTTAAATGTGATGTAGTTTAATTTAATCTGATGACAAACTGATGACGGTCAGATCAGATTCTTCCTTAAAGCCTTTTAATGTGTTAAAGGATCAGTCTTTAGTGTGAATCAGTCAGCTGATTCCAGGAAGAACACACATTGTTTCCACGAGTCCTTGAAATCTTTGAAAGAATGGAAACTTTGATGTTTTTTTACTAAATAAGTTCTGCTCTCTATTTGTGGAGTGTTCTGAAGTTCAGCTTCTCATTTCAGTTCTTTAAATATTAAAAATGCATTTGTATTATGTCAAGACTGCGTTGTTTCGTCACCTGTCACCTGTCCGCCTGCAGGTGAAGTCCGGAAAGGCGTTTCTGAAGGACTACTACCTCAAACACCGAGCCCTGAGCGAGAAAGACCTGGACGACCTGGTGACAAAGTCCAGCATGAGCTACGAGCAGGTGAGGGACTGGTTCTCCGAGACCGCCAGGAGGGTGGAGGAGGGCAAGGAGCCCTACAGTGACGAGGAGGCCGAAGGGGAGGAAGAGGACGAGGAGGAAGAGGAGGAGGAGGAAGAAGAAGAAGAAGAAGAGGAGGAAGAAGAGGCGGAGGAAGAAGAGGAGGGAACAGCAGAGCACGGAGACAGCGAGGGAGAGATGGAGGTGAAAGAACAAGGAGAGGAGGCCACTGACGACGACTGCAACGAGGAAGAAGAGGAGGAGAAAGAAGAGGAGGAAGAGGAGGAGGAGGATGACACGATCCAGGAGGAATCTGAAAGTGTCTGCCAATCCCAGCCTCCAGCAGAGGAGCAGACATGAGCAGACAAGTGAGTGAAAGAACAAAAAGCCAAAATTTTAAGAAAAAAGCCCAAAATTTAGAAAAAAGTCAGAATTGAGAAAAATGCCAAAAATTTAGAAAAAAGTCAGAATTTTAAGAAAAACTGCCAAAATGTTAAAAAAAAAGGAAAATCTGAATTTTGAGGACAAGTCAAAATTTTAAGAAAAAGTCAGAATTTAAAGAAAAAAGCCCAAAATTTTGAAAGTCAGAATTGAGAAAAATGCCAAAATGTTAAGAAAAAAAATCAGAATTTTGAAGACAAGTCTAAATTTTAAGAAAAAAGGCAAAACTTTAGAAATAAGTCAGAATTTGGAGAAGACTGCCAAAAATTTAGAAAAAAGTCAGAATTTTAAGAAAAAGACAGAATTTGGAGAAAAACTGCCAAAATGTGAAGATGAAAAAAATCTGAATTTTGAGGACAAGTCTAAATTTTAAGAAAAAGTCAGAATTTAAAGAAAAAAGTCCAAAATTTTGAAAAAAGTTAGAATTGAGAAAAAAGCCAACATTTTTGAAAAAAAAGTCAGAATTGAGAAAAATGCCCAAAATTTTGAAAAAAGTCAGAATTGAGAAAAATGCCCAAAATTTTGAAAAAATTGAGAATTTTAAGAAAAATGCCAAAATGTTAAGAAGAAAAAAATCAGAATTTTAAGAAAAAGTCTAAATTTTAAGAAAGTCTAAATTTTAAGAAAAAGTCTAAATTTCTAAGAAAAAAAGCCAAAAATTTAGAAAAAAGTCAGAATTTTAAGAAAAAGACAGAATTTGGAGAAAAACTGCCAAAATGTGAAGATGAAAAAAATCTGAATTTTGAGGACAAGTCTAAATTTTAAGAAAAAGTCAGAATTTAAAGAAAAAAGTCCAAAATTTTGAAAAAAAGTCAGAATTGAGAAAAATGCCCAAAATTTTGAAAAAAGTCAGAATTTTAAGAAAAATGCCAAAATGTTAAGAAGAAAAAAATCAGAATTTTAAGAAAAAGTCTAAATTTTAAGAAAAAGTCTAAATTTCTAAGAAAAAAAGCCAAAAATTTAGAAAAAAGTCAGAATTTTAAGAAAAACTGCCAAAATGATAAGAAGAAAAAAATCAGAATTTTGAGAAGTCTAAATTTTAAGAGTCAGAATTCTAAGAAAAAAGCCAAAATTTTAAGAAAAAGACAGAATTTTGAGAAAAACTGCCAAAATGTGAAGATGAAAAAAATCTGAATTTTGAGGACAAGTCTAAATTTGAAGAAAAAAGCCCAAAATTTTGAAAAAAGTCAACATTTTTGAAAAAAAAGTCAGAATTTGGAGAAGAACTGCCAAAACTTTAGAAAAAAGTCAGAATTGAGAAAAATGCCAAAAAAAATGTTAAGAAGAAAAAAATCTGAATTTTAAGAAAAAGTCTAAATTTCTAAGAAAAAAGCCAAAAATTTAGAAAAAAGTCAGAAGTTTAAGAAAAACTGCCAAAATGTTAAGAAGAAAAAAAATCAGAATTTTGAGGACAAGTCTAATGAAAAAAGCCCAAAATTTTGAAAAAAGTCAGAATTAAGAAAAAAGCCCAAAATTTTGAAAAAAGTCAACATTTTTGAAAAAAAAGTCAGAATTTGGAGAACTGCCAAAACTTTAGAAAAAAGTCAGAATTGAGAAAAATGCCAAAAAAAATGTTAAGAAGAAAAAAATCTGAATTTTAAGAAAAAGTCTAAATTATAAGAAAATCTGAATTTTAAGAAAAAGTCTAAATTTCTAAGAAAAAAGCCAAAAATTTAGAAAAAAAGTCAGAAGTTTAAGAAAAACTGCCAAAATGTTAAGAAGAAAAAAATCAGAATTTTGAGGACAAGTCTAATGAAAAAAGCCCAAAATTTTGAAAAAAGTCAGAATTTAGAAAAAAGCCCAAAATTTTGAAAAAAGTCAGAATTTTAAGAAAAACTGCCAAAATGTTAAGAAAAAAATCTGAATTTTAAGAAAAAGTCTGCCAAAATGTTAAGAAAAAAATCTGAATTTTAAGAAAAAGTCCAAAAATTTAGAAAAAAAGTCAGAATTTGGAGAAGAACTGCAAATTTTTTTGAAAAAAGTCAGAATTTTGAGAAACTGCCAAAATGTTAAAAAGAAGAAAATCTGAATTTTGAGGACAAGTCTAAATTTTGAGAAATACTGGTGTCTGTTTGATTTTATGTTTGTGTGTATGAATAAATAAAACTAACTTTTGTGTAGACTCTGTACTTCATGTGTTCGACAGCTTCTTGTCCTAACTGGATGTTTCCTCTTTCGTCCCGCAGCATTGACATTGCTTCCCCCACCCCGGAGACAACGCGGAGGATGACGCGCATCAGTGTTTCTCAGCTGGCGGGTCAGGATCCAAAGATGGCCGCACGAAGCTCGAGACAGTCACAGCGAAGATGGATGACGGGTTTGTGCCTTTGGAGATGAACTTTGAGTCCTGATGCCGCTGAGAAGCACTGAAACGACGGACAAAGCATCAGGATGTAGTTTGTTTCTGTGGGGACCAAGCGGACGTCTCGCCAAACGTCACCAACGAGAGTAAGTTCCAGCGACGAGGCTTTTATTTTGGCGAGTGACAGGGCTTTCATTTTGGCCTTTTAACGTAATTTTTCTTAAATATATATGTGTATATATATATATTAAAAAAAATCAATGTTTTAAGGTAAACTTTGTATAAAGAAAATCATTTTTAAGAGGTGAGACCTCGCATGGATTTCTCATTAATATAAAGTTTTTCAGAATAAAGGACCATCAGATCTTTTTCTCCAGGGAGCGTCCCCAAAAAAACATTTTGAGGTTTTTAAAACCAAACGCAGATTCGTGCCATTATGTTTTCTAAGTTTTTGTTTTTGAATAAAAAGAACTTTTAAAAAATCAGTGCTGGAATAAATTCCACCTTAACGTTTTTGTATATATATATTTTTTTTGTTAGTCTGAGCGACGTGTTAACGTAACAGGGACTGAATCATTATACTATTATTACGCTATTATGAGTTCTTTTTGAATATGATGATGATAATTTCCATGTTAGCGAGTGTTTGGGTCCGATTCAACGTCATCAACTCAGTTTGTGAATTTACCTCCAAAAACCAACTTTAAAAGGAGAAAATCCACCTTTAAAAACGTTCAGATCAGATTTACAATGCTGAAAAATTCAACGAGAGCTGAAGTGATTTTCGATTGTAGAAGATTCAGTTTAACTCGAGTGCTCGGTGGGATTGAACCATGAAGATGAACTGGACCATATTTTGCCGAAATCATCTGTGATGGTTCATTACATCGATCATGACTCTGTGTTTTGGTTCAGGTTAAACACCACCACCGTTTCCTCCATGATATCTCATCTGCGTTTGTCCCATCACATTTATCAGGGTAGTACTTCATGGTGAACGGTGTAACTCCACGCCTTGTACGGCCATTTTAAAAAACCACTAGGCGCGCCGTGCCGTGGTAAACGAAGGTTCCACTGGGCGTCTCTTAGAGTCTTGGTGATGGAGGTGCTTCATCTGATCCGGATCCTCTCGACGCCTCCTCCTGTCCAACAGAGAGCGACGTGGAGAAATAACACGGATACAAAAAAGTAAAAATGACCGTTGTTTTGGACTTGGACGGTTCGTCGACGTTTTACGTCATTGTCAGGGGTTCAAATAATACGTCAACACCAAGCGACAACCTCCGTGTCCATGATGTCGTCCACTTGACTCTCCATAAGTCCCCATGTTCAAATGTCCAACTTCAGCCTCTAATAGAGTTTAAGTCGTGGGCACGCCACACTCTCTTTAAACGTATCATCTTTGACTGAGGCGTGTTGAAAGGCGTTCTGGGTAACTGAAATGTTTTTAAAGGTGTTTTTTTCCTTTGATGTCCAGCTCAACATGAAAGTTTAAAAAAGTTTTATAAAATTTTAGAGTTGATGGACTTGATGAACCCAAACACTGTTTGTGTCCAAAATATATATAAAGAAAAAAAAAACGGCATGTGTGCTCTTCTTCAGGAAAACAGGCAACTTTACCTCAGTCAGTTAAGCTACAAACTCGGTAAGATTGTGACATTTACACTTTGACAGCTTTTCTTTTTTCTAGAGTTCAATACTGTATGCATGAAAATACGAGTACGCAGAGAGTTCTGTCTTTAAGATGGCGTTTTGTTTGTTTTTGTTTTGTGTCCTCGCCGCCAAAGTAAGACTGACTTTAAAAAGAATAATTAAAGAAGAAGAAGACGTCGTTATTGGTGCGTTTATCTGCTCACATACGGGTGAACTAGTCAACAAACTCTTTCAGGTTTTCCACGACGACATTTTAGGGACAAGAAACCACAAGCACTTGGCTCGGTCCCCCACGGGAACTTTTTAAACTTTTCATACGTGGGTTGAATTAAAAAAGGAAAAAAAAAGCTTTTATTTTGCTTTTCTCTGCTCTCTCTGTCACTTCCTGTGTTTACTGAACCGTGTAGGAAAATGTTAGAATATGCAACGTCACAGAACAATCAGCGGGTCGAGCGGCGGTGAACGCTCCAATCAGCGTCTTTGATTTCTTTGTTTTTTTCATAACAAACAGCGACATGATGGATTCTTCATGAGCTCTGTAACTTCTCTGCCAGACGCTTTAATAGCCAACACTTTTTAGTAGTTAATTTATTTATTATATCTGGACTTTCATGGATATCTTTTTTTTTTTTTTTTTTTTTTTTTCTTTCTTTTTGTCTGCAAGCAAAAAATAAAAAGTGGAAAAAGTTTGATTCTGTTTTTTTTTGTTTCTCTTTTAATCAAAAAGTACTCGAGTACTTTAGAGGTGCCTGTACCCACTGAACTGCATGAAATGAAGTATTATTATTATTATTATTATTATTATTATTATTATTATTATTATTAATTAAATTAAATTATTAAATTTAAAGATTTATTTAAATTAAAGATCCTTTTCTGACTATATTTCACAATTTTCTAAAAAAATTGGACAAAACAGAATTAATCAAGGAAATAAGTCAGAAATCGTCACATTTAATAAATTTGAATAGGAAAATGTTTCCAGCACTCGCTTCTGTTATTACGGCTGCATTTATTATTGATCAGTCTGCCATGTATTTTCTCAATTCATTAATAAGTCGTTCAGTTAATTAAATGTCCTGAAGTGACGTCTTAAATTCAGTTTACAAGGAAACTTTTCACAGTCACAAAGAGGAAAAAAACACAAGCATGTTTCATTTTCTGATATTTTAGGGACAAAGCTGTGACTGAAACAAAGAAAATCGTCACATTTAATATTTAAAAATATTCTTTCCAGCACTTGTTTGTATCATCATTAAATTAATTAGCAGTTATTTTGATCTGTTTTCTTAATTAATCATCGTTTAATTAGTTCATAAAATGTCAGAAATGGTGAAAGATTCAGTTTAGAAAGAAATCTTCATGTTTCACTCTGTTAAACATTTTTTCTGACATTTTAGGGATAAAACTGAATTAATCAAGGAAATATTCCTCCATATTTTGAAAACTATAGTAACAACACTCTTTTATTGTCCAGTTTTGTCAAAATTCAGTTCAGTTTAAAATTAATTAAATCTTAGAAAATTGTCACATTTAATAATCCTCTTTCTGTTTGTACGAGCTGATTATTTTGTGTCGATGAGTCCATGAAAGGTTTCGGCTCTGAACCTCACGACATTTCAGAGGGTAAATTTTGGATTTTTTTTATTACTCCTTAATGAGCCGAATCGACGAGTCAGTGGATAGAAAATATTCGATAATTATAAAATCATTCATAATTTCATTTATGAAGCTTTGACCTTTGACCTCTGTGCTTGTGAAGAACAATGTAAAGAAACATTTCCTCGTGTGCTTCTGTCCCGTTTTGAAATTCCCCGTCAGCGTCGTCTTCATTCCCACACCGAGCCTCTTATTTATTTAAATTTCTTTTCCGTGTCCTTGGTGACCCGCCTGAGTCATTCAAGGTATTCAAGCACCGTCGCCAAGTGCGCCTGGTGAAATGCCATAGAAACTCGGAGCACCATAGAAACCAGACTAACCAGTCCAGAGGAACGTACTGTTCTTCAAACCGCTCCACCTTTTTTAACTGACACGCCGGGTTTGTTGTTTTTGTTTTTGCACCTTTTCATCAAATATGATTTTTTATTTTTTTGGGGGGGCATTTTTTTAAATTTTTTTTTTTTTTTGTCCGAGACATTTTTCGGGAGCCATGTTGGGGCGTTTTGGCACGTCTGTGGTGAAATCAGGCGTTTGGTCTTATTTCTGTTGCTTCTTCCGTCCGGCAGGTGGCAGTGTGAGCTCAGACACCCGCCCTCGCCTGCTCTACTGTAAATCATGTAAAGCTGGCAGGGTTAGGTAATACACCATTTGTTCACAGATCTGGGCATTATCCAGCCTTCCTGGAAGTTCACTGGCTGAAAAGCGGCTGCCACTCTTCAGCTTTTTTCTTTTTTCTGTGCCTCTGTTAGTGAATGAAACATCAGGGGAAAAAAAGGTTGATTCATGTCCCTCACAACGCCGAGCTCTGCCCCATTTTGTGGCGTCTGGTCTCCCTCGAAAACACCAGTTACATGCCGCAAATGGTCTGGCAGGGGCCTCTGTGAAAACACGAGCAGACCGCCGGCCTCGCCGGAGATTAAAAACATAAAAACAGATTTTTTTTTTTTTTTTTTAAAGGATAAAACGAAGAAAACAAAAGAAGAAGAGAGGCGGCAACCGAAGAGTTAACCTGCACAAGACCCGTCTGAACCAGGGGTGGGACCTGCTCCCCTCCTAATCAGAGCAGAGAGAAAGGGATGAGGGAGGAGGAGGAGGAGGAGGAGGAGGAAGAGAAAATTAGAGTCGACACGAGTGGTGTGACGGGCCGAACAGAGGCCGTGTGAGGACAGTCGAGAACCCTTTCACTACTGACCTACTTCTACCAACACACACACACGGTGTGTACGAGTGTGTGTGTGTGTGTGTGTGTTCGAGTCTATATGGCACGTCGTGTTTAATGCTTCACACACACACTTGAAAAAACACAAACACACACTTCTGCATCGTAGCACACTCTTAAAACAGGCAGGTCTGTTTTGAACCTTTTTTGGGTTCAGTCAGTCACAACGTTAAGACCGCCGCCCCCAAACGGCTCTGATTGGTCGAGGCGTGTACTCAGTGTATCAAACCTCACCACTTGGCTCCGCGTTGAATTCAACGCGTCTGTTTTTATCTTTGACGGACGCTGCAACAGGAAGCCAGACACAGAAACAGCACAGTGGACTTTCAAAATAAAACACCCCGTGCAAACTGCCGGTCGTAAAAACAGACAAAAGAGAAACAAATGACGTGTGTAGCATATTTACAATGTAGAAGCATGTTTAGAAGAACATGAACCAGGAAAATGAGCAAATCTGAGCAAGTCAACAAAGTCTTGCAGGACGGAACAAAACAGCGATGTGACGGAGACGTGCCCGGTGAGACTGGACCTCTGACGTAAGCGGCTGATCCTTTAGGTTCTGGAAGTTCTGGAGGTGTGACCTCCATGGATCGGACTTGTTTGGACGAACTTTGTTCATTCCTGAACTACAAAAAAGGCCACTGTCATCAGGGAGTAACGTGTCCGTGAAACGGGTGGACATGGTCTGCAACAGTGCTTTGTTCGGTAGTCCATGTCAAGCATCATTGACCATCAAACTGTGTTCTGATTTCTTGAACACCCATGAAGCCGTCTCCGGCCTTTTGATCGGTACTGACCACTGCAGGCCGGGAACAACCCACGAAAGCTGCAGTTCTGAAGATGTTCTGACCCGCTCGTCTCGCCGTCACAGTTTAGTTTTTGTCAAAGTTGCTCGAATTCTGGCGCTCGTCCATTTCTCAGCTTCTAACACGTCAACTTTGAGGACGAAATGTTCGCCTGCTGCTGATGACGACGACATATGTTTTACTGAAGTAAGAGTAGCAACATAACAATGAGGATCGCACCTGGTTTCCATTTGTAGTCCAAGAAGTATCGAGCTTCATGTTTGAGCAGATTTCGGTCACAGCTCATTCACTAAAATGGATTCACAGTGAACAACAACAGTAAAAATAATTACAACAAGAAACCTGCAGAATGTTTCATTGTTGTGTATTAAAATTTGCATGTGAAAAAATATCTTAATGATCAAAAACTAGTGAGTCGCCAACTTTGCTAAGAGCTAAAACATTTAAAAGACAAAACGATAAAAAACAATTAAGAATTAATAATGATTAATTAATTAATTAATTAATTATAAAAATAAGCAGAAAACACACTGCGGCAGAGTGGAAGTGTTATTTATAGCTTTCCGAATGAGTTTAGCAGCTAACGTGGCCCCTGATACTAACTTACGTAGTGCCCAGCTCCGGTTCTGGCATGACACCGGCTCCACATGAGCCCACAAAATCCTGAAAACTGGTGAAAAACTGTTTGAACCTCTGACTCCACATGTCAGTGAATATATCGTTCAAAGTCTTTTCACAGCAACTTTTACAACATGTTTAATGTGTTTGGAAAGAAATGTCAGGATTGTCTTTACACAGACTAAAGACGACTTGTCTTTAAACTATGAGAGAAAAGTTACACATGCATCATTTCATCAGTGTAAAAACCAGAGATGTATAGTAACGAAGTGGAACTACTTAAGTACTGTACTTAAGTACTAAAATGCAGTATCTGTACTTTTTTGGAGTATTATTTTTTTCCCCAACTTCCACTTTTACTGCACTACATATTTTTGATGAATTTACTCCGATACATTTTTCATGTGCTGAGTCGTTACTCGTTACTATTGTAGCGTCCAGCCGGACACGTGATGAATGACGAGGCGATATTGAACAAACTGCATTTATTGCTGAACGGTTTGGTGACAGGACTCGGAACCACGCCAAAAACACAACAACATAACTCGCTCGTGCGCCGTACGTCATACACCTGACCCCCAGGTGCGCTCTCTCACCTGCTGCCCCGCCCCCTCGCTCTCGCATTCATTCAGACGCATTCACAGACCATGGGAAATCACAGAACTCTACCATGAACATTGTAACACTGTAACATTAGAAGTTGTGCCTTAATAAATATTTGAAATAATATAAACAACAGTACTTTTACTTTTACTTTTACTTTCAGTACTTGAGTAGCAATTTTTTACATACTTCTACTTGCAATACTTAAGTACAAAACATTTTGAATACTTTAGTACTTTTACTTAAGTATGGTGTTTATTGAACACTTCAACTTCTACTCAAGTCAGTTTTTTGATATAGCACTTGTACTTCTACTCCACTCCTTTACTCCAGTACTTTATACATCTCTGGTAAAAACTAACAAACCGGGTCAGAAACTCCTTCAGAGCTCCGTGTTTACCGCTCTGCTGAACTCTGAGGTTCCTTATTGAACCTTTTCATGGCGTTTTTAAGAGTGCCGACGTCCCGGACGCTTTTTTTTTCTTCCTTTTTTCAGCCGATTACGCAGCAAAGAGCGAGCGAGCATGAAGAGATATAGACTGAGAGCGAGAGGGAGGAGGGGTGAGGCTGTCTGCTGCTGGTGTGGGTCATTCTGAGGACAACTCTCCTCTCTTCACCTCATCCCTCCTCCTCCTCCTCCTCCTCTTCTTCCTATACCCTCCCTCTCTCTCTTCCTATACCCCTCCACACACTCCTCCTCCTCCTCCTCCTCCTCCCGTGCCCGCGGTCCCTGCCTGCTCGCTGCGTTGGCCTACATATCCCAACGCCTGGCTGCAGAAAGCGATGCAGCAGCAGCAGCAGCTCTTTATATGCAGCTGTTCATTCACGTTATGAAGCTGTGCACCTGTTAGAGAAGCTATAGCATGATAGATAGATGAAGTTTACCTGCTGTTGATCCACTCTGACCTGTGATCAGCTGAACGGTGTCTCTGTCATTCGTACGTCTGTTCTCACACTATGTAACTTTGGGCTCCGGGTCGGGAGAAGTACGTAACGCTTTACGGCACTAAGTCACACAGCAGCAACTATTTCACTGATTCTGGTGAAACTGGATCATATTTTATGGAGGAAATGTTTTCTGGTTTTCCCTCTGATGTCCTCCAGAGTCGTGCCAGAACCCGGAGCTGGGCACTCGATAAGTTATTATCACGGCTCACGTTAACCGCCGTGGTTAACCAGCGACGTAAACCTGCAAAGCGGCGAGTCTGGACGATGTTATCCACACGACAGATTTCTTGGACGATTTGCAAGTCAGCTAACGTATCAAAATACTCCACCTGAAACCAGAATATGACAAAATCATGTTTTGGAGTAATGTTAGTTTTGTCTTGAACACCTGCAGTTCCTCTAACGTCCACTTGAGGCTGGCTCCAGAAGTGAGTCAGTCTCCATAAGTCCCCATGTCCAAATGTCCAACTTCACAGCAGAAATAAACATGTTTACAGCCTGGTACAAAAAACAGTTTTAGTCTCTGTAGCTAATTTCCCCGTTCATGACAACTGTACTGAGGGTGAATTTATATACAACTCACCTGTTCACATTATATTAAGGCTTAAAGTTATGCAGGGTTAAGAGCGTGGACGCTTTGATTGACAGGTGGGTGTGGTTACAGGTGTCGTTCAGCTCGCCATCAACACGGCGGTTTTGTGATGCAGGAAGAAACGGCTTCTCTGATTGGCTCTGTGGTTTTGCGAGCTGAGGGGGAAGCAGCGGTCAGCGAGCACGATACTAAAACCTGTCAGTGAATCTGAACGATAAGAAGCTGTAGGCAGCGATTCACAGATCTATAACACGAGAGAGCAGCGAGGGGAGCTGGAAACATCAGGATTCATCATCTGAGGAGCATGACATGTTGACATCTGCAGCTTCCCGAACGTCAGAAATATAAATTATGGATTTCAAAAAAATCATATTGAGAACAACAGATGATTGAACGTGTTCCTGAGAAACCCTGCAGTCCCACAGACGGACTGAAAGCATTCATTTTTTATCTGACTCGTGTTGCATTCACTGACTTCACTTCAGCTGCGTTCACTGTCTGTCTGCGCCGTTTGGCCGTGACCTGTCGAACTCGCTGTGTAATGAAACCTCTCACCGCTGCCGTCCCGTATACGTGATACATCAAGTCGGATTGCATGTCTGCGGCTGAAGGCCTAATGTGAACAACTGATGCATGAGCAGCTTCTTCCTCTGTTTTATTATGTCAGATTTAACTATTTATGATCCTTTTGAATCATTATGCTGCTTAACTTTTAATTGTATTTATCATTTTTATCAGTGCACCTGTCAGATAAACGGATTCACGCTGACGGACTGTCGGTCGACCTGCTAACAGTCGTCACACTTCTTGTTACGTCTACGTAAAGCGACATTTGAAATGAGACATTTTTGTCCTCCGTCCCTCTCCTCCTCCTGCTCCTCCTCCTCCTCCTCCTGCGTTAGCTGATAATCCCTCCAACATGAGAATAAATAATTCACCGCTGTCGGCTCTCGGCCACGTCACTGCAGCTTTTTGTGCTTTCTCCTCCTCCCTGCATTTTTTTTCAAACTTTACATGCTCGGTTTACGTGGCGGTGACAGCGGCGGCGGCGTTCTGACTTTACTATAAATTTATAAAGATCTTTCTCATGGTTTGTGTCCCGCCGCGGTGTAATATAGTCCCTGCAGGCTGCTCTGTCAGTAGATGAAATGTCGGTCCGTGGTGCTTCCCCTCCTCTGTTCTGTGATAATCCCTTTAACATGAGAACATTTGCCATGTCAATCCCCCACCCGCCCCTCCACCTCCTCCACCTCCTCCTCCCTAAATGAACTAATGGCCGCCTGTCTCGGATGCCTCAGCTCTGACAGATTGGTTGGCCGGACCGCCGCGTCCTCACAGGACCCCTGACCGGCTGCGTTCACACAGATCAGATCTCTGCACGTATGAAACATTCAAACTTAAATCTGGACAGACGACTGTTTGACATCTCACATCTCAGAGGGAAATCCAACTTTTCACTTCACTATGTTTATCTGAGCTACAGATTCACAAAGAGTTCATCAGATCTGAGCTGAAACCACGAGTCCTTTAATCAGTGAGCGCGCTGACGGGTTTGCTGCTTTTTCTTTAAATCATTTAAATGTATTTGCACTAAACAAACGTGGTGACGTCACTTTGGGACCAAACTATCTATCGATCAACGTCAGTGGGAAAAGAGCGTAAGAAGAGCAGACTGTTGGACGGAGGACGATTCACATCTAGAGACTTCACGCTTCACAGGTGTTCTGGATTTGTTGCTCGTTATCTTAAATTGTAACAAACTTTTACAAATAATATTTGACTTTGAGCGGTCGGAAAGAAGCCTGCACACAGAACAACTGGAGGTCGTGCCGTTATTCGGCACATCGTGCTGATATTCAGAATAACGGCACGGCCTCGCGTGTGATATTTCTTAAATGTAAATCTTAATTGTCATATTAAAATATATAATAGAGGCATTTATCCACACACCTCTTCCTCTTTCATCTTCTTTCAACTGCACCACCACCGAATAATCAGAGTTTATCAAATGAATCCAGAACTATTTCAAACCGAACAGTTTCTATTTTGCAGCGTACGTTTCAGTCAGAACTCAACAGGTGGAGTATAGGTATAACACTTCAGGCTGACTGTGGAGGTTTAACGGAGCAGCCTGATGTCGGGCTGCGTTTTAACAAACGTTGGATCCGGTTCAGCTTCTCCACTGCAGCCCGGTGTGTTTTTTGGCGGACAAACTGACTGAACAGAAAAACCTGCGTTGACGCTGCAGCACCAGGTCCTGTCTGTAGCTCCACTTTACACTTCTACTGCACTACAGTTCAAAAGTAAATCTACTTTTTATTCTAATACTTATTTGGCAGCGATAGTTACTCTTCAGGAAAGTACTTACTGGTACTCACTAGTAACTCAGGATCGACACGACAGACGTGCACAGAGAAATTTAAACTTAATGTGCAGAGGAAGTCAAAGGATTTATCAAACTTCTGAGCTGCGGTGTTAACAGAACCAGCGAGAGCAGCTGCAGGTCAAAGCGAGGACTCCTCGTGTTTGACAGGGAGGAAAAATCTGCTGGTAACTCAGAAAACTGCACGACTCGATCGGTTTATCTGCTCTAACACAGCGTGAACGTCTGAACGTCTGAGCGCGGCAAACACCCGGCTGCACGTGCCAAGGCTCTACGACCTGAAGTCCTCAGCCATGAGTCACCTGGTCAGACTTTTATATACCGTCACTCCGGTTCATTCACAGGCTTTAAAAACCACCTCAACCTTTCAGGTCAGTACATCAGCAAACACACACACACACACACACACACACACCGTCTGCCCACGCAAACACGTATGCATGGATGCAGACCACACATGAGCGCACAAACATACTCTCTGAGCACGAGCGAGCGGCTGGCTGGGCGTCCTCGGGTGACCCACCCCGTCCACATATGCTGCTTCTACACAGCTTTAAATAGAAAGGCTTTTATCTCAGTGACCGGCAGTGAGACGTGCAGACGGACACGTTCATCACCGACTTGTTGACCATGTCAACGAATTACTGCTCTGGACGAATGAGCTGCAAAGGTTAAAAAGTTTATTTGTGAAGCGCCTTTCAACAGCAAGTGTTTTCCATACAACAGGAAGATGTTTAGATATAAAATGAAACTTTAAAAATGGTCAAACTAAATCAAAAGGTCAAAATAGAGATTGGCAGATTGGTAGAACCTGAATATCCATCTAGGTCCAAACCCTCACCTTCAGTCATGAGCTTTGGGTCGTGACCCAAACGATGAGAACGCGGATTCAAGTGTCCGAAAAAGAGCTCAGAACTCGGAATAGAGCCGCCGCTCCTCCACATTGAGGTGGTTCAACATCCAATTAAGATCCTCCTGGGCGCCTTCCTTCAGAGGTTTTACTAGCACGTCCAACTGGTACAAGACCTCGGGGGAAAACCCAGATCTCACTGGAGGGATTATATATATATCTATCTATCTCATGTGGCTTGGGAACGCCTCGGGATCCCTGAGGAGGGGCTGGAAAACGTTGCTGGAGTCATCTCGACTATCTTTTTTAACTCGAGACCATCAGCTCTGGATAAGAAAGAGAATAAAAGGAGCAGAAATGACACTGCAACATACGAATAAATGGTAAACCAATATTTTAGTCACGTAAATTACCTGTATATCTATAAATACCCACTGAAAGCTTTGTTTGATCACATGAGGGAACAACTCTCAACAAACCTTTGAATAATTACAATTTGTTCCAGTCAGTCCAACAAAACTTTAGTCAGTCAACTTCCTTCCTCACTCTCCCAAAATTTATAGAACAGGTGATCGAATGAAACAAACCTTGATAAAATTACAGATTTATCAGCAGCAGTCAGCCCAGAACCAGAACCAGAACCAGAACCTGGAGCAGCTGATATCACTGCCTAGTCCAGCAGCAGTCAGCCCAGCTCGGCGTCTGTCTTTCAGCCTTTTATTTCACCAAGCTCTCACCAACCACTAAAAGTCAGTCCCACATTTACTCTTCTACTCTCTTCTCCTCTGCCATTATGTATATAGGAGCTGCTGAGCCCGGTTATGCCCAATCACCCGCCCAACATGTGCTAACAGCAGCTAACAGACTGAGCTAACAGCAGCTAACAGACTGAGCTAACAGCAGCTAACAAACTGAGCTAACAGCAGCTAACAGCAGCTAACAAACTGAGCTAACAGCAGCTAACAAACTGAGCTAACAGCAGCTAACAAACTGAGCTGACAGCAGCTAACAGACTGAGCTAACATGAGCTAACAGCAGCTAACAGACTGAGTTAACACGAGCTAACAGCAGCTAACAGACTGAGCTAACATGAGCTAACAGCAGCTAACAGACTGAGCTAACATGAGCTAACAGCAGCTAACAGACTGAGCTAACATGAGCTAACAGCAGCTACAGCTGTCAGCAGTTTACTTCACTGTCCATCATAAACTCTGTAAATCACAGAGAGTTGAGGCGGAGCAGCCGGAGGACATCAGAGGGAAAACCAGAAAACATTTCCTCCATAAAATATGATCCAGTTTCACCAGAATCAGTGAAATAGTTGCTGCTGTGTGACTTAGTGCCGTAAAGCGTTACGTACTTCTCAAAGTTACATAGTGAGTTTGTCTGTCGACTTTATTTCGGTCTCGACTTCGTGCTTGTGCAGAAGCCGTCGTCTCTACTTTCCCTCCACAGGATCACTGACAGCGTCTAATTTCTGCAGCTGATGACGATGATGACGATCATATCTGACCTCAACAGGACGACACGTAAAGACATCAGACAGTCACATCTTTCATATATTAGTTTTCTTTTTGTTTCTCGCTTCATCATCTCTCTCTCCGCTCTGCTTTGTTCTCTCTCGTCGTCTCTTTCACTCTTCCCTCCTTCCCTATAACCTGATCTCTCTCTGTCTGCCCTCATTCTCAAACCTTTCATTTCAGTTTTTCTGGCACCACACACAAATTTTCATTTAACCAAAGTATTCCTTCCTACTTCCCTGAAAACTCAACTGCAAAATCAATCCATCGATTAAATAATTGAGTAAATTGGAGGCGTTTGGTCGACGTCAGTTTGCTTCCTCTCAGAAAATCAGATTTGTCATAACCTCTGAAATCTTCATCTGTTTGCTCAGTCGTCTTCCTCTTTAAAACCACGAGGCTTCACTTCAAACTGAACATGAGCTGAAGATTTTACTTTCTACAAACTCCAACCCTTGAGGCTGTATTTCACTTTTCACCCGAGCTGCTTCACTTTGTGTTTCCTGCAGCTGTATTATTTGGGGAAACCTGGCTGTTACATCTGTGTCGAGTTGAACGTGTTAATGATTTAAATATGTTAATATGCTACAGTGCAACACCTTTCCAGGTGAGATATCTTCTAATTTTACACCTAAAAAAACATGTTGTACTCTCGCGCTCAGTTTAAACAATGTAGATGCATTATTTTGGTCTCTGGCTGTTTTTTCACAGATCGAGTGAAGGGAAATCTTAATGTATCTGATAGATTTCCATTAAGTTTTGAAGCCGAGTGTCTAAAGTCAGGATGAAAGTCTGAGGTCATGGTGCCCTGCCAGAAAATGGTTGAACGCTTAGGCGCGAGTTGCAGCCCCAAGCAAAGGAGTTCTCGTTCATGAGTCATGGAAAATGTTGCGTGAGATGGACCGGCAGTTTGAGGTAGTATCTGCAGTGCTGCGTTGTGGTCCAGAGGGAGCTAAACCAGAAGGCAAAGCTCTCGACTTTCCAATCCATCCACATTCCAACATTCCAACTCTCCCCTATGGTCATGGGCTTTGGGTAGTGACCGAAAGAATGAGATCGTGGATACAAGTTGCCTAAATGACCTTAGAGATGATTAGGGTGATGAGCTCGGAGTAAAGCCCTGCTCCTTCACGTCGTAAGGAGCCAGCTGAGGTGGTTCAACACCTGATCAGGATGCCCCCTGGGCTCCTTTCTTTGGAGGTGTTCAGGGGAGGAGACCCCAGGGCAGACCCAGAATCCGCTGGAGGGGCTACAGAGCCCATCTAGCCTGGGAACGCCTCAGGATCCTCCAGAAGGAGCTGTGGAGAAGGACGCCCTGGATGGATGGATGTCTGAACAGCTAATAAACAAGCTGTCATGAGATATTACACAGATTCATGTTCCTGTAACTTTGGGTCCTCTGACTTTTCGTGCAGCGCCATCATCAGGTTTTACACGTCCAGTACTGGTTCGGCTCAGAACAGTTTTCTCAGTTTAAGGACGTGACCTCGACCTGGTCTGTGGGCTCTGTCATCAGTGTGGGATCAGATCCCTGCAGCAGGTTCAACAGCTTCTGGAAGGACTGAAACCAGAGGAGTGTAACGTTCAGGTGTCCACATACTTTTGTCTATAACGTTCTTTTCTTCCTCCTTTTGTCCTCCTGAGTTCTTCTTTCTCTCTTTGTCTACCTCTCAGTCCACCCTCCCTTTTCTAATTTTCTTTCTACTTTTCTCTCTGTCTGACCGGATCTCCCTCCCTCATTCTTCAGTTTTCTCCTCTCTCTCTCTCCTTCCCTCCCTCCTTCACTCATTCGGCCTCCCCATCTCTGTGAAAGGAGGTCCGTTACACAATTGTATCGAGGCTATTGAGGTCTTGGGTGCACAAAGACTGTATTCAAACCTCTGTGCTATTTTTCAGGAACGGGGGCTCGGCGCAGAATCGCACTTGCCATCTGCTGTGTGTTTAGTGCGTGTATAAGTGTGTGTTTGGTGTGTGTGTAGTGTGGCCTTTCTCACCTGAATACAGATGCATTCAAATCAACACTGAACCCGACGGGGTCGAAACTTTTGAAGCAATCGCGATCATAGAATTGTTCTGGGAAAAAGAAAAAAGGTACACGGCCGTCAAATTGAAGTGCAGTGCGCCTTTAAGTGATGCGCACGTACGCACACACATTTCCGAGCCTGTATTTACATCAGCGAGTGCATTGTGTTCCTCGCCGCCTCACCTTGATCTTAAACAAATCTTGTTTGTAACCTCCAAACTCAAAAATAAAACATTTCCCTCAAGCTGTTAGACCTCACAAATGGTGTAAAACCTCCTCACACACACACACACACACACACACACACACACACACACACAGTGCCATGTGGGTCTATTTGGGTCAGAGCTGAAATGAAAGTGTTGTCGCAGGAACAGACAGTTACACCAACACAGACTCTCAGCGCTGCTTTCAGACTGTGTGTCTATATATATAGAGATTATAATATATATGTAATATATATATATATATATATATATATGTGTGTGTGTGAGTGTGTGTATATGTGTGGTATAAGTGTGTGCTGGTGCTCTTGTCAGCTCCGCTCCTCTTGTCGGGCCACATTTGGACAATGTGTCAACCTCCTTTTCTTGCTGTCATGTTTATTCTGGGCTGTATACCTTTATGTTCTGCCGTCGCATTAACCTATATTAACACCGCCGAGCGGCGTTACAGGAGCCGCCTGACTCCTCGCCATCAAAGACGCCGGCAGCCGTTTGAATCTGTCACATCTAACTAGACTGAACGTGTTTTCTTTACATTCTCGGCGCCGCCGGGTCGCTTGCAGATGCAAACTCCCCTGGGTAATGCCTCCTGAGTTTTGAAGAGCGGCTCTCTCTCTCTGGCGTCTCGGCGCTTGCATTAGGAGGCAGATCGGTGCGCAGATGTGTGGCGCTGCAGCGAGTTATATAATGTTCTTAGCGTTTTTGTTTTAAACCTCGACGGGGGCAGCAGAGTGGCGCGGTTCAACAAGCAGACAACAGCATCCGCTGTCGCTTAAAGGGGCAATACATCAGATTTACAAGTGAGCAACCGAAATTCTAATTACACTGCTGTCACAGGGACGCTGTGTGATGTCCTGAGGTCACGTTAGAGCAACACTGATCCTGGACGTGTCCTTTCATTCGTAACGGCTGTTCTCACTCTATGTAACTTTGGGCTCCGGGTCGGGAGAAGTACGTAACGCTTTACGGCACTAAGTCACACAGCAGCAACTATTTCACTGATTCTGGTGAAACTGGATCATATTTTATGGAGGAAATGTTTTCTGGTTTTCCCTCTGATGTCCTCCGGCTGCTCCGCCTCAACAACCATCCACAACATGTGACCTGAACGACTCACAAGAGGGAGGGGTGAGACAACGACCCACAGGTGACCTTAACGACCCACAGGTGACCTTAACGACCCACAGGTGTCCTAACGACCCACAGGTGTCCTTAACGACCCACAGGTGTCCTAACGACCCACAAGTGTCCTTAACGACCCACAGGTGTCCTAACGACCCACAGGTGACCTCCACCTGAACTCTCTGTGAGTTTCCTGATGGACAGTGAAGTAAATGGCTGACAACTGTAGCTGCTGTTAGCTCATGTTAGCTCACTTTGTTAGCAGGTGTGTTAGTGTTTGTACTACAGATGTTTTGGACCCCCCGGGAAGAAGAAGAAGAGGTTTACAGCTGGTGTCATGCCAGAACTGGAGCTGGGCAATACATGTTAGTAGCTGAACTCCATCATCTGACAAAGTAACCTTCAAACGGCAGTGCAAAGAGTCTGGACGATGTCCACACGACAGTTTTCTGTTAGTGTGCTTGGACTTAGATAAAGACTCTAGTGCTGTTGTTGCTGCGAGCAGGGAATGTAACCGGACTCAGCAGCTTCTATGGACATGATGGCAGAGGAGAAGAGAGTGAAGAGGACGCTGACGGAGGAAGCTAAGAAGAGAAAAGGAGAGAGTGAGCGAGCAAGAAGCCGCCGGACAAGAGTAAATGTGGGACTGACTTTTAGTGGTTGGTGAGAGCTTGGTGAAATAAAAGGCTGAAAGACAGACGGTAAATGGTAACGGTAAATTATCACGTGACAGTCTAACGGTGACCCCGGTTCGGAGCTTCACTTTGTTGTGGACTCTTATGTTCTTCCTCTCTGACACTGGCTGACTGAATCCTTGCACCGAAAGCTTGTTTCATTCAAAAACGAGACCCAAATAGTTTTGAAGGAGACACTCGAGCTCTGAACAAAGTTCGGATGCACCTGCAGCTTTTGTTCATGTTTCATCAAACAGCCTCCAAAACGCTTTGCAAAGTTTGAAAAGGAAAACAAAAGAAAAAGTTTGAGGCGAGACAGCAGAGCTGCAGAAGATCAGGGCGAACTCGCAGCCTCGTCCTGAAGGCCGAGCGCTTTTTATTCAGAGTTATCTGAAACATTCAGTCACTGTGTTGTTTGTAAAATTAATGATATACAAAATATCGTTATATATAACTATATATGTCCATTCTTTACACTGTCAGTAGATAATACCAAACATGTTCTCACTCCCAACTCGTTAAATACGACGACACTTCAAGCTAGGACGCTGTACGCTCGACTGAATATGTGGATTTTCAAAATAAAATTCTCCCGTGCAAACTGCCGGTTGTAAAAACAGATAGAAGAGAAACAAATGAAGCACGGAGCATATTTACACTGTATGAGCATGTTTAGAAGAACATGAACCAGGAAAATGCTCAAACCCAGATAATTGTAATTTTATTCAAGGTAAAGGTGCGTTTCATTTGATCACCTGGGAGAGTGAGGAAGGAAGCTGACAGACGTAACTAAACGTAACATCATTTCCAGCGTTTTGTTGGACTGACTGTTCTTTCATATGTGCTAAACGTATCGTAGGAGAAGAAGAGAAATGAGTAGACGAGTAAATCACAGAAATACTGATTTCTGCGCGGCGTCACGTGACGGTAAACTGGTTTCTGAGTCGCACTAATAATTTATTCCTCTCAGTGTTTGAGGTGAAGCTGTTTTCTTGCATTATAAAGGTGACTTCAGTCGCTTTCAGCCCAGAAAAAGAAAGAAAACAACATGACACAAAGTATAGTGACGGTTTCACAGGACATAAGCTGCAGCATTGATCTCAAATGGAGTGACGACTGAAGTCGTCTTTAAAGCAACATTAAACACAGCACGGAGACGAGGCCATGTTTGATCAGAGATGAAGACATTTAACCAAACACAGAGAGAAGTGACTGCTGCATTATGGGACAGATAATCCTGTAAAACCTCCAGACATCGTCGAGTTCAGCAGAGTAAATATGTGTGTGTGTGTGTGTGTGTGTGTGTGTGTTTTCTTTGACACCTTCTGCAGCGCCGCAGCCTGTCAGATGTCTCGTCTTCAGATACTCTGACAGATTGGGATGTTAAGACTGTGATTTCAGCCCGGTTACATCAACACACACACACACACACACACACACACTTCATACTCCACCCCCTCCACGCTCTGCACCAGCCGAAAAAATCAGCAGCAGCCATTTAAGATGTTGTCAAAGGAAATTATAGCGTGTCCTGGAAGCGCTCAGCTCCACCTCCTCCTCACCTGGGAGGAGCAGGTGGAGCTGAGGGAGCGACAGGAAGAGGTCAGACGATCAGTTCACGTTCCTGTACTCTCTAAATCAATTCAGGTTTTTTGTGGAGAACACAGAGTGGCAGGAACGTGTTGGTCTATTCGCGGATGAAAGCGGCGTGATGTCGTTTTAAGAGACGGAGCAGGTTGGAGGTCAGCTTCATTCATCGAGGCTGACTTCCACCTTCTCGCTCAGCGCTGTCACAACGTGTCGTCGGTTTGATGGAGGTGAGAGAAGCTGCTTTTGTTTCACTCTGACAAGAAAACTATTGTCTGCTTTAATCACTGGTTACTTTAAATTCCTTTAGATTTTTCAGGTTGGTGCGAAAATGAATAAACTCAACTGCCACAAAACAACGAGTGAAGCACAGCTGGAGACGTCCAGGCAGTCTGCGGGGACGTCACAGAGACTACGTCCAGGTTTTAGACAGTCTGCTTTGGGTCAAACTTTGGACGCATCAAATAATCAAAGCCCCGCCCATGCACGAGCTCGTCTTACCACAGAAGAAGAGGAGCTCAGCAGGATAAACGGTCGGTTGCTCCTCACGAGTTCGATCCCTGTCGGGGACAAAATGTTATTACAGCGCCGTGTTATTGACTGTGTAAATACAGCAGTGCAGCTCACACACACACACACACACAGCAGAGGAAATTCATTAAACACTACGAGCTCCTGAGCACAGCTGTGATACTAACGAGACTAAATTAAAAGTCAGATTTGAGCGTTAAATCTTCTTCATGAACGTTTGACTGTGATTTCAAAGAATCACAGAAACACACACTTCATCAGACCCAGACTCAGACGCTCCCTGATCAATACTGCATGACAGCTGAATCAGGCATTAACAAAATACAGATAATAAAAAGAAGCTTTTTAAACATTGACCTCGACTGGCAGACCTCACTGCACCGACCTCAGGTGAGTCCAGGTGCAGGACAAAAGCAGTCTGCTGTCATTGATGCATTCTTCTCTGTCAGGTGCTGATGATGGAGACCTTGAGACGTTGCCTCATTAGCTGTTGGAAACCAGCGGGACTACACCTCTGTCTGCATCCACCCGCACGTCTCGGTCCAGCTCATCATCAGCTCCTCCTGACGGACCCCGAGGCGTCCCCCCAAGGGCCGGACGGGCGAGGAAAATCCCTGCAGGTCGTCGCTCTGCACAGGAAACAAACATCTCACTTTAAGGAGCGTGACAGCTTCACACTGTGACCAGACCAACGTCTGCTGGCTTCAGCTGGAGGTTTAACGTTTTAATCAAACGCTCGATTCATTATTCTGTTTAAATAATCGGAAAAAAATGTAAATAAGAACAATCGAAACACAGGAAGAGACTCCTCACCACATCCTGTGTGGAGGAGGAGGAGGAGGAAGAGGAGGAGGAGAGGAAAACAAGGATGGAACGAGGGAAAAGAACAAAAAGAAAATAATTAGGGAAACGAAAAGGAGACACAAATGGGAAAGAAGAAGTTTTAGAAGAAGGAAAAAGGAAAGAGGAAAAACTCAAGAAGAGAAGGAGGAAGATGAAGATGAAGGGGGAAATGAGGAAGGAAAGAAGGAGGGAAGAATTAGAAGAAAGGAAGGAAGTGGAAGAAGGAAAGTGGAATAAATGAAAGAAGAATGGAGGAAAACAAAAGAAAGAAAAGAACAAAAAGGAAAGGAGAAAAGAGGTGAAGAAGAAGAAGAATACCTCCCTGTCATAAATATATTTATTTATTTCTCTGTTTCTCATGATGGTGTTTTCTTCCTCGTTAATCAGCAGAACACTGTGAATGGGATTCGAACCAGCGGCCTCCTCCACGTCCTCGCTCGTGCAGCTGCTTTCAAACCATCTGATCTGAACCGATCAGCTCGGCTGATTGAGCCATTGAGTCTTCACGCGACATCTTTCAGGTTTTTCCGTCTCTTGATTGAAAAGCTGAAGAAAAAGCCGCAGCAGCACCGAGCCGATGCTCTTTAAGCCTTTCAGGGTTTCCACCACGCGTCACCTTTGAAAACACGTTTGCAAATTAGGAGTTTGAAAGGAAACTTGAACCTGTGACCTTGAGTTCAGCTGCTGAAATATATTTCTTCTTCTCTTTTAGACGTCGGTACTTAAAATACAGCCAGACATTTACAGTCAGCGTATACAAAGGAGCTGATTCAAGCTCTGCTTTCTTTCACGGCGGCAGACTGGAGGATGCTTCAGCTGAGATGAGTTTCAACAGCCATGCATGGACTCAAGTACTCTACTTAAGGACAGATTTGTTGGTACTTGAGTATTTATACAACTTTGTACTCCACTACACCTGACAGCTACAGTTAGAGTTACCTGTGGTAACAGTTTGGCTGGTTTGGTGAGATTTACCGTCGTTATTTCTGAAGCTCACCCAATTATCAACTTAAATTAAACTTATAATCAATTTGATATTTTTGGACAATTTACTCTCAAAATAAACTTTTCTTGCTCCCTTTATTTCTGTTTCTATGGAGATGATCCGACCTAGCAACATAACAGAGGAGGTGTGAACTTTAATATAGTTTTTAATAAGTTTTATCTGTTGTGTCCCGGAAGTGTCTGAGTTTGGTGCCGATATAAAAAACATTTCCTGACTTTCTAAAGTTCAACAAGTGTCAGATTTAAGCATTACAACAATTTTCAAATAAGAAATCTAAATTTCCAAGAACAAAAACGTTGAACGAAAAACGTTCAGGTTTTTGATCTTCGTCAACAAAGATGAGCGATGAAGTCACGATCTCTGAGGACAAAGACTCCTCCACACCTGGAAACAACCAGCAACGCAACAAGAGGAAATATAGGGCAGCGTCCAAAAATACAACACGACTAATGTCTCGCCAAAACTACTTTATCAACAAACACCCGCCTGATGCTTCTCTCCCTCAGGACGTCTAATTTCACCGACCGAGTTGTTCTCCGAAGGTCTGGATGAACAGAGCTCTGTTCGGTCCACTCGTCCTCATACGTGACCATGTGTCCACCTGTTATCAGGTAAAAAGTTTTTACATCGCACAGAGTTTGTGACTCAGTCTGAAATTTCCCAACATGACCTGAAGGCAGCATCAGAACTCTCCAGTATGGTTTGAATGACTTCATCCTCGCACAGATACGAGTTACTGCGAGTTCATGCTGTCACACATGCATCGATCATTTTTAAACACTTTCACTTCCTTGCTGACACCGATGGGGCGGCTGTGGCTCAGGACGTAGAGCGGATTGACGGTTCGATCCGGTTCCTCCAGTCTGCATGGACAAGATACTGAACTCCAAATTACTCCTGAAGGCTGTAATGTTGGTATGTGACCACTTATTAATGGTTAGCTGGCTAATGCCAGGTAAATGGTAAATATATAGCTATGACACCGGGCACGTCTCCCTGCAGACTTTGTTGACTTGCTCAGATTTGATCATTTTCCTGGTTCATGTTCTTCTAAATATGCTACGTACTTCATCTGTTTCTCTTTTGTCTGTTTTTATGACCAGCAGTTTGTACGGGGTGTTTTATTTTGAAAATCCAGTGGCTCCTCTGTGCTGTTTCTGTGTCTGGCTTCCTGTCAGCTCGAGCTGCTCTGTAGAAGATAGAACAGCCGAGCCGAGGCTTCTGGGACGCTCCTGGACTGGACCACATCGGAGCCGGTGGGGTTTGAAACATTGACGTGTATTACGTAAAGGACCTTCTGCCCTGAACATTCCCAGAGATGAAGAGTTTCAACATAATTGTGCACAGGGTGGCGGCTCTTATCACTGACAGGAGGATTTATTTAACCGTCTTGCCGCGTCCTCAGATTTCAGATTTTACAACTTAATTCTAATTTGTGGCAGTTTCGTGTCACTATGTATTTAGTTTAACGAGGCGAAGTGTCTCAGTCGGTAAAGATGTGACGAGGCAGCGCTTGGTGTCATCTGAATGTTTTAGGTAAAACTCGATTTAAAGAGTCTGGAGGAGGGAGAACTTTCCCTGTTTTCACAAATTGTTCCATTTTAAATGAGTGTGAGCTGCTGATCACGAGACGTCCACGTGTTAATTTAAAGGAACCTGAAACAAGCTGAGCTGAATTAAAAACACACGATCACTGAAAATAAGCCTGACGATGTGAGTTTAGATCTTTATTGCAGTTTCATCGAGCTGCAAAACAAATGTGTGCTTCTGATGATTTTATGTACAGCGTAATGTGACAGAAACTTGTGGAACAAAGCTGGGCTTCAGATCCAGGAGGCCTCTGGGAAGTCTGCGGAGCGGTGACGGCAGCAGTGAGGTCACACAAAACACACACGAAACACCCACACACGCAGACACAAATGCATATTGTACGTGTCGTACTGTATGTTCTTTGTTAGTGGGCAGAACCTCCTTAAAGTGTGACCCGGCATGTCCTCTGGGTCGGCTCAACTGGAACCGAATGCAGCTTTGAACTGGAACGTTTTGATGTCGAGCAGATGTTAAATCATCTGCCTGCACAAATTAATAAAAGATCCACAAAAGGAAAATTAATTCAAATCACAAAGTAACGATGTTACTGTTTAAATCAACGTGTTGGAACTTTTCTGTCTGTGACCTCCGGTTGATCCACACTGACCTGTGATCAGGTGACCCACTCTGACCTGTGATCAGGTGACCCACACTGACCTGTGATCAGGTGATCCACACTGACCTGTGATCAGGTGATCCACACTGACCTGTGATCAGGTGATCCACACTGACCTGTGATCAGCTGAACGGTGTCTCTGTCATTCGTACGTCTGTTCTCACACTATGTAACTTTGGGCTCCGGGTCGGGAGAAGTACGTAACGCTTTACGGCACTAAGTCACACAGCAGCAACTATTTCACTGATTCTGGTGAAACTGGATCATATTTTATGGAGGAAATGTTTTCTGGTTTTCCCTCTGATGTCCTCCGGCTGCTCCGCCTCAACTCTCTGTGATTTACAGAGTTTATGATGGACAGTGAAGTAAACTGCTGACAGCTGTAGCTGCTGTTAGATCATGTTAGCTCAGTCTGTTAGCTGCTGTTAGCTCAGTCTGTTAGCTGCTGTTAGCTCATGTTAGCTCAGTCTGTTAGCTGCTGTTAGCTCATTCTGTTAGCTGCTGTTAGCTCAGTCTGTTAGCTGCTGTTAGCTCATGTTAGCTCAGTCTGTTAGCTGCTGTTAGCTCGTGTTAGCTCAGTCTGTTAGCTCATGTTAGCTCAGTTTGTTAGCTGCTGTTAGCTCATGTTAGCTCAGTCTGTAGCTGCTGTTAGCTCATGTTAGCTCAGTTTGTTAACTGCTGTTAGCTCATATTAGCTCAGTTTGTTAGCCAGAGCTCCGGGGGACTGTTAGTGCTTATATCACAGGAAACAGAGGTTCTCAGACCTGGGGCTCGTGCAAATGCTGATGGGGAGTGGAGCCTGTGTTGTGCTAGAACCTGAGCTGGCCGAGCATGCAATGTAACCGGGCTCTGCAGCCTCTATGGACATAATGGCAGAGGAGAAAAGTCCCTGAACTCTCCTTCAACACCTGAGTTGCAGCTAGTCTGCACTTCGTCCAGAAGAAAACTCGGCAACGCGAATGTTTCCTTTGTTTACTTGTGATCACAAGAAAATAACGACGTGACCTGTAAACGACGAGCTCTTCCAAAAATAACTGAGGATCAGCAGAAACTCTTCATTTAGAATCTTGTCACAACAAAGACTTCCTGCGACGCGGCGAGCTGTCGGAGCGTCTCTCCTCAGTCTGATTCATTTTAAAAAGTTAAGACTGGTATTTTTATCAGTGCGGCGCGCGTGACTTCACGTTCAGCATCAGATAAGCTCCAGCTGTGGATTTTAATATCTCAGTGTTGGTTTGTCTCTGACAACCTGCCTGCAGGCCTGTAAACACTGGAGTCATGAAAGCAGCAGGACAACGGCTCGTTTGTCGATTTCCACTTGTCAAATGAGGACAGGGCGTCCTCGCGCTGCCTCTGACATTTCTGCTCCTCCTGTGGCGTCGGATCTGGGTCGATGAAGGTCGATGGAGGTCGAATGTGATTTCAGATACCGAGCGAAGATACAGAGACCCGTGTTTTTGTATCCGGCTGCTGCCAGACACTCCACGCTGACCCAGTTGTCACTCCGCCCGGATACGAGTCTTCGACGTCTCGAGGAAGAAAAACAAAACAACTGGTCTTCTTCAAAACCTCGGATCAGCTTCTGCTGCCTGAATCAAAACGGCTCTTCTCCTGAGCTCGATCTAATTCATAAAATATACATTTCATATCATGTTGACTTTAAAAAGTTTATTCTCACTTTATAGTTATTTTTGCCACCAACACTCAGCGTCACGTTGTTTCAGGTTAAAAACGCTGCAACAAACAAAAGTTCCTGTTTGCCGTATTTGTAGACAGAGTGTCACAAAGTTTATAAAGTGTCTAAATAACTCATTTTTTAAGGAGGTCCCGTTCACTGTATTTGTTTAATTTAACACTTTAACCATCAATAAATGTTTCTTCTTTCATAAAGCAGGTTCGTTATTTTACAAGGAAAGAAATAACTAATGTGTCTATAAAAACTCAGAACCTGTTTGAGGTTTCTCTTTAAGTCAACAGCTCTGCAGATTATTTAAAGCGAGTCTGATGACATTGTATTTACTCTTTAAATAATAATCAGCTGGTACAGCATGTTCACAAGCGTCTGCTGTTTATCTTGGCAGGTGATTGCCAAGATAAACCGAACTCATGCATTTCCATCTCCGTGAACTAAAATGCAAATCAGACGCCATGAGTTCTTCCAGGACGTTGGTTGAGGCGATTCCGTACACGCTGCTGAAACGCGATCACTCCGGCCCAGACCAACTTTAAAACTTTCTCACCACTTGCGGGACGTTGTTTGACTTCCTTTGTGCCGTAAACCAACTCCGGTTCTGTTTTTTTATAGCTGCTGCTGATTGAAGAGAGAAAACCGGTGTGACAGACGCTTTAGAAATGTTTGGTGAACAAACTGAAGTACTCGGCTGAACTCTTCAGATCCGGATCCACCTGTCTGTTGTGGTTCACCATCAGCCTGTGGTGTAATCTGACTACGTTTTAATAACCACCCATGGCAATTAATTAATCAAATGACTCAACTGTCAGCACCAAAATGTCTTTAGGCAGCACCGGGCAGGAGTGTTTGTTCAGAGTTAACTCTGGGTGTGTTTTATTAATCGCTCTGCCAACAGGAAGTTAATAACCACAAAAACGAACTCACCGACATCAGATCTTCTTCTCCTGTCAGCGGTTTGAACACCAGCTGCTGCAGTTTAAAGATCTTTCTGGGTGATGAAGTCCAAATCTTTCACCTCTTGGGGCCACAAATGTGCAAACTCGCCCTCTGCAAGAAAAAAACCCAAAGTAATCGTGTCAACACTGGATTTAAAATACCATAAAAAGTTCATTGTATGGTACATTTGGATATCTTCATTCTCTGAGTTCTTTCCATTTGCTTCTGTTACTGTTGGCTTGTACCTTGGTTTTTACCATTTAATTTGTGAAGTTCTTGGTTTTTAGTGGCATGAACCTTAATATCTGTCGCTCTGTTGATCCACCACTTCAGTCCAAACTGAAATATCTCAACATTTTATTCATTTAATTAATTAATCATTTAAGTCAAGGGCTATGTAACAATGCTCGCCAATGTGAAGATTCTCTCAGTTTTATGTCTTTACAAATTGAATATCTTTGAGTTTTGGACTGTTGCTTGGTCGAAACAAGACATCTGAATAGGATTGGTTGGTTTTGTTGCAACCATCCAACATCTATAACTGCGAATCCTTCGAGGAGCACCAAGGACCGGCCGCCACTTTGAATGTTGGATTTGGTGACTTCAAATAGCTGATGAAGCATTTTTGGTGTCTCTGACGTAAAGAGCAAAGAGACGAGGTCAGACGAGACGAGGGTGATCGGAGACGTTGGAGTCCTCAGTGGGAATGAATGAAACTTCTATGAAAACTTCCAGGTCCTGTTGTCTCGTTTCCATGTCTCACTTTTAATTTAGTTTTTGTTTGATTTAATTAAGTTTAGAGGAGGAACAATAAAATACTGAGTCAAAGGTACTTCATAAAAACGCACTGAAGGAGCTGAAGAGCCTCGCGGGGACGGCTGAGGGAAAATAAAGTCTGAATGTACTCGTGTCATTTAGTTTGTTGTTTGTACGATGAAAGTTATTCTGAGCTGCAGCGGCCTGTTCTCCTCTGTTCTGACAACAGTATCAAATTATGGGTTTATAAAAAGCTGTGTTTAATGACGCCATGTACATCTGAGGACTGTCTTCTCTCCTGATGCTTTCACAGGTAGAAGAAAAGAGAAAAATCACAGCTCTCTGTTTCCTTTACCTTTGCTCATCTTCCTGTGGTAACTAACCAACACTGACATTTTTAAGTGAACCCATCAGCACCACATCCACATCTTCTTGTTTGGGATCAGCCTGAGTCTGTTAGCCCAGGGTTTATAATCTGATGGAGGTCTTGTGGTGAGGCAGATGCTGACCACGATTCATTGCATTGGAACTGTGCCATCCAGCGTCCTGCAGATCCTCATGAAGTTCCTGTTGCTGATTCCTCAGAGATCTTTGCCATAACTTGCTAATATGTTTGTGTGTGAGTGGACAGGAGGGTGAGCGAGCATAGCAGCTAACAAACACTTCATCTGCTTCTGTGACAGCTGGACAATATTCATTATTACTGACACTCTGACTGATGATGACGTCACAGTTTGACATTTCCTGCAGCAAACAACACGGTCAGAGCGCGGGGAGGATCCAGGAAGGATCTCAGAGGAGCGTTTTGTAGTCCATCTTCTGGACTTTGTAGTTTTACCACAGATCACGTCAACAACATTCACCGTCGCTTCATGACGTAGAGTGAGAGCAGTCGACTCCTAACTCCTCATCTCCTCTCCTTCACATCTGTCCTCATCTCCTCTCCTTCACATCTGTCCTCATGACGTTTTCCATTGAGGTGAAGGAAAAGGACTTAGGAGTTATTTTTGACTATTCGACCGTGTTGAACCGCCATGTTTCTACGGTGGCCCAGAACAGACAAACTAAACACTGACTCTAGAAACGGACGTCAAAGATCACGTACGGAAGCAGCGACCTCTGAAACCAGCGGCGCTCGGTCTAACAGGAGAAAACTAGATCTTGTTCTGAGGCTTCAAACCCGCAGAATGGCGACCTACGACACCTTCACGCTCTGATTGGCCGCTTAGAGTCATGTGTACCCTTATTATTGGCTGTTACTCACAGAGACTTTTTGAGTGTGTGTGTGTGTGTGTGTGTGTATGTGTGTGTGTGTGTGTGTGAGACAGATAAAAATGGCATCACGTATGTGTGACGGTGTGAGTGCGCTCAAATAATAGTCGAGGTGGAGCACAAACTGGATACCCTGCCAGCAAAGACACACATGAACACACACACACACACACACACACACACACACACACACACACACACACACACGGTAACATCAAACTCTCTCTCTCTCTCTCTCCATCAAGGTCGTCCAGCAGTTCTTCACAGCAGAAAGTGATAACAAGCTCAGAGATAAAGAGACGGACTGAATGAACCACATTCTGATTAAACAACCGTCTCTGCAACTTCATCAGCGACAGCGTCTGGTCTGAGTGACACCTCCACAGTGTGTGTTACGTATACATTACTGTGTCTCTGGTTTGCTTTATGTGTAAAAGTCTCATTTTAAAGTCACATCTCCACGTCGCACCGTGCTTAAAGTCCCCATGAAGTGTGATTTCTCCTGTTGGATCCAGTCTGTGAGTGACTGTGAGGGCTGGTACAGTCATCTATGGACCGGGCCTCACTCATTACTCATTACTGTACAGAAGCACAACTTTAGAACTTTATTCAAACTGGATCAGATTTTATACACAATATATTTGCTAACGACCCACAGGTGTCCTTAACGACCCACAGGTGTCCTTAACGACCCACAGGTGACCTTAACGACCAACAGGTGTCCTTAACGACCCACAGGTGTCCTTAACGACCCACAGGTGTCCTAACGACCCACAGGTGTCCTTAACAACCCACAGGTGTCCTAACGACCCACAGGTGTCCTAACGACCCACAGGTGACCTTAACAACCCACAGGTGTCCTAACGACCCACAGGTGTCCTTAACGACCCACAGGTGACCTTAACGACCCACAGGTGGTCTCAGTGATTTACACAGTTTATGATGGACAGATAGCTTTAGCCTAACCACATGCTAAAGTAGCTAACAGCTAATTAACTACTCTTAACTGAATCGAACTGAATAGCATGCTAACAGAACCGGGCTCAGCAGCCGGACTGGACCGGGTTGGAGCACAGCCTCTGAGACCAACAGGGAATAACGCTCGACTACCGAGGTGACGTACAGACTTCACGATGGAAACATTGATCAGTAGTAAAGCGCTAACTGTGGTTAGCTCGGTCAGCCGTGTAGCTAACTGAACTAACTCAGCCTGTTAGACTGGACACTGCCGGTTCAGAGGTTCTGTCGCCGTGTTCGCTGTTAGACTGGACACTGCCGGTTCAGAGGTTCTGTCGCCGTGTTCACTGTTAGACTGGACACTGTTTCAGAGGTTGGGTTCGGTTCTGGCTCCGGATGTGATCTTTAAACTGGATTATCTTGAAGCTAAAATGAAGCAGTGTGTGTGTGTGTGTGTGTGTGTGTGTGTGTGTGTACCTCCTCACACACTCACAGTCGACTTGGATGTCCAGTATCAGGTTTTAGAGATTCGGGTCTCTGCTCAACCTGATGTGGGAAGGAGAGAGAAAGAGAGACATTAGCATCTCTGACACAACCACAGCCCTCCTCTTTCTCCTTCTCCTCCTCCTCTTTCTCCTCCTCTTCTTTCTCCTCCTCTTCTTTCTCCTCCTCCTCCTCCCCCGGGACGTCCCGGCATCTGCCAAGAGGCTGTGAATGAGTGTGTGTGTGAAGCAAAGAGAGATGAGTCGAGTAAGTGAGTATGAGTGTGTTCACGTTGTGAGATTGAGAAAAATGGAAGTGTTGATGTGCGTGTGTGTGTGTGTGTGTGAGAGTGGGTGTGTGTGTGTGTGTGTGTGTGTGAGTGTGTGTGTGTGTGTAGGCAAAAAGAAGAATGTGACAATGAGAAATGTGTGAATTTGTGTGTGAAAGAGACGCAAAGTGTGACTGAGTGCAGAGTGTGTGTGTGAAAAGAGAAAAAACTGAGTATGAAGATAGTTAATGTGAGTGTGTGTGTGTGTGTGTGTGTGTGTGAGTGTGTGTGTGTGTGTGTGTGTGTCTCCTTGCCCTCTTCCAGCTGTTGTTTCTTCTTCTCTCTCAGCGGAGGAAGAACAAAACTCTCCTGCAGCAAAAAAAAAAAAACTCCCAGACGTGGCATCACAAACACAAAATCATCCCATTTAAAAAAAATAAATAAATAAACTCCACAATTCTTCCCCAAACGCACCCACACTGTCAACTGGAAACCAAAAAAGTTTGTCTGGAGCCAGATGGTGTGCAACATTAGGAGACAATAAAAAAATTGTAATGCTGAGAATGATTTGGTTAATTAAAAAAAAAAAAAGGAGAATGTCCTAAATTGTCAGTTTTTTCTACTTTTTCTCTCGTTAATTCAGGATAAGTCAGATTTCACCGTGTGAGCAGCGGATCAAAACACACAAAAATCAAAGCATGCGCTCTCGTCGTGACATAAATCTTCATTTAGGAAAATCAGATGAAACCGTGAACTCGAGAAAAGTTTGTCACAAAAGAACAAGTTCTGGCAACCGGAGCCACTTCTGTATGAAACTGATGTAGTTCAATGCGATCAGACCAAAGACTGTCTAAAACCTGGACGTAGTCTCTGAGACGTCCCTGCAGACTGTCTAAAACCTGGACGTAGTCTCCGTGACGTCCCCGCAGACTGTCTAAAACCTGGACGTAGTCTCCGTGACGTCCCGCAGACTGTCTGAAACCTGGACGTAGTCTCCTTGACGTCCCCGCAGACTGTCTAAAACCTGGACATAGTCTCTGTGACGTCCCCGCGGTCTGTCTAAAACCTGGACGTAGTCTCCGTGACGTCCTAGCAGACTGTCTAAAACCTGGACGTACTTCGAGACGATCTGATGAAGCAAACCATGTGCAAAGCTTCATCAAAGCTAAATAATCTAAAACATTATTTATTTCTATGTTATTTCATATTTTGACGTCTTCAGTGTTAATCTAAAAACGTTAATGAACGTGTGTCCAAACTTTTAAATGGTCTCATTTAAACTGTCCAAGCTACAAACTGTCAATAACTCAAATTAACAAAGAATCAGTTCCTGACATTTCACTGACATGGGAAGCTTCATGATGTTCCCCTCAGAGGGGAATTAATCAAGACAGATAACCTGCAGAATAAAAAAGAAGAAAACGGATCAGCAGAAATCTAAATGTTACTGTCAGACTGTCAGATGAATATGAGGATGAAATATGGACTGAACTGTGTAAGCTAAAAATGAAATATGATGACATTAGAAGAAACTAAATTGAATATAAACTAAATATAACTAAATTCAACGTTTATGAATGTGTGGAGAAGAGGCAGGAAAGTTGCAAGCATTGAGCCGTAAAAGTAAAAATACCATTTCTTGAATTAGATTACCGACTAAATCAATTACCACTGACCCAGATCACATAAATAAAACCTTTACAGAACTCTGACAGCGACGATGAACCTGAATCAATGCAGGAATTCTTATTTAATAATATTAATCTTTCCCGCTTATCAGAGGAGGAAATGCAGCGAGACAGCTGATAACTACATTTGAAATAAATAAAACTATTAACTCATTTTCTAAGAATAAATCTCCAGGGACGTCCCAGTGTATACTGAGGATTTAAACCCTCGACTTCTGCAGGCACAGCACACATCTTTGGACAATGGAAGTTTTCCATAATCATTCCCACGTTACTTTAATTCATAAAACAGATGAAGTCGTTTTAATCTGCAGCAACGATCGCCAGATATCGTTATCAAATTTAGACCCCGGCCAAAATTCTTGCAGCAGGAAAACTCCGAGCAATCAGAAACCTGATCCACACTGACCGAACGCAAATTCTCCCTCATCCCTCAATGCCTGTTTATGTTTAGCACTCTGCAGAAAGATGGTCGACTGGAAGTCACACAGCACCGACTATTTCACTGATTCTGGTGAAACTGGAGAAAATGTTTTCTGGTTTTCCCCCTGCTGCCAACTGTAGCTGCTGTTAGCTCATGTTAGCTTTGTCAGCAAGACTGTGAGCTCAGAGCCAAGGGGGGAGTTAGTTTGAGCGTTTTGGACCACCGAGAAGAAGAGGAGGAGGTTTTCAGGCCTGTGTTGTGCCAGAACCTGAGCTGGGCAAGCGGACAACGTAACTAGGCTCAGCAGCTTCTATGGACATGATGGCAGAGGAGAAGAGAGTGAAGAGGACGCTGACGGAGGAAGCTAAGAAGAGAAAAGGAGAGAGTGAGCGAGCAAGAAGCCGCCGGACAAGAGTAAATGTGGCACTAAGTCACACAGCAGCAACTATTTCACTGATTCTGGTGAAACTGGATCATATTTTATGGAGGAAATGTTTTCTGGTTTTCCCTCTGATGTCCTCCGGCTGCTCCGCCTCAACAACCATCCACAACATGTGACCTGAACGACTCACAAGAGGGAGGGGTGAGACAACGACCCACAGGTGTCCTTAACGACCCACAGGTCTCCTAACGACCCACAGGTGTCCTTAACGACCCACAGGTGTCCTTAACGACCCACAGGTGTCCTAACGACCCATATGTGTCCTTAACAACCCACAGGTGTCCCTAACGACCCACATGTGTCCTAACGACCCACAGGTGTCCTAACGACCCACAGGTGTCCTTAACGACCCACATGTGTCCTAACGACCCACAGGTGACCTTAACGACCCACAGGTGACCACCTGAACTCTGTGATTTACAGAGTTTATGATGGACAGTGAAGTAAACTGCTGACAGCTGTAGCTGCTGTTAGCTCAGTTCGTCAGCTTGGCGGTGAGCTCAGAGCGACGGGTACCCGTCGCTCTAAGCTCACCGCCAAGCTGACGGACTAAGTGTTTGTACCAACAGGTGTTATGGACTACCGGGAAGAAGAAGAGGAGGTAACCAGGCTCAGCAGCTTCTGTGGACATGATGGCAGAGGAGCAGAGAGTGAAGAGGATGCTGGCTGTAATTTTATCTCGAGCAAAGATACCGAACATATCAAGGTGAATTGTGGTAATTATAATAACATTTTAGAGGTTATTAGCGCTCGTTAGCTGTTTTAAGTTTCTCTTTTTGTGATCATGTCAACATTACATATAATGGTCTGTATGAGCATCGTGTCTGCAGAAAGAATAAACAGCAGCAGCATTTTGGAACAAAAGCCTCCAATTGTTCTTTTGTTCAGCGTTGCAGTTTTTTACTTAAAAGACGTATTGACTTTGTCTCTTACAAACTCACGATCTGGCACCTTGATATCCTGCGTGGAGTCTAAAAACATCCCAGGCTGTTGTCGGGGGAGGAAGAGGAGGGGAGGAAGAGGAGGGGAGGAAGGGTTTCCACGTCGGAGCATCGCCTCACTCACCGGCTGCCAAAAATACTGATGCGTTCACAGTTTTTTTTTCTCCCCTCTTACTCTCCCTGTGTCTTTCTTCTTGGGTTGAAAAGTTCAGTGTGAAATTACATTTCTGTGCGATATATAGAGCTGCAGTCAGGAATGAAAGCTGCCGTGCCCCCGAAAAAGCTGTGAATGTGTGTGTGCTCATCTAAGTGCTTTCACTGTACGAGAGTGTGTTTATCGTTCTGCTTTTTAGCTCCATATTCATGCAGAGTGTGTGTGTGTGTGTGTGTGTCAGAGATTTTCCCGTGAATTGCTCCATTTAACAGAAGTGTGTGTGTGTGTGTGTGTTTGGAGGCTGCAGTAACACGGCGCTCCCGTGTGGGTGCTGACATTCGTGGGGTTGGTTGGAGCTGTGGGTGAACACGCTGCTTTGACAAAACTTGACAAACACTCGCTCATCAGCGGCTCATGACTGACATCTCGCAGGTTGAGTTAAATCTGTACAAACACCAGCGAGAAAACTCGCGGGTGAAGGAGGCTGAGCGGGACTGATGTGCCACACCTGCGTCAGGTGCACAAAGATAAAAAAACTCAGCAGCTCTTGAATGTTGCCGACTTGAAGCACTCAGTGAAATGCTACAGTTAGTTTGTGATTTTGGATTTTATCAGGTCAAACTTACGCCTCTGCTCCTGTCTGATTCTACCGGGCACGCCTCTGTGATGTTGCGGTCAGTGATTTAATACTCGAGATCGGTCTTGACATTTTTTTGAGATTGGTCTTTTTAAATTCTCGTCTCAGTCTTGTTAAACTCTGGTCTTGGTCTTGACCCCTCAAAGTCTTGATTTCAACCAGTGGTGGATGCGTGGTCAGGAGGGTTTCAAAAGCATTTTGTCCACCAGACTTTGTGAGTTTTTTTGATAGAGACATCTGAAGAGTAGGAATGTGGGTAGAAGAGAGAGAGATGGGGAAGGACATGCAGGAAAGAGCCACAGGTCGGATTCAAGCCCTGGGCCACCACGGCAACGACTGAGCCTTCGTACACGGGGCGGCTGCTCTACCAACTGAGCTAAACCACACCCTGACTTCTTCCCTTCAGAAAGTAAGTACACTACGGGGTTAAAATGTTTCCTTTTTGTCGGTCTTGACAATCAGGAGTCCGCACAGGGTGTTTTATTTTGAAAACTGACGGGATTCGTCACAGCTGGCTGAGCTAATTGTGGTCGTTTTGGACAATGATTGTGACTCCACCAGAAGAATCTCTCCACTCTCTCAAGAAAGCCACCTTGGTAGGCTACTGTGGTCCCTGTCTTTGGTCCCGGGTCTGACCATCTTCACAGTGTTAGGGGTGTAAGGCACATTCAGCACTGCTGGCTACTGTTAACACCAAGCACTGCAGCCAGATAATCACCAGTTTGATCACCGTAGCAGGATCAGTCTCAGTACATAAGCATGCAGCATGCAGCTCCAACTAAAGTGCTCGTCAGATGATTTTCTCTAACTTTCTGAAACCGACATCCCACCTTCACACCCACTTCACACAGCGACTGGCCAGATGTGGGGAGCCGAGGAAGGTGGTGTTTGAATCTCCAGCACTCTTTCTTCGTTCTTCACACAACTACTTCTGCCACTTCTCGTGTGAACAGCCTGGTGCAACACCACGAACGTCTTCCAGGAGAGATGGTCCAGAAGCGTCTCCCGTTATCTCAGATTTAAATTATAACAGCAGTGGAGACCAGCAGATCAGACTGTGGTTGTACTGGGCGGCTTCCAGGTGTGAATGTGGGGGAGCAAGCGCAGTGTTTCTGGAAAATACAGCAGTGCTCTTAACAAAAGTACCATAGGTACATAAAGGTTAAAAAATAATAATATCTAAATAGATCAGCCAAAATATCATCTGGATAAGAGTAATCAGAGTAAACGATCAATCAGAGATTTCTTTCCAAAAACAGAACACAACCTCTAAAACCAGCGGTGGCTAGTCTGGTAGGGAATGAATCAGTTACTGCAGTTCCTCTAACGTCCACCTGAGGCTGGCTCCAGAAGTGAGTCAGTCTCCATAAGTCCCCATGTTTCACAGCAGAAATAAACATGTTTACAGCCTGGTACAAAAAACTGTTTTGGTCTCTGTAGCTAATTTCCCCGTTCATGACAACTGTACTGAGGGTGAATTTATATACAACTCACCTGTTCACATTATATTAAGGCTTAAAGTTATGCAGGATTAAGAGCGTAGACGCTTTGATTGACAGGTGGGTGTAGTCATAGGTGTCTGTGTTTGACGATTTTTAGATTAGCCAGGAGGTGGAAGAGGCTGGACGTCCAACACAGCGGCTACACGCGTCTGTAGTCTTGTTGAAAAATAAAGATTATTTAAAAATGACACAACTTGAGTGAAGCCAGCAGCAGCTTAAAAAGACTTTGGACACATGGGCAAATAATAAAAAAACAAAGTTTCTGGTGCTTCCGGGAAACTACCTGGTAAAATTCTCCAGGGGGCACGAAAAAGTTTGCTGTGAGTATTTCATGAGAACAGGAGATCACCCAGTGCCATGTTGAAAATCTGTTACAATCAGTCTGACACTTTAAAAAAATCAAGAATTACACATTTTTCAGTGGAAGAAAGGCAGAAGCTTAAAACGATGAGCCGGTAAGTATTACGCTCTAAATATTTATGATGGGTCAAATGCACTGCAGGGATTTCTCTTCAGGGGTCCGTGAAGTCTTAACAGCTGCTTTAGTGGATCTGCTCAGTGCTGACCAGTTACAAGCTGTGGTTATAATGGGAAACTCCCAGCATGGAGCTGTGGTTATAATGGGAGGATCCCAGTGTGGAGCTGTATGAATGTGAGCCGAGCGGCTGCGGCTTACGAACCTGCTGCGCACAAAGGTTAAAAAATACTAAAGTGCAGGAGGATTGCTCATCGTAGGATTCCTGACGAGGCCCAATATCTCGTCTGGTCGGAGTAACCGTGCCTCTGTTGACGAGCAGACGCCCATTAAAGCATGATTCACACGTCGGTTCAATTATGATTAAATTTCTCATAATACCTGAACACTCGTCTGAGATAACAATGTTGTTGAGAAAGTTATTCTATCAGCGAAGCAGCATGTTAAACAGCTGGAGCTGAATATGAACTGTTTTCATCGTCACTTTTACCAAACAGATAATCACAACATGATGAGCAGACACTGGCCAAAGTATTTGTACAACTTGTTCTTTGCCTCGGTTCGTCTCTTTTCAAATTAAATCCTAACGCTGTTTTTCTGACGTGCGTTTCATCATCGTGATACAAACAGGCAGAGACTCAAACAGAGAGCGGACCGGCCTGGTGTCGAGAGAAAACTGTCTTTCTACTGACGTATGTGCTGCACAAAGGTTTTTGGTTCTGTCTTCAAACATCTGAATGAGACTGAAAACTGGAAAAGAGAGAGCCAGAAGTCCCATGATGCCTTTAAACATCTGAGGGTTGACTTCCAGCTGTGTGCACATTCAGATTAGCTATTATTACACTTCTTATTGTATGCCAGCCCACATGGGCTGAATGTAATATTTAAAGTCAGACTGATGTGTGTACAGGTGAGATCATAGTCTGTATTTCCTGGTCTGGTCAGTCTCAGGTACTCGTGTGGATATAAACCTACAGTACCTGCTGACCTCTCTGCATTGTGAGCGACGTCACGGTGCTCGTGACGACTGGAGAGTATTTCTTCATTGAAAGAACGACACTGAAGGCTCAGTTTGACTACATTAATATTCCGTTAATCGGTTCTTCACCTGTAACAGGTAAAGACAGATGGTTCGTCCAGTCTTTAAAGTGCCTGCAGTTCTACAATCATGGACTGTCCTGTGCAGTCGGGTTAGGCTGGAGCTCGCCAGATGCTGTTTTCTGGTGGGGAGTGCGCTGAAGAGTTGGTAGGAAGGACCGGCCAGGTCGCGCTGACATCTCCACATTTAAATTGGTCAGTTTTAACAAAGATCTACCTACAGTATCACTGTGAAACGCTAATATACTCAGGTCAGGAGGACCAACCAGGTCACTGTGACTTTTCAGCCTAAGCTCTAAGTTCTCTCCAGTGAAGGACTCAGCTGGGGTCTAAAGGGTTAATCAGAGTGAGCGGCTAAAGTTGGATTTAGCAGAAACATTTGAAGTCTACTTCTCTGTGATAAATCTGGAAATATTTGTCGACAAAGGCCTGATGAACATGGTCTGAAAGCACGGGTTCCTTTGAGACTCTGGACTGTCTGAAAGGTCACGCCTTTCTCGCCCCCATCTTTTGAAGGATCTGGTCCTGAATTGAGATTTAGCAATCGTGTGAATTGATTCTGCATGCGGGAGAAATGAAAAACAAAAAATGACAGGAGACGCTGAATCCTCGCCAGCTCCAGTGCAGCCGGGCCTGACCTCTGACCTCCGTGTGGAAGATGTCCAAAGAAGCATTTCTGTACAAGGATCGATAAAGTATCCGATTATTATTCTGCACAGAGTGTGAACTGTAGATGTGAGGAGAGACGGGAGGGAGCAGAGTCCCTGTTATTACGAGGATAAAGATGAACAACCACCTTTAACTATTTTATTATTCCTGCTTCACATGCGCTCGCCGCCTCGTCTGCTCGCTCTGGATTCAGAAGCACATTTTGTTTCCTGATGCGTTTTGGTCCCAAAAGTACAAACAGCCCTTTTTAACGTCTCTGAAGGCATTTCGACAACAAATCAAGCTGCCATGTTTCCTATGTTGATTTTGTGTCCGCCCTAAGTTCTTCTTCTACCTGCAGACTTTATTTTAATAAAGTTATAACTCCCAAGTTTAGTCTGTTTTCACAGTACAGGAGGGGGAATTTGCAGTCAAATTATTCCAGATTGAGCGGTGAAATATTTCGTGAAGCCTTTGTTTAGGCGGCGTGAATGAATATGCATCATCGATGTAACTACTAATCGAGTAGAACTGACCCTGGTTGCTTCTAATTGACCCGGAAAATCCCGTAGACATCTTCTTTTGTAATTGTTGCAGCTTGTTTAGTTATTTTCAGATAATCCTGGAAACATTTCACAGCTCAGGAAGTTGACTGGGACATACTGACGTACTAACGATGATGTTACATCACCAAATAAATGATTAGAAATCAGAATCTGCTTTCTGTCATTACTGTTAATCTATAAAAGAAATATCACGTTAGTCTGAATATCGGCATGCTGTTTCACAGCCGTGCTGATATTCAGCATAACGGCACTCCCTTGGTCTGATGTTGCTTTAATGATGTTTCCTCCATACAGCAGCAGAGTCGGCCTCTGTTGAGTCGGCCTCTGTTTCATAAATTGACTCTTCTGATTTGGCCTTCAGGACTCAAATATGCGATACTTACTGTACATCCTAACGCGGCTGGGGTCGTGTTGAACATTTTAAGAGATACAGCGGCGTAACGAAGCTGGTTTTCAAATCCCTCGAGTTTTCCAAGGAAATCTAGGCGGGTATTTCTCACGGGACTCTCGCCTTAGACTTTTTTTCCTTCTCTTTAGTTTTTATTCATGCCGGGAAGCTGATCTGAGCGTGTGCTGTGTTTCTCAACAACATTCGGATTCACATTCACAGAGTTACACTCGCTCACACCTGGGAGCTGCAGAGTACAAACACAGTCTGCTGTCTCAAACGCCTCACGGGGGAAACTGGAGGAGGGGAGGCCTCACTCACAAGCTCAGGTCCAGATTCCCAAGGCGGATGGGGGACTTAACCCGGTAGTCCAGCAGCCCACCATGCCTGTGGGCGGCAGGTGTAAAGATATAACTCACGGTACGGCATGACGCGGTGTAATACTTGCTTTAAGGTGATGCTGTCGTTTTATTTGGGATGTATACATACATGTATGCACATGTAGTCTTTTATTTTTGTCTTATTTGTTCATCTAATTGCTTTAACATCCTCTGTTGTCTTGTATTTTTTACATTGTCAGGTTTCTTAATGACAGTCGCTCTCATCTTTCATTGCCTTCCTCCCACTATGTTCTTAAATCTTAATTCTGTCTTGCCTTTCTGTGGCTCTCTGTTAATTTGAGTATCCAGCTTGTGCTCACCTATCAAAACACCAGGTGATAAGTTATTAATATACTTTTATTTATATATTATTTCTTCCCTTTCTGGAGAAAAACAGAGACTAAAACGTCAGTAATGAAGGACCTGAATGTGTTAACGTATGCAGACAAAGGCTGGCGTCATACCTAATCAGATTTAGTTAAAATTACAATAAATCTCCGGCTCAACTTCAAAGTTCAAAACACTGCCATTGGTTTGGGACCCAAACACATCTCTGAACTTAGAAAATATCCGTCCATTCACAATCTTTCAGAGCATCTAAAGATACAGAAGCTGTAATGGATCCAGGAAGCGAATGTGATACAACTGCTGCTTTTTTTGTGTGTGCTGGGAAACGGGACAGTGGCGTTGGTGTGTTGGCGAGTGAGTGTTGGCTTACATGGAAAAAATGTAACCGACTCTGTGTGCAGGAAACCAGCTCAAATCAAAGAGCTCTAAACGTTCAAGAAACTCCAGTTATTTCTCATATTGTCCTTCAGGTTTTCTCAGAGCCACATTCATGTGGCTTCAAGTTAATGAACCCAAATTTAAGTAAAAATGTTTATATTAGAACCACTGAGTTTAAAGAATGGACAGGTTATCCGTGACGCCACCCACAAGTTTACGAAGCACCGTTTTGAAGCTCTAAATCTGTGGCTCTGGCCACCACCATCTTGGCAGTCCTGCCAGTCGCAGATAATCTAAAAATTACCAACAACATGGGGACTTATGGAGCCAGCCTCAGGTGGACGTTAGAGGAACTGCAGTTTTTGGTACTTCTTGTGTTGGCTTCACTTCACAGAGACGCCGGTTGCCACTTGATTAGAACCAGTATCTTCCGTATATGTTGAAGTGTTTGCTCACCTGTGGTTTACTCACCTGTTTTCTACTGACTAAAAGGTTGATGAGGTTTCAGAAGGTGATCCCGGCATCCAGTTTTTGGGCTCTACTTCCAGGAAACCTTTGGGAAAACAAAAGAAGATTAGTGGAAATCACTGACACATGAGCGTTACTGCCCTTGGTTTGTGCAAACTACATCTTTTGTATCTTGTACTTGAGTTTGTATGTATACTGCTCATTTCCTTCAACACCCCAACATCAAAAACAGATGGAAAAAACATATTAAGGGTATTTTTAAAGCTTCATGAGTACAAAATCACCTGTGAGATAGAAAAAACACAGTTTTTCTCAATTTATCTAATGTATAAAACACATAATAAATAACAAAAAGCAGTATCTCCACATGAGGCAATAAAAATCTTATCAAGGCTTGAGTTTTTTAAGTAGTATTTACCACTGGGAAGCTGACAAAAACAGTGTTTCAAGTAGAAAACTCATATTTACCTGATTTCCCACGGGGCACAAACGCAGCATCATACACAAAAAGTGTTTTGGGTAGAAATGTTCATCTTTGGCAGGTTGATTTATCTGCGAAGACACGAGCTCAAACCCCAAACACTCCACACACGGTATGAATATTTAGACGCACACATCAGTAAAGGAACTACACAATTCGCACACACACACTCACACACACCAACGCTCTGAGGGCACGGCAGCTTTCAATCCGCTCCGTGCTGCTATCAGCCCGAAATGTGATTCCTCACCTTTATTCTTATTCATTTTTAATTTTTTTTTTACAGCCCCCTTCATTCTCATTGTGATTCCAAAGGCAGAGCTTATCTTAAATTAACACCAGCGCCGTGATATCCTTTGAGAATACCGACCAGATATTACAGCTTGCCTGGGACGGGCTCAGCGACGTGGAGAACATCCAGAATGAACGGGATGGAAATACTAAACAGCCGAGCGGCAGGCGGGAAACGCCTCCCTCATCTTTTACAGTTGCATCAGGCTCCAACAGTTTCAAGGCCGCATAAGTTTTAATTTTTCTTTCCTTTAGGCTGTTTTTTCTTCTTCTTGTTCTTCCTCTCGTCTCCGCTGTCTCTCTCTCTTCGTGACTGAAGTGGGTTTAACAGGTGAAATCCGCGGAGGCTCGAAGCGTTCACCTCACTTCACCGGATCAGTCTGAATAGAGGATGGAGAAAGCAGGAGGTCAAAAATGTTGATGTTGTCAACAGTTCGTTTAACTCTGGACTGGAATATGTTTCCGAATATTGTTTTTTTGTCTCTGTTTTACATGAGTCATTACAAAAGGACTGGCGATCACTTGTCAGAAACCCTAAAGTATTTTCTACATTTCCTAGAGTTAACCTTATATATTGTGTATAAGAACAGGCGTATCAATCGTGACGTCACGTTGAAGCCTCACCCCGAAACTCCACCAGTCGCGTCTCATTACATCATGGGTCCACCCTGCACGTGACTTCAAACCCTACCGGGAGCGTTCACCCCTCCAGACTTTATTTACTCGCTCAGATTTGCTCATTTTCCTGGTTTATGTTCTTCTAAACATGCTTTTACAGTCTAAATATGCTACGTAGTTTGTCTGTTTTTACGACTGGCAGTTTGTGCGGAGGTATTTTATTTTGAAAATCCACCGGATTTTCTTTGCTGTTTCTCACAGCGTCCTTTAAAAACAGAGCAACGGCCGTGTTGCCGTCTGTAGCGCTTCTGAACCGGACCATGGCGGAGCCGGTGGGGTTTGACGGGTAATGCGTAACACTGTGGTGACCGTGGCCGACACGCGTCACAGGGTGGAATGGGGGTCACCATCTAGTACAGTTAGCAGCCGACGTGACGTGACAGAGGCATTTAGCAGATCGGTTACCCCCCACAGTGCGAACTAGCCAGGTAGCTTGGTTAGCCTATCCGTAATTTACGTTAAGTAAAAACAGAATGTTCGAATTCTTTAAAAACGGCCATAAACAGTTTAGCAAGTCGCGGCAAAGCCGGTACATAACGCAGCCGCTTCCCACAACACATGGCTGCCGATCAAATGAACACTTGTTTTTTTTACACATGCCATAAAAATAGAACCAATTTAACCTGATAGACTTTCTATCACTATAAAATATGAATATATCATAAAACATATTTAAATATCATGGTTTTCTCTGAGCTGAACCAGATCTAACCAAAATGGCTCAGCGTGCAGCAGACATCAGGCAAAAACAATGACGGGAGGAAACAGATAGAGAGAGGCGGCACGCGGAGACGAGAAGAGGCTGAGCTCAGCGTTAAAGATTCAGAGAAACGAGGGCAGCCGTCATAATTCAGCATCCAGGTGGGAACAGCAGCAGGAGAGAGGAAGGCCAGCAGCCGTCACTGCCAGGCAGAGCACGGCGCCGGAGCCTGAGGAGGCGAGAACAGCAGCCGCCATGATCGCACACATGCAGAAAACAGCTGCACGCGGAACACACTGAGACACTTCCACTTCTTCATTCGATTTATTTTTACCTGTTTGAGGTCGTTCTGAGGCAGCAACAGGCAACGCAACCTCCCAGGAACAGACACGTCAAACTGAAGTGAGAGTGAAACAAAAATAAAATTATTACTGAGTAATCAAACCGAGCATCTAGGGCAAAGAAAGCTAGCCCGCCGGGCGCGTCTCCGTCACGCCACGATGCTGCAACTTCAAACCCAACATGAAGTGTTCAGACTTTAATTTGATCAGGTTTGGTCATTTGTTCTTTCAGATATGTAAATGATTTATCTGTTGGGGTTGGATATTGACTAGAACGGCTGCGACTAGCTCCGGTGGCCGTGACGTATACGGGACCCGTTACATGGCGGGGGCGTGGTGCGTCAGCTAATCACTTCTTAACGGAATATTTGTTCTTGCAAACGAGACGTGACGTTGAAATAAACTAACAAAGCGTCATTAGCATTTAACCAAAGCGTTGTTCACCTTTGTAAAATAGATTTTAAAGGCTCATTAATAAAGTTAGAATTTCTCTGTGATGTAGCACAGTGTCAAACTTTAATTTTTTAATTAAATCAATATCATTAACGTGTCCCTGCTAAATGGCTACGAATATGACTAATGCATTCATAAAACTCTGACATGTTCTCAAACATTGGGCGATAGCTCGTTATGACTTATAATTATAAGAATTATGGTTAACCTGAGCCTGAACACACTGCACTGTGTATAAATAACCAGTTTTCTCTGTCTATTGACCCTGACATCAGCTCTTCCAACCTAACAATGCCAATTACTTCCACAGCCCAGTCACAGTAACTAGATCAAGGCTAATGTAAGTGTAAGCAGTATTACTGCTGGCCGAAGTCTGACATGTTAACGTTGTTCTGGACGACATCCATCACGCGTCCCGGGGGTCTTTTTGTCTTCGACTGGAGGAATTTGTCATAAAGGACAAAATGTTGATGGCCATTTGCCTCTGGATGCTACAGTCTGTGAGGGAGCCATGGGAAATACACTTTGAATTTTTGACGGACAGTCGCGTCAACATTCTCCTTTGTCGGGTCAGCAGGCCTTCCCTCATGAGGCTGGAAAACAGAGTTGTCAAGAGCTGTCAAGGTTTGCATGGGCTGTCAATCCACGGGGACAGTCATACACAGACATGCAGGAAAATGCCTCCCTGAAAGTAGGTCTGAAATCTCTCGAGCTTTCCGCTCAGAGGTTGGACTTTACGCTACATACGGTTCCATGGGGAGTTTTAATCATCTCAGAGTGATCTTAAATAGACTGTAACACCTCATCGTAGGTCTGTTTGAAAAGGTCCAGGCAGGACTGCCTTGTCTCAACGTTCTTAGACCTGGAACACATTAAAGGGAATATTATTGGATCTGTGGTGGGCATTTATGAACATTTAAAGAGCAAAAGAATAAATGAATATTAATTAGAATTATTCAGATGGGTATATTGTTGCATTAGCAAGAAGTATAATTGAGTCTACTTAAACTACACATCACATTCACCCATTCGTACATTGGCTGCCAGAAAGGAGCAAATCATTCACACCAATGGCGTTCAGGGTCTTACCCAAGGACACTTCGACCAATGACAGTAAAAAGAATGCCAGTCGTGCCTCTTTAGACCACCGGCTAATCTAAAAATTGGAAAAGACGTGGATCATTGATGGGCTGAATGACACCTGGTTGCTCAAACAAGACATCTGTGATGACATCCACCTGTCAGTCAAAGCGTCCACGCTCTTAATCCTGCATAACTTTAAGCCTTAATATAACCTGAACAGGTGAGTTGTATATAAATTCACAGTTTTTGGTACTTCGTGTGTTGGCTTCAATTTGCAGAGAAGGCAGTTGCCACTTGATTAGAACCAGTATCTTCAATATATGTTGAATTGTTTGCTCACCAGTGGACTGTTGTGTACTGACTAAACGGTTGCCGAGGTTTCAGAAGGTGATCCCAGGACGTTGTTTTTGGGCTCTACTTCCAGGAAACCTTTTGGAAAATAAAGGAAGATTAGCTGGAAATCACTGACACACGAGCGTTACTGCCCTTGGGTTTGTACAAGATACAAACTACATCACTTTGTATCTTGTACCTGAGCTTGTATGTATACTGCTCATTTCCGTTCAAGTAGAAAACTCATATTTACCTGAAGTCGAAGTTGAAGCTGTGAAGTTGGACAGTTTACCATGGGGACTTATGGAGACTGATTCACTTCTGAAGCCAGCCTCAATTGGACGACAAGAGGAACTACAGTTTTTGGCACTTGATTTTCCGGCCACGGGAAGTTGCTGCTTGACTTCGACATGTGGATTTGAGGAGCCGCTGATCGAATGACCGTCTGATTAGATGACCTGCTCTACCTCCTACATTTCTAAATGTCTGTACATAATATATATTTATATCAAGTCCATTCAGAATAGCATGCTGTGGCTTTTTGTATCACAAAAGAATTCATTCGTTTGGGGTCATTAAAACAGAAACCTGATTCTAATAAAGTCCGAATGTTTTGCAAATCCTTTGTGACCCACATTCAGCTGAATACAGAACAGATACAAAGATATTTATTGTTCAAACTCATGAAATTTGCTGTTTTTTCTCTGCAACACGTTCCAGAAAAAGGAGCAACAAAAGACTGTGAAAGTTGCTGAAAGCTCAAACAAAACAAAACAAAAAACCTTACAAAGGTGATGGTATCATGATGGCGTCTGAAAGAGGGCGTCCTCGAAAGGTTCAGTCGTTGAAAAGCAAGGATGGGGGCAAGGTTCAGCACTTTGTGAAACACTCAATGGGCAAATATTTGAATTCCCTTCGATCCCTCAGGTGTCTGAACAGAGAGCTCGTGTGTCGTTTTTCAGCCGAAATCAACTTTGAAAATTAATCTGTCGGAGCTCTCGGAGTTGGAAAAGTGGCTGGTATTGGTTTTTCTTTATAAAAGGGTCTGTCATCTCTGTGGTCAGAGGATAACTAACTGTTTCTCTGATACAAGGTGCTGCCATCAAGACTTCTTGGTCTTTTGTTGCCTCTGTCCGAGCAGCTTGAAGGCATCCTTTCAAAGTTTGCAAATGCTGGTCATGGCATGTAGACCATAACGCAGGTTCGCTTACTCACAATCTCTAAGGTTCTATGATGGCTCTGTTTAGTCCATTATGGGCTAATAGTGGTTCGGCATGGAGGACCTGCAGCATCTGTAAATATAGAAATCTCATTCTAAGGTAACAAAAACACGATTTTCAGGTAAATTATACACTCCTAAAAATGAAACTTTGAATATTATATTTTGTAAATATAGTTTTCCACCCTGCAGACAGTTAAGTGAAGACGTAAAGACTGAAAGCAGGGAGAGCAGCTAGCCTGGCCCAGTCCAAAGTTCAAACACTGTCCAACATTTCTAATTCTCTAATTGAATGTGTCGAATCTTGTTTTTCTTTTTTAATCCGAACAAAAACATAAATGTATGTTTTTGTGTTATGTGTTGCAACAGTTTCTAGAACAACAACAGCCGGGCAAGGTCACATCCATGAGTTTTGTTGTCACAGTGACAGTTGCCAGGAAACCAGTGCAGAAGCTGCACAGAAGTGCCGGGTTTTATTTTTTACTTTGTGTTTGTGGAGGCTGATTTCAATTGCAGGTTTGTAGTCTTTACACGATGCTAAGCAATCAGCTAGGCTAATCACCTCCTGCCTTTAGCACCAGAGACATACGAGTGGAGAAACGCTGAAATCGATAGAACCAAAGCAAACTGTGTGCCAGAAGACGATACAAAAAACTGAATTCCTGCAAAATTTCTGGGTCATTTCTTAAAACTCAACGTAAAGATGAGACCACGACTTTCTCGGTTGCCCAAAGCAGCCCGTGGACTGTAAAGGACTCCTGGGTTGCTTCTTTTTCTGCTTCCCTACAGTGTCAACAGTGTGCAACATCAGCTAACGTTAGCTTCGGAACGGAGACCGCTAACGTAAACAAACAAACAAACAACACGACAGCTTGCCAAATGACTTCACCAGCTAACGTGATCCATGATGCTAACAAACTGTTGATTTCACAGTATAACGGCACATCATGGAGCTGATGGTCCTAATAAAACATCACAGTAACTTTATTCTACATAAGATTATAATTTATTTTCCAGCGTTCAGTCTTGTGCATTTCCCTTTTGGCCGATGTCCAGGGAGATAATCGGTCACTCGCACCAACATTTTCTTAATGTTGATAGTACAAGTTAAAGATATGCAGTGTTCACATAACACACACGCACATAGAAAGACACACAAAGTGAAGAGATGTACCCTTTGAAAAAGGCTGTGTTTTATTGAAATACAGCAGACATCAACAGGTTGTTTTGCTGACCTGGGCAACAGAAACAGAGCTTGAATACGTTTCAAGCAACGTAAAAACAAATATCGATGGCTATTTTTGTCATTTAGAAGTCAAAAAACTACAAAGACACTTTCAACCTGGTGCCCAAACTGAGGAAACGCAGCCTCACTTTGGGCCACAAGCTGATAAAACACACAAGCGTCTCTGTCGTGTCGGGAACTGAACGAAAACAACGCTCCGCGGTGCTCCACTTTGGGTTCTGACTTTCAAAAATGCTGGTATGTGAATTTAAATCAAGCGCACCTCGAGTTCTGGAGGGAGGACTTGAAACTGTGTTCAGGCCTGTTTTTGTGCCCAGGGCTGGTTGTTTGATAGTAGCAGTAGTAGAAGAAGCAGAACCTCAGTTATGAAGCAGGGCTGGCCTCAACTCCCCTTAAAAAGATGTTTAGTGCACCTGGTTTTCCCAAAAAGAAACCATAAACTGTCCTCAAGCCTCGATATAGGAGTTTGTGATTTTTATTTCCGCTGTCTGAGGGGAATACCGCAGAAGAAGAGACACTTCTTTGTGCAACGACTCGAATATCTCTGGAAAATTGCCTCCTCATGAGCGGTTGTTGTGGCATGTAAAAAGTCTGCTGTCTTCATCAGTCAATGTTTTAATCTACAACCCAATCTCGAGGGAAACATGTCCGACTTCAGAGAGCTCGGAAAACCACAGCAGCTTTTAAGTAAAACATGGCCAAACGTAGGTCTGCTGACATTCTGTCCTATTGTTGATGTTCGAGACCTTTTGAAGAGGTTGAGCTGTCTAATCAAACCACAAGAACGTAGATACTAAAAAACTTTTTGGTTCTTATTTGTTTGGGATGTCGGGACATTGATTTGAAAGTGCAGCTTGTGTTGAGATTGCATGAACCCTGTCAGTACCTCCAGCATGTGGATTTGCATTGCAGAAAGTTTGTGTTTGAGTCCAGCGTGACAGCCCAACCACTTTTTGGTTGAATCAACCTTTCAGACATCTTGAAACGCTTTTCACGTCACGTCTTTGACTGAAACACTTTCCAGAGCATCTAAATGTGACACATGAAAGTGTTAAAATCAAAAAAACAATCAGAGCTTTCACCTTTGACTACGGCTGTTTCTAAAGAGCTGAAGACTGAGGACGGAAAAACTTGAAAACTGAGGATGGATCAGATGAGAAAGTTTCTCGAAAACAAAACATTTTGTCCACACGGCTGCAGCAGACGTCCCGCTGTACAGCAGTTACAGCTGGGAATAAGTCAAGGATGCAGTACGGAACAAATCTCTGAAAGTTGGCATTGCCCACAAAATCTTAAATTATACTTTAAGCTATGAAGAGAATGCATACAATGGCAGAAAGCAAGAAAGTCCACAGACCAATCAAAAATGGAGTTGTGTGGACAGAAATGGAACTTTTTGGGTTGTAAATAAAGTCGAGATTTCATTGGGTTCGTTTACGGTAAGGTTCAAACAGTAACTGTTGATTGCTGAAAATCTTTTTGTGGAAACCAGGTGCAACAGATATATTTTAAAATGAGCAAACAGAGCAACTTTACATGAAACCAAAGAAAGACTCGTGCACACTAGTCGTCCCAAATATTCCTCCAGAATCCAAAACACCAACGCCAACCAAAGAGTTTTTGCTGTGGTGTGAATAAATCTGGAAGTTTGTTGCTACGAATTCATCCAAAAACATTTGTCATTTGTGGAGTAGGTTACGTTCCTAGAGTGAAGGATTAAGCCATGATAGCGTCCTTTGTCTTGACTAGAGTGAAGGATTAAGCCATGATAGCGTCCTTTGTCTTGACCGTGCTAACTTTTAAGGGAACCGAGAGCCAAAAGGGCCAAAACTTTTGGTGTTTTGTCTGATTTTTTGTTGTTTGAAACACTGAGCAGCAAACATGGTCTATCTTAACAGACTCGAGACAGCTAACAACACGTGACAAATCTCTTTTTTGTCAGATTATTTGTCAGTTTTTGGATGTTGCAGACGGATTTTCCTTTGAAATAAACTCTTCAAAACTCACTGGCTCCTTTTGCCGTTTCATCAGCCAATGACTGACAAAGATTTAAAGGATATTAAAACCTCAACGGACGTTGATGGAGTTGTTGGCTGTTTGGACGACGCTTCACTCTTACTAGTGTGCTCGACTCTTTCCTCTTGAAACATTCAGACAGTAAAACCCACAAGACATTTACTTAACTCCTCAAAAAGCAAATACATTCAATCATTCATCAGAAAAATATTCAATTAAAACTTTACACTTGCAAAAATAAAAGTCTCTTGGAAGCTTTCTAAGGCGGTGCGTCCACCTGGAGCCTCTCTTTTACAGTGCTGCTTTCTTTTTTAGGGTTTGCAGAAAAGACGTGCAGCAGCGCTAAAAGCGAGAGCTTTAGTGATGCAGAACGCTACGACTTTTAAAAAACTATGAAGACTTGAAGCGAAGAAACGAGCATTTCGAACCAGCAACCGGAGCTTCGTACAAAAACCTCCGACTGCCCAGTGGACGGAGTTGAAAACCTTCCCCACCCTGTTGTTTGTTGAGGCCAGCCCTGGTATGCGTTTTGTAAATACAGTATTTCAGATATATGTAGTCTTATCATCTTTAAATCTGACCAGGACACTACAGCGGCAGAAGCAATACATAAAGAAGCTCATATTTTGTTTTTACTATTATTCTTTTTTGTCGGAATGGAACTAGTTTCAACTAAGCCTACCAAGCCAACATGTAGTTATGTATTGAATAAAAGGCTATTTATCTTTTTTTTTTGTTGTTTTTGTTTATTACAGGTGTGTATGATGGTGTGCAGGACGAAAAAAGAGAAGAGAGAGAGAGAAAACAAAAACACAATCAACGAAGAAGGAGAGAGAGACAAAGAAAGGATGGAAAGTAAGAGCGAGGAGAGAAAAGAGATTAAAGTTATGATTCAGGCAGCATGATTCTGGATTGTTGGTTTTCACTGTCGAGTGTGTTGTTGTTGTTGTTGTGTGTGTGATCGTTACCGTTGAATCCTTCTGCGCTTTGCCACCATTTTTCTTTGACAGTTTCTTAACTGCTTTTTTTGTAGTTGTTATTTTTTCATGTTTGTTCCTTATCGGTTCAAAACAAAAAGATCCACGACAGTCACTTGGTCATACAAGCATGTTCGTCGGAACAAGAAGTGCAGATTGGCTTTAAGTTTTTTTTTTTTTAAGTCTCTGTTTTTTTTTTTTTTTGTTGTTTTTTTTTGTCCTTTGCTTTTTCTTCAAAAAAGGGTTCCAGACAGAGTGGCTACAATAATAATAATAATAATATAATAATAATATAATAATAGCACTTGACTTCACTTCAGCACAGTAAAAAAAAAAAGAAAGAAAAAAAAAAGGTCCAAAGGTGCTTTTTTGTTTTTTAAAATCTGATTTGATGTGAAGCGAAGTCCCCCCTCTTCCTCCTCCATCCTCCTCCATCCTCCTCCATCCCCGTCCCTCCTCCCCCACCTCCTCCTCCCTCCTCCCTCCTCTCTCAGCAGGGAAGTGGCGGGCGGAAGTCCAGTGCCGGTGAGATGAAGAAGAAGTGACTGAAGTATTGCCAACTGCTCCGTCTTTTTTTTTTTTTTTTTTTTTTTTGTGTGTAGTGGTTCAGTACAAAAACAGAAAGAGAGAGAGAGAGAGAGAGAGAGAGAGAGAGAGAGAGAGAGAGAGGGGGAAATAAAGAAAAAAAAACAAAACAAAAAACGTTGCACACACACACACACACACACACACACACACACACACACATATCACTGCTGGCACCGTTTTTTTTAAAAAGTCCATCAAAAAAAAAAAAAAAAAGACGAGAGAGAGAGGGCTCTAAAAACAAAGACAGACGTGTTTTCGGTGTTTCGGGGGGACGAGTTGCTCCCATTTTACAAAAATGTAACAAAATTTTTTTCTTCTTTTTTTTCTCCGCAAAATTTTACAAATCCGTAGCAATACAGGAAAAAAAACAAACGAAAAAAACCAAACAAACAAACATATAGATCCTATTTACAAGAAGAAGAAGAAGAAGAAGAAGAAGAAGAAGAAGAACCCTTTTTTTGTGTTTTTTTTAAAGTGTAGTGAGAGAATGCAGCAGATCCCAGCTTTGGCACTCGGCGTTGATGTTTGTTTTTTTTCTTGTTTGTTTGTTTGTTTGTTTTAAATCCACCCTGTCTGTCTGTCTGTCTGTCTGTCTGTCTGTCTGTCTGTCTGTCCATCCGTCGGTTGCTGTGTACAGTCAGACTGCTGCTGCAGGCACACATTCAGTGCTCCGGTTCACCCTCCTCCTCTTCCTCCCGTCTCCACGGCAACGCAGGTCACGCACAACATCACCTCAGCCGCAAACATCCGTCCGGGTTTGAGTTCACGACCCGCTAATCCCCCCCACACCCGTCCTCCTCCTGTATCTCACGAGACGGACGCAGTTCAGGGGTTTTCAGGAATTTACAGTTAAAGTGCTCGTTACGGAGCCGCCGTCTTCGTCTCTTAAAGGGAAAGCTCACAAATGTTTTGGACCTTTAAGGTTCAGGATGTTGACAAAAACCCGAACCGAGCATCCTGCTTTTTGATCATCAATCAAAGCCCGCTCTTAAAGGGGATGTTGGATCCCTTTAAAGGGAAGTTATCTGGACTTCAACATACAAATCAAACCTCTCAGGAGGAAGCTCAGGACTCCGAAGTCTAAAGTGTCTATTCAAATTTAATGCAAATGTTGCCCTGATTTCCATCCACCGCCGTTATACGAGTTGACTGGATGACGGAGATGAACAGCTGGTGGAGCTAATTCTCCATTTGGTGCCTTTAAAGAACCACAGAAGAAGAAGACTACGTGGAAAAGTGACATTTCTGCCCTTTGGTGCCGGCAGCCTTCTTCCTGTGAGCGAGGCCTTTCTGTACGAAATGTTCAATATTTGAAAGTATTTCAGCCTCGGCTGCAGTTTAAAGTTCGAACCTGTTTAACCTCTGCACAGACGCGCGATTAGAAAGACGGCTCCATCGGAGGAATTAATTAAATGAAGCATTCATGCAGCCTGCCCTGTGACCGATTACTCACCAACTCTGTGCCCCAGCTTCATATTTTTTGATTATTAATTCTTGATTATTTCACATTAGAAAAATAACAAAAAGAAGTCAATTTAAAATGCCGGCGTGCAAAAATTGCTCAGTTTTGATTCGTTCAAGGACACAATCGTCCCACAATGCAACAGAAATGAAGAGGAGCGCGAGTCCGCAGAGGAAGCCTTCAGCCTCAGGACTTCAGGAACTTTAAGAAATCACTGACAGATTTCTTTTAGGACTTCAAGTCCATTTTTTGAAAAGTTCGCTCTGCTGACGAGGTGTTGGGATTGTTTTGCATAAATTTCAAATGGCACCATCAGTTTCCAGGTCGTCGCAGCGACTGCATATGATTTCAAAGACTTTGTTCAGACTGCAGCTCAAATCTGGATGAATGTGGTTTATTTTAGATTTTGATGGGGCTTAATGATGTTTCTCAGTCTGGACCAAGCAGCAACCTCTGCAGTTCCTCTAACGTCCACTTGAGTCTGGCTCCAGAAGTGAGTCAGTCTCCATAAGTCCCCATGTTTACAGCCTGGTACAAAAAACAGTTTTGGTCTCTGTAGCTAATTTCCCTGCAGAATCGTTACAGGTGGCTTCATTCAGCCCGCCTCAACGTCCAATCAGAGCTGAGACAAACAGTCTGTGGACAGACACTGGGATAAAAAGTCCGCCGGCACTTTGAGGCGAGGCAAAGCTGCTTCCACTGTCGTGTGCAGTTACTGGTCGATGTCTGAACGGCCCAAATCCAATCTGATCGCTTCCAAGTACCGGTGAGGACGGTCTGATCTGATTTAGGGAACAAATCTGATTTGTCTGCAGTCTGAACAAATCGTTTAGCGTCTCCACAGAGAGAGAGAGAGAGCTCGATGTCCTCGAGTGATGTCACTCGAGTCAGTGTCGGCTGCTGAAGACCCCGAGTTTAAGAAGACATCAACGCTACACTACTAACAACACACCCGAACAGGCTCGCGTTGCATTGTGGGCAATGTAGGCACCAGGTTTTTGACATGGAAGAAGAAAGATGATCTCTTTGGTTCTGCTTCGTTTTGATTTGTCTGACAGGAGAACGACGATGAACTGATATGTTACATGAAACTGGGGCACGGCAACCAATCACACTCATCGTAAGGGACGGTTGTTAAAGGGGAAGGACGAACAAACTAATTGTTGAGAGTCTTCTAATGTTCGTCTCCGCTTACATCAGACAGAGATCTGCTCCCGGTTTGTATTGAAACACTATTAAAACTCACATCACTGTGAGAAATGAAAAGAAAGCATTTGAGCGATTTGAGACTCACTGTACGAGGAGGGCAATTTCAATTATCTTCACAGATCGTGACCCTGAACTTCTCCTCTCACTCGTCTGATTTTAATTTGCGTTTACGCCAAAAAAAAAATAAATCAGAGCAGAGCGTCTCATTCAAACTCGTCTTTTTGTGGACAGGAGGGGGTCGGTGTCAGGTGACGGAGGAGGGCGTTGTGCGTGATCTGGGATGCGACAATCAAGAGATAAAAATCAGTAAATGAAGAAAAAAAAAAATCTGATAATTAAAAAAAAAAACTCTTCTTTTGTTGCTCCGTTCTTCTTCCACCTTGTTTTCTTTCCTCTTGTATGTTTCCAGCAGCAGCGACGAGTGGCGGCGGCGGCGGCGGCGGCTGCAAATTGTATCCGCGCCTGAAACAGACAGAAAAGAGAGAGGACGCATTACAAAGTGTCAAACGTTTCTCAGCTCAGATCATTCCCAGCAAAAAGCTGAAACAAATAAATAAATAAATAAATAAAGAGACGGGGATTAAAAAGCAATCACTGTGCCAGGAGCCGGTGTTCCCGGCCGCCCGGTGCTGCTGGGAACTGGGACACGTTGCGAAATAACGGGACCTGACCGGCCGGCGCTCTCTCTCCTAATCCACGCAAAAAAAAAAAAGAAAGAGGGGAAGTGTGTTAAAGTTGTGTTTTGTGCGGGAGTGATTAAACACACACTCTTTGTTTAGAAACGTGTGTGATCAGATTTTAGTGAGAAGCTGTTTTAATCTGATGAACACCAAACAAGAAGCTTTCACTTTCACTTTTAGTCTTGAAACTGTTTTTCAAGGAACTTGAAGTTTCCTCCAGCTCATCGTTAAATCACCGTTTCCACCGCAGGTCTAAAGACACGTGAACATTTTGAATTTAGTCCACTGACCTACGTCAGTGCGACGACTGTCACACTGTGAGCTGCAGCTGACTAAAATGTTGGACTCGACCAATCAGAAATGTCATGTACAAGTAGGAACTTCTGAGGATCAATGATGTCCTCGTCCCCGCGGTGGAAACACACCAAACGTACTCACAGGTTTCTGCGTGTACCTTTGGGTTTGGCGATCACCACGTTGCCTGTCCTGCATCTCTGAAATTGGCATCGGCGTCATCTTGTTGCGTCCTCTTCTTCTGGTTTTCTGACTTGAGAAGCGGCTCCACCTTCTGTTTATCTCGTGAACCAGTCATTAATATTCACATGACGGTAACAGTAGACGATGGAAACATTTTCTTTTGCCGAGATACTTGAAATTCATTAAAAATCAGCAAAACTGGGAACTCTCTGTTTTGGCTCCAAAGAGCTCCTGAACCTGAACAGCAGACACAGTTATAGTCACGCTGGTGAACAGAGTTTTCCCTCAGGAGTTGGTGGAGACCAAAAACGGAGCTAAAAGAGAGTCAATACTGGACCTCCAGCAGTTACAGAGCATCACTGTCATGCTGTGTTTGTGTCATCGGATCAATGTGTAGAAGACCTTACAGTCACGAATCTGCAGCTCTCTCTAATAGAAATACATTTTTCATTCACGACTGATTCCTTCCTGCTTCCTGCAGATGTTTCAAATTAAAAGCCGGCCAGATAAAGGAGATTTTCTGCCTTTCAGTTGCTGGAAAGCTTTAAAGGAAGTGTCTTGTGTCACGTTACCGTGAAGGTTTGGCTAAAGTCCAACGAGGAACATCTCTATCTCGTGTTCTGCTTTCCTTCACTTCTGTCTCGGTCACGCTGGTTTCCCACGCTGTCAAACGCATTCACAAACTGTGACGTCGCCTGATCTGACCAATCACGTTCATCTACATTAAAGAAGACTTCAAACAACACTTCCTCGGCTCCATCGGCTCCACATCGAAGAGAAAAATGAACCATTTCTGTTCGAGCTGGACGAGCTGTGAACAGCTGTACTATCAGATACTGTTACACAACAGCTGACGGTCCAATATGGCCAACAGAGGGTGAGTTTCATTACCCTCACACACACACACACACACACACACACACACACACACACACAAACAGCAGAATACACGAGAAGATGATACGGGCCTGAAACCACAAAATGCAGCAATGAAACGTTTCAGAAGCCGACGTCGACCGAACAAGAAAAACAGACTCGTGAGTGGAGCCATGTTCTGTTCTGTCAGTCCAGACGTTCAGTTTAACACCCAATAAAACACTAATGTAATTTTGCATCAAATCTACAGAAGCCCTAAGCGGTCATACATTCATCCGTCCACCTGAGATAAACAGAAGAAGTCTGGTGTATTAAATCAGTGGAGAAATGTCAGAATGTTGCAAAACCAACAAATGAAAATAACTCATCAGGAGAAATAAAATATGAAGGAATGACCAATGTCCAAGTTTGGAGCCGTCGAAAATACAACTCAAGACAAACAACTTCTTTGCACATACGTGATAATATCTGGAGTTATATCAACACATTAACACGTTCCTAATAAATTTAAATTTAAGGTTCATTCGTGTTTTTGACACTTTTTTATCAAGATGTTTTAATTATGTGTGAAAGAGCTTCGTCTTGTTACAGCACAGTTTGAAATGAAGTGAAAAATACGTCACTGTGTGTGTTTTGATGCAAAATCTAAAGATAAAAAGACCTTTGTTTTAATAAAAGTATTAAATATGAATGATGTGGAGGAGCTATACGTCACTGCAGAGGTTTGATGAAACACGGAAATGTTTCTGGCTGCAAATCAAATATTTTTCAGCTTTTTTTTTTAACACTGATGAAACAAAAATTAAAACCAATCATTCAGATTTTTATTTGAAGAGCACGCTGACCTGGAAACAGGTAACGCTGCCTCTGTGTTTTACATAGTAACGCTGACAGGGAGGGGGAGCAGCACTGCAGCATTTTGGCAATTAAGCCTTCATCTATAAGCTACGACTGTTGATAAGTTATTATGGGACGCTGTGCCGCGCTCTGCTGATTAAATGAAGCCCCGAGCTGCTGTGATTAGTGAGACAGGACAATGGATGGTACACACAAACCATTAACACACACACATTGTACCGCATCAGCTGCACTGCAGGACTTTATTTTTCTACATCAATCGCTCCCTAATATAATCTGAGCGATGCTCTTCATCGTCTTTATTAGGAACATCTTGCTGCTGTGACCTCTGACCTCAAACCGAAACCAACCCCCAGAACACAGTCCGTTTAAAGCCGGGCGACACTGTGCATTTGAATTATTCTAAAGCAGGGGTCTCCAAACTACAGCCCGCGGGCCACATCCTAAACAATTGGAGTGGCCCACTTAACGATCCCAAACAATCCCTCTAAACATGGCCTATTTTTTAAAATTGCATTTTCCTATTATAAAATATCCTCACGTAATGATTAAGCTTGGCATTCTAATTAAAATCTACCATATTTACAAACTATTTCATCCCCTCACACAATGGTATATTCCGACGTGACTTTGCTCGTGATCAACTTCCGCGCAGTCTGCCCGGGGGATTCAACTCGGCGGGTCAGGGACGGTTGCACGGTGCGGGAGGATCCCCTCGTGGGACCTCTCCCCGGCGCTGGCTGGCCTCCGCGGGCGCATTTCGGTGCACCGCGACCGGCTCTGGGTCGGCTTGGAAAGGCTCGGAGGCAAAGGTGGGTCACGGCTCCGGCCGCGAGTTCATAGCGCTCTCCTGCCCAGACCTCGCCCCTCCCCAGGCCATGGACTTAGTGCTTGCTGCGCCCTCTCCGCGACTGTCGAATCGCAATTTATCGCAACTTTCACTTCCTCCCGCAACAAAAATGTAAAAAGCAACTTTCACTGCAATTTTTTTGAAAACCTCATGCAACATCAGGGATTTTTGGCCGCAACTATTTCAAAAAAAGGCCCGCGAAATCCTGGTGGGACTGATATCATTGCAGTTATAGACTGACCCCGGCCCCCCATCACAGAAAGACAAGTTGATGTGGCCCGCACCAAAACAAGTTTGGGGACCCCTGTTCTAAAGGTTTTAATCTTCGTCTCTGCAGAGCCAGAACCTGCAGCAAAAAATGAAACTTTATTCAAACAAAACAACTCAGAGCTTCAAACCTCAACATGACGGAACTTTGACCCACACTGACCTGTGATCAGGTGAACGGTGTCTCTGTCATTCGTACGTCTGTTCTCACACTATGTAACTTTGGGCTCCGGGTATATTCATTTAGATATCATTCTGTTCACATCTCATAAAAAATCAGTGAATTTAGAAACATCATACTGACGCTATCTCCTTTGATAGAAATCATTTATACATTTTTCTTTCACCCAATGTTAAAAAACCCAAAGCAGCTGTGTGCAGATGTGATGGCTGGAGAATCACTAAATAAAAATAAAGATTTAATAACCAAATATTCATGTTTTTTAGTACACAAAGGGTCAAAGTACACAAGCACAAAACTGATTTTGTGTTTTTTTGAAATACAGGCGGATAAATACGGAGGTGAACAGAGTCGTTGGAGGAATGAACGGCGAGGTTAGCGTGGCAGGAACACACAAAAAAAAACTTTCATTTAATCACATCTAAACAAAAACTTCATTCAGCGTCTCTCACATTTTCTTCCCTCTGCGAGCTCCGGAGGAGACCTGATGTTTGATTTATTCTCCCGGCTGCACGACACCGGAGCTGCAGGAGCTGAAATCAGGTAAGCTGACTGTCACGTCTTTATGTTCGGAGTCAGTGTTCAGCAGGACAAAACCCGGCCCGTCTGATACCGGAGGCGAGTGTCTGGTTCAGCAGAGGTGAGCACCAAGATAAAAGGAATAGTTCACAGTGTTTGAAATAAAGAAAGCGTTTTACAACTCTTCAGTTTACAGCTGGAAGATTTCCTCATGATCACAGGACGACAGATTTAATATGAAGGCAGTGGATTACAGTCAAGAGGTCACAGGATGACAGCTGATCGGATTTCACTTCATTTTTTCAAAATAAACTCGATTTAACGTCTTTAGAGTAACGTCGACCTTTGTTGACCTGGACCTGTGACTAATGGGGGACAACAAGTGAGAGCTCTGCAGCCATGAATCGGAGACTACGTCCAGGTTTTAGACAGTCTGCGGGGACGTCACAGAGATTACGTCCAGGTTTTAGACAGTCTGCGGGGACGTCATAAAGACTACGTCCAGGTTTTAGACAGTCTGCGGGGATGTCACAGAGACCATATTTGGTGGAGAGCATGGGAAAGACGTCGTCCTCATACTTGGTGATTCTGGTCACATTATGTCTCAGCACATATTGAATCTTCACTGTTTTTCCATCAGCAGTGTTCTGTGGATTCCAGCGCTCACCTGCCACAGTCGGTAAATGTGCGAGCCAAACTGATTTGGAGAGCGTCGCTCGGCCTCCGACGATGAACTGGCACCTGAACCGAGCGCCTGGCAGAGCAGACGAGCGCGAGGCCACAGTCACAAAGTGCCAGAGTTTAGATAGCAGCTCATGTTCATTTATCCTCCTGCTCACAAACTGAAGCACAAAACAACTTCAGTCTAATGAAACAGGATTCTTTTAGTTTCTGTTCCGAATGTGCAGACTGCACCGTGCTGATGTTGTGTTCAGTGTTCGGTGGGATGTGTGGGTTGGAGCAGAGAGGTGGAGAGTGGAGGAGTTCATGAGAGCAGCAGCAGCAGCAGCAGCCTCCTGTTGTTCTGTTGTTTTTAGAGTATTTGTATGAGGACCACTGCTCAGATAACGAGAAGTGAAACGGTATAAGGACTGGACGACGTAACCCCGAAACCCACCGGGAGCGTTTCAGCGGCGTTTCTCCCTCCAGACTTTGTTGACTTGCTCAGATTTGGTAATTTTCCTGGTTCATGTTCTTCTAAACATGCTTCTACATGTGGAAATATGCTACGTACTTCATTTGTTTCTCCTGTGTCTGTTTTTATGACCTGCAGTTTGCACGGGGTGTTTTATTTTGAAAATCCACCGGATTCTCTATTTTCTATATTCTCATTTTTGAAGCGACTGAAATGTGTCAGACGAGTTCAGAAAATGACACGACTGACTTTGAAACACTCTGAGCTGAGATGAATTCATCTCTGTCTCTCTGCTCAGGGTGGCCTCAGCGTGTCATCGAGCCGCCCTTTAAGGACCGCCCACAAAAATCCTGAAAACAGTTTGAACCTCTAACTCCACATTTCAGTGATATATCATTCAAAGTCTTTTCACGTGTTTTCAGCAACTAATTTACAACATGTTTGATGTGTTTGGAAAGAAATCTCTCTTTAAGATTATCTTTAACTTTTGCATTTATGTTTTTGCTTATTTTATATTTTCTATTTCACATGTTTTTAAAGTATTTTTGAGTTGAACTTCACTCAAAGTGTCCAGATGTCAGATTGAAGCAGGAAAAAAAGCATCAAAAGCATCATCAAACATCGCTGACAGGAAGATTTTTATTTTGAAAATCCGCAGTTGATGTCGGTTATTCAAAATTCTGCCGATCGATTATTGATTTTAGCTGTCAAGTGTTGATTTTGAAGACGTCTAAAAAAAAGTAGTGACGATCTTTCAAGCGGCGCGATGTCAGAAGTTGAGTCTCTCACCTTGTTTACGCTTGTTTGTCTTGAGGAAATCATTTGAACAGATCCCGTTTTGATAAACAGCATGGAAACATTGAAACTTTCAATCTTCTGTCAGAACAGACAGCCGAGGGAAAAAGCAGCAGACTCTGTCGTCACACTTTGCCCCAGGCGGAGGCTTTTATCTATCAAACTTTACCACACCAGGGGGCCGCTGCTGCTGCTATTTTAGGCCTCCAATAATGTTTTTTTCTTTTCCCTAAATTTTCCTGAAGTTAGTGTTTGTTGCCGAGCAGTTGTAGCCAAAACTCACACAGCTACACACACAGACGGTGACTGGCTGGCGTAGTTTTGTTTGTTGCCTGGGATGGAGGTGTTGGCTTCCACATTAACAGACTGGGAGGGTGGAGGGGAGACGCTGGCGACTGTCAGGGCCTCGCCGAGTTAAATCACTTCACAAACCTGCAGCCACACAGTCAGTCAACAGGCGGAGAGCTTTTCATGCTCAAACAGAAAGACGAGAACAGTCACACAGCAGCAACTATTTCACTGATTCTGGTGAAACTGGATCATATTTTATGGAGGAAATGTTTTCTGGTTTTCCCTCTGATGTCCTCCGGCTGCTCCGCCTCAACAACCATCCACGACATGTGACCTGAACGACTCACAAGAGGGAGGGGTGAGACAACGACCCACAGGTGTCCTAACGACCCACAGGTGACCTTAACGACCCACAGGTGACCTAACGACCCACAGGTGTCCTTAACGACCTACAGGTGTCCTAACGACCCACAGGTGACCTAACGACCCACAGGTGTCCTAACGACCCACAGGTGACTTAACGACCCACAGGTGTCCTTAACGACCCACAGGTGACCTAACGACCCACAGGTGTCCTAACGACCCACAGGTGTCTTTATGTTACGTTTACGTTAACGTAACATATCCACTTATTAGCGATAACATCAGCACACATCAGCTCAGGATAACCAGGACGCTGCATGTATCTAAACGCCAGCCGACAGTAACGAGCCAACAACAGGACGTAACGTTGTGTCATGTGCCTTTCTTATTTTAACGGGACCTTTCATACTTCATACTGTGCTTCTTCTTTCACTGCAGACTTATCGTTTAAATCAGTGACTGAAAAATGTAATTCATGCATCACTTAATTGCCTGAAAGGAGGCCGTTTGTCATTTTTGACATTTTATAGAATAAAGCAATTAATCATTTAAATAAGAAATAATTAATAATTGCATTGATAGTGAATGCAGTGGGTCTAATTAAAAGTCAGTGCCCTTTTAACGTGTAAAAATATGTTATGTTTGACATCAATGAACCTTTTCAGAGAGAGCTGTGTGTGCTCTGTGAATTCATCACGCATTCCTTCAAAGGACGTACCGACGTGAGCATTGAGCATGTCTCACCGTTTATCCAGTCAGCCTCCCAGATGTGTCCTCCGCCATCTTCCTCTCTCTGTCCAGGAGCAGCTCCCGTCCTCTCCTCGAGTGTCCGTCCTGCAGCCAGCTCCCGAACACCTCCCGTGCTCCTCCCACCACTCCGCCGTTCTGTCCGCCGTTCTTCAACTCCACCACGTTCTGCTGCCTCAGTCTGTTGAGGACAGGGACAGTCAGATGGACGGACGAAGTTTGTTTGATGCATAGAAGCAGTCAGGAGGACCAGCATGAAGCTAAGCTAACGTTCTGCTGTGAAGTTGGACATTTGGACATGGGGACTTACGGAGACTGAGTCACTTCTGGAGCCAGCCTCAAGTGGACGTTAGAGGAACTGCAGGATTTGGTACTTCTGCACTGGCTTCACTTCACAGCCACAGAGGTCGTGACTTGGTTTTAACACGTTAGTTTGAATCCCAGCTAAGCCTTGGATTGCAGCAGTTCTAGTTTTTATAAATGGTGTCTGTAATGTGTCTGTAACCAATAATCAATCACTGAATCATAACTGGTGATCTATGAAAACATGCTGGTGTTTAAAGCTTTTTTTTCATCATTATGAATGTTATGAATAGGAAATATATTTCTTTGTATCGACCTGCTCTTCTGGCACAAACACACATGTATTTTTAAAAAGAAGGTCAGCGTGTTTGTTCGACATGTTTCAATGAATGTAAAGAACTGCGTTCACGGACCACCATGAGTTTTATTTTCATTTTAATTTGGGTTCAACTCAAGCGCAACAACTGAAGCCATTTTTTAAAGATTAAAGAAGCTCTGTGTATCAGTGTGTAATCAGGAGGTCGGTAGCTTTATACACACTGTGTGGACCCATGTGTTTCTGTTTGGTTTTTAATAAAGAGTTTGGAGATTTGGACCCAGAAAGCCACAAATAAAAGGAGAAGTCAGAAACTGTTGAATGTTTGAATGCTACACCATCAGTCTCAGACTGGCATCAGGGGATATTCAACGTTTCACACGTGGAATATTTGACATGCTGGTCCAGAGGAATAATTGTTTTTTTTTAATCATACATGGACGTCATTTCTTGATTATGTAGCACCGAGAATATGTAACTGTTCTGGAATGTGCTTCCTCGGTTTTGTCTGTATTACTTTAATTATTTTTATTATTATGTCTTTTTATTTTTTGTGTTTTTATGTTTACGCTACATGTACAGTTTTGTAGGGACTGTGTTTCTGTAAAATTTCTGTATATGTGAATTACACATAATGATGTCTGCAAAAATTTAAAGACATTTTTACTTGTGTCATATGAAACAGTTTTAATAAAATGTTCTTACTTTTACAATTCTCTCATTTTACCTGAATTATTTTTATTTTAAGATAAACGTGGAAATCTTTCAGTTACATTTCTCTCTGACAAAATGAGTAAACATGAAGTTAAGGTGAAACAAATGTGGCAACAATTTAATTTGATTATTATTATTTGTTACTTATTTTGTCTTATTTTTTTAATCTAGTTTCCAAACAACCTTTTATGTAAATTTATCGTTATTTTATTTTATGTATTTTAAATCTTTTTTTTCTCTCCGTTATGATCTACACTTATTCTGTCAAATGATCAGCTTGTCAATCAGCAACAAACTGAAAGGTGTACAAATAAAGTTTGATTGACTGATTGATACAAATATCAGCTGAAATTATTTCTAAAATCTGTTTTATTAAGATTTTTGTTTTTCGAGCTGTCAATCATTTTTCGGAGGCGATTGCTCACAATCAGTTTTAACAGAAGTAGGTCATGAGAGGGACATTTTTTAAAAATTTTAATGAGGAGAAACTAATAATCCAAATAACCTCATCCTGAAGGAGGACGTTCTCGTCGTGTAATTTGAACTCCGAGATCGTAAAAATCAGCTCAACAGGCTGAGAAGGAGCCGACAGATGACGACACTGTGTCAGACGCTGATGAAAACTGGGACAAACTTCATGTCACGGCTTCAATTTATGCCAAAAATAATCAAATTTTCTGTCATGAAATTAAAAAGATCATTTTTAACTGTCAAGTGAGGTGAAACCTTCTAATGTGACGCCTGCTGACAGTCGTCTTCAGCAGCTTTAAGAAAAAAATGAGTCTGTTCGACACATTTGCATCTTTGTTGTGTTTATAAAACCAACACTGTGCCGTCAGTGCAGGTTCATACTGTGGTGCTTTTCAAAGACTGAACACAGAGCTTCTCGTGGGAAGAATAAAACTCTTGCCCAAATTATTGTGGAGATATTGGTTGATGTAATGGCTCTGTTATTTGGCCAAAGGTGTCCCAAGCTCCTGGAAAGGAAGGCAGACTAAATAAAGTCTGGTAGATTTGTAGGTTAATGTTCTGAAAACAATGTTAATGTGGCAACTGGAAAACAGCAACACAAAGCCCTCGAGGGGAAGCAGAAATTTATTTTGGACGCACAGGTCACCACAGAAGGTGTCAGTAGGTCGAAAGCGATACTGAAAACTGCCACTGCAGCTAAAATCCATGTTGGCGAGGGTCACCTGAGGTAATTTTGTGATTTTGGACTTGAAAGGGGAGATGATGATGATGATGGAGAAAAAGCTGAATTATAGAAGGTGCGAGAGATTTTGTAAATATGTATTACAGCCAGACGCTACACTGCGTTCATTTGATTCATTTTCTTTAAGTAAATGTACCAATTAGTGTTAATTTCCTTAATGAAAGCTACGACCAAAAGATGCTCGTTAACAACCTTTTTCTCCAAGATGAGACGATGACGAGCTAACTATAGAGCAGTCTCATTCCCTCGGCACAACAAATAGGTACAGAAAGTTAAAGTCGGATCACAATGTCGGACCATTAACGGTAAACATATTTTCTTGGTTGTGGCACATACAGATCATGTCATGACAAATGTATTGATAAATCCTCCATTCTCCTTGGCCAAGCTTCAATAAACCTTTCAACAGAAGACTCCTGTGGATTCCTGTGGACCTTCTCTCCACTGACTGAACCACAACAATCAGATAATGAAGACATAAAACTGTGAGAAATACGTTAGACGAAATGACCCTATTCACTGAAATGTTCAAGATAACCTGACCAAAAATGAACTAAAACGTTAACGTTGCGCTGGCGTAGCGCTCACAGTGCGGTGTGGTGTTGTGAAGTGGTGTGTACTGCATGCTATGTTGAGAGAGGGTGGAGCTGAAGGCCAGAAGACAGAATAAACATGATTTAAATGGTGTGGTTACTCTGTAATGCATCCAAATAAAAGTACTAATTATCAGGGATTAAATTAATGATTCAACAATGTGTAAAATGTACCATCTGTCAAAACTACTTTAAGTACTGCTGGGTAGTTTAATCTGTGACAATGACTCATCTTTTATGACCTAGTATACATATAAGATGTTGTGAAGTCAAGGTTGGGTTGCACCAAATGCTGTGTCGGCTTATTGAACACATTTCAGCTGCTTGTGGAAGACAAATATCTGTCATTACAATCATTGTTAGATAGCACATTCACTTTGGTAGTATCATTTATGTATGATCTGACTCTCTCAACAACAACAAGACAAGAAACCAACTGTGAAGTCAAATCTGCGGCATCTCCCCACATCAACAGCAGGCCAACACGTCCCATTAAAATGCCTCTTTTTGTTTTGTTTGTTTGGCCTTGTACACCTTAAATATGAGCTTTAATTCTGCCTAAATTAAAGAAATAGATTGAACATATTAGGTGTTTAGTTGTATTCATTTTTAAGTTAAATATTTATCTGCAAACCGGCAGAGCACCTTTTGGTTTTTATTTGTTAGCTGGGAAGGGAGTTTATTATTTTCAACTTAATATTCATGTCATACTGGTAGCTGGGTGGCTCGGGGTGCCATGGCAAATAAAGTCCTCCTCTTAATGGATCAAATGTGAATCAACAGTGGAAGAACAAATTTAAAACATCCACTGAAAGACCACTTTGAACAGGAAACAAAATACATGCAGTAAAATGTTCAATATGAATTAAAAGCTATGAATGACTACCGTACCTGCCAGCAAACCGGTCTTGGAGCTCATCGTGGTGTTGACTGTTGAGGCTGTTGGCGCGCTGCTCCATTAGCCAGCCCAACTCAACCTCCAACACTTTACTGCTGCTGTTGTTGTTTGTTAGGGCTCCTTCCTGACAGTGCCGGATGATGCTGGGTGGAGCGTTTTCAGGAGAGCACACGGGCGGTCCCTGCCCTCCATTCACTCCATTGTTGTGAAAAAGTTCTGACAGTTCCATGCTGCCGCTCTGAAGCCGGCTATCATTGAACCAGCGAGCGAGTTCGGCACGAGCCAGTCCTGTCCGACCCTCCAGTTGGCTAAACTCCTCAGGGGAAGGCCACCGCGTTTGAGCAAAATCGTCCTTGAGGAGTGCCAGGGATCGGCTGTCTGGAGGCACTGAGCAGGAATTTGGGTTGGGGATGGAGGGGGCAATGGTGCCGGGAGCAATGATGGGCAAGGTGTGCGAGGGTGGAAGAGGGCCCTTAAGGTGGCCCACGCCGGTGCTTGGCTTGTGAATCCCATTCATCTGTAGAGTTTGGTGTTGCTGTTGTTGCTGATGTCGTTTCTTGGAGATGGCGTTGATGCCACCAATGCCCACTCTCTTAGTGCCCATGGAGTTGAGAAGGGCTTGTTCCAGGTTGTCGCGTAGTGCACGGCGCTCCACAAACCAGCTGTCGATTTCCTGGGGAGATAAGCGGGTGGTGCCCGCCAGATTGTCCACATCGCTTTGTGTGGGAAAGCTGTTCCTCAAGAAGTTTTCCTCTAAAATCTTTAACTGTTCAGCTGTCTTTCCTTTCATCCTCTCCAGCAATGGGAACTGGGTTAGCACCGAGGACTTCTGCTGAAAGTCTAGTTTCGGCGCTGCTGTCAGGTCACCGCCATCCAAATGTAGAACTCCATTGTTTTGAGCAACGGAGGTTTGATCATGGGGCCATTTGCCGTCTGTGCGAGATGTCCCGTTGGCCTCTGCCAGAGGAGTGAGTACCTTGTCTCCTCTGGGGTAGCTTGCTTTCGGCTCCACGCCTTGCTGCTCTTTTAGCTTCTTGCTGTCCAAGGGAAACCCTGGAATCTGGGACGGGGCTTTGGCCGGAGCTCGAATGGACTGGATAATGGTTGGCCTCCTTATCTGTGGGGTATTGAGCGGAGGAGAATTTGGCAGCTTCAAATCGCCAGCTGGCATAGCGTGGGTATTCAGGTGCTTTTCTTTGGAAGTGATGGGGGGAGTAAGAGGAAAAAGTAATGAGTTTTTAAATGACGGCGCAAAGATGGGCGGGGGAGCTATCATTGGCCTCGTTAAAGACTCTGGAAAGACTATGGAGGGCAGGGACACCACCGGCTTTGTTTTGGGGTTTCCTAACAATGGGAGAATCTTCCCTTTGGAGGATGAGGATGGTGATGATGACGGCGGTGGCATTAAAGGCACAGTAGCGGATGACCTCTTCATCTCTGTGGTGACCAGAGGAACTGCTACAGATCTCTTCATGTCCATGGGAACAGGAGGTGGAGCCATTGGGAGACGGTCTTTCTGGGGAGGAGGGGGTGGAGGAGGCGCCATGAGGATTTTATCTTTAGGGTCACCAGAATGGGGGGCAACTGCCATGATGGGCCGCTTAGACTCTGGACCAAACACTGTTGTCAGGTGTGTTCGTTTAAGGGAAACACTGGAGCCAACTCCAGCAGGAGAGTTTGCGGTGGTGGCTACACTTAACCCATTGGACGTGATTGTCCGATGCCTGACTGTAGTGTGGACAAAAGGCTGCTGGGAGGATTTGGCAGATGGCTGAGAGATTGGGCTTGTAGGCAGGATGGTGAACGTGTGATGGGCAGGAGGGATGGAGCCATTGAACATCTTTTTCCTGGCTTCTTCCACCTCCTCTGGGGACCAGGTTATGCCTTGCTTCAGCCGCTGGGTGGTGAACCAGACTTTGATCTGTTCCTCCGGGTGCTTGGAGGCAGCCGTCAGCCACGACAGCTCTGCATGTGTCGGGTAAGGGAACTTGTTAAAGGAGGTGATCAACGTCAAGTTGTCATCTAAAGAAGGGTTATATTTGGTGGTGTTCAAGGGAACAGCTATTTTTGGTACAGAGTTAAAGTTGGGCGGGCGCTGGAGCATCGGGGTGACATGGGAGAGCCCTTGGAGGATGGTGGGTTCAGGGATGATGACTGTTCCGTTGATGTTCACTGCTGTGATTTGATCCTTCTGGATCAGGCCGTCCAGCTGGCTTTTCAGTTCGCTCCCTTGATAGAGTGACTGGATGTTTTCCAGGGTTTTCACCGTGGTGGATATGCAAGGTGGAAACACAGAACTGCTGTTGCTTTCACCCCGTTCAGTTGTTACTTCACATTCAACTGAATTGTCCTTGCCTTCGATTGTCTGCTCTAAGATAGTCTGATTGTTCATTTTTATCCTCTTGAACTTGAAGTTCGTCTCGCCCGGGTGCTGGCTCTCATTGTGCTCTGTGAGCGAGTCAAACTTCTTGGTGTTGAAGTTGCACACAGCACATAAGTACAACGGGTTGAGAATGACGTTCGGGTGGCTGGAGTCCACGTGTTCTTTGAAGTCATTCAGGTTCTGTGTCGAAAACGGGCAGTATTTGCACTCGTAGCCTCTGGGCTGCTTTTTTTGGGACGCCAGGTCAGATTCAATCCCTTCCCTGTCCTTCTCTCTGGCTTCTACATCTTCAATGACAGAGGGTTGGTCTTTCTTACCCGACTGCTCCTCTTGTTCTGATGGCTCAGGATTCTGGTTTTCCACTGGTTTCAGAAACGTCTGCTGGTCTGGATTCTCTGGTTTCTCCTGCTGGAGGTCTTGACTTTTTTCTGCAGATTCAGATGATTCTGATTCTTTTTCTGTCACGTCATTGTCCGCCAATATTTCCATGTCCATAACTTCCTCAGGGTCATCTTGCTCTTCAGGCAGGTCACTGATTACCCGGACCATGCAAGGGGTGGAGGACTTCCTACGACTGGACATGATGGCTGCTGCTGGTGGTGGTGATAATGGTGGTGCTGGTGTTGCTGATTGCGTTGAAGATACTGTGGTTTTTGGCTGCTGCTGCTGCTGCTGGTGCTGGCCGAGGATGTCAGCGTGTCGGTGTTTGAGGGGACTTTACTTGGGTGGGTCGGAGCTGATGGTTGTGGATACTGGTAGGTGGGTGGAGGTGGAGTCTCCAGCGTGCGAGAGGGAGGGCAAGAACCGGCTGACGGCGGTGGCCCACGACCGGTTGTGCAGTGGCGTCTCCCGCTCACTGGCAGTGTCAGCTACCGACCTGGGCGTCATGGGAGGGCATCACAGACAGCAGCGGTGCTCAAGCTGCACAGAGACAAACACAGAGAGAGAAAATTACATGTTAATATTGTTTGTGCTGAGAGAGCTGCGCTCCAGTCACTTGGGGGAAAACTAAAAGCACAGAAAAATACATGTTAGAAAAACAGAGAGGAGTCATGTTGATATTGTTTTTGTGTGATGTGATGCGCCGCATTCACCCAGAATAAGACGACGAACAGGAAAATCCATGATGGGCGATGACAGGAGGGGAAAAATACGTAAATTGCACTTTTAACAAACAAGCCAAACTACACTTTTGGTTGAAACGTTGTATTTATTTGAGATCAAGGATAAAATACAGCAGAGATTTATTCTTACTGAGGTCACTTGTGTACTATTATGAGTTTTAGATCAAATGTTCCTTCAAAGGCACGAAGCAATGAGAGTGCCTGAAAACTTCGAATCTGAAGTATTCCTCTACAGCATTAAACATTTATGACTATAAAAAGCAACAAAGCTCCTGAAGTTTAACACTTCATCACAACCCTGCAAATAACATCAGGTTTGAAAATGTGGTCTCAAATATGGTGTTGATTTGTTTGATGAAGGGGGCAAAGTATCGTCTGTTATATATTCGTTTCTCAATTAAAAAATTAACAACACAAATGATGTGAAGTCGTTGCTTTGGGCAAATTGTGATTATTTACAAATTAACGTAATTTTCTAAACAATTAACCAATTAAATCTTCCTTCCAGATCAGAACTCCAGGTTCAGTTTGACATCCACCACCGCATCAAGGTTCATTTAACCCAAATCACAAAGAAATTTTCTATTTTGAGTTGAATTACTGCACATCTGGAGAAAAGACTTCAAGTCCAGCACGGAGCACAGTAGGGAGCGTGGACTGGCAGAGGTGCCCATGAGCAAGGTACTGAACCTCTGACTGCTCCGCGGGTGATACTACGTGGCCGCCCTTTGTGTTTGGGTGTAGGTGTGGTTGTCATGGTTGTTCATCCTCAAATAAACTAAGTAAACTTTAATTACACTTGTATAATATCCCATAATATGAACCTGCATTTGATGAACAGTTTCAGGATAAATATCTCATGTCTGGGAGGGAAACTCAAGAGCAAATATGAGGCAGATATTGATGAAGCAATCGTCCCCTCTGGACTCGTTCTGGTTGTTTTCTAACATCACCACTTCGCCCTGTGTGTCCTCTAAAGTCCAAACCAGGTTTCATCATCGGGTCCGGCTTTATCAGACGCTGGCAGGAGACAAAGCCCAGACCAGAAGTAAAAAAAAATAAGGCGAGTCTGACTGACAACTCAGAGCGAGATGCCACGCCCGAAAATTACGATGAATGCCACTTAATCAGGGCACGCTGTTCCAGGCCAATCACATGTAAATGCAATAAATTGAGAGTCCACGGTAACTACAAAAGGCAAAAAAAAAGTCTCTAAACTCCAAACCCCATTAAAAAGACATTAAGCATCTTTCATAGATTCGGGCAAAGACAACTTCACAGGATAATTACCCTGTAATCATGTAATAAGAGAGACTCAGTGATGAGATCTCCAGACAGCTATCATCCACACAATGGAACGGAGAGAGCGAGGTAGAAACAGACGGGGAGAGAGAGAGAGAGAGAGACAGGTGTGAATAAATATGTGAAGGAGGGAGGAAAGGGGGTAAAAACAAAAGGAGGACAAGCAGGTAAAGTGAGGAGGAGGAGGAGGAAGAATGATATAAAATGAGAGACGGCAGTGAAGAAGCAGAGAGATAAAGAGGGGAAGAGAAAGTCTAAAAAACTTCCAGCTGATGAAAGAGAACAGGCACAAAGCAGAAGACGTTTTAACTAGGCCATGGCCTGGCAGACAGGAAGAGAGAGAGAAGACAGTAAAAGAAAGAGAGAGGAAAGAAAGACGATAAACATAAAGAGAGGAGCAGCAGGAGGAGGAGGAGGAGGAGGAGGAGGAGGAGAAAGGGACAACGGAGCGTTTAAAGAGGCAGAAAAAAAAGGAGACGAGAGAGAGAGAAAAGATAAACAGAAAGCAAAAGAAAAAAGAGGACAAGAGCCAGAATCGAAAGCAGATGAAGAGACGACGGGCGGGAGGTGGAAAGCACTTTACATTTGACAGACGAAATTTCAACGGCGAGCTGAAGTATCACAAATAATACGATCAAATTTGGGCTTTTTGGTGCATTTTCTATCAGCAGCAGAGTTGAAGCTTTGAAAAGGTGTCCCAATCATTTGGGGAGAAAAAAAAAACATGTTTGCCAGAAAAACTGAGTATTTCAACACTTAATTAGTATTGGGCAAGCTGTTATTTGTCCCAAGTGTCACTTAATGTTGGACATATTTCATGCTCTCACAGCCTTGATCAGCTTTTCACCGCCTGCACGGGAGACGTATTTTATAGTTTCAGAGTATCCAGAGAACTGTTTGGATTGTTGCACTGTGCAATGAGACTGAACTAATCCTATGTTATTATAAATCTCATGCATTTACATGGCTGTTTACTTCATGCTTCAACTAATGAGATTTCCAAAGTAATAAAAACATAAATATGTTTTAGACGGGCTGGAAACCACGTATCGCGTGAGTATCAAACCTCAATACTTGGACGTGTTTTGAAAGTCACCTGAGCCTGATCCAGGAGGGATCTGAAGGACAGTCGACCCCGATGAGAATAATTAAACCTGATTTCAAATATAGTGGACTTACAGTGTGTATATAGTGTGTATTATAGTGCACAAATATAGAAAGAACACACACAGCGGCAGCAGCAATTAACAAGCAGCTGTAGACAGAAACATGTTGTTTTTTCCTGCACTTTACAGTTCACACTCTCAGTCTCGCTACAAAAACCTGCGGCAATACAACAGGACCTACATGACCTGATTAAACTGAGTAGAATTTAAGACCCGGTCCAGGTCCTTACGAGGTCCTGGGTCATGTTGTTACTAAGAGACAAAAAGAACCAGTAAAGACCTCTAGTTTGGAGCAAGTATGGAAAGTTGTTGTCAGATATTTGGCCAGATTCTTGGGATTATTTAAAAATCACAAAACTTTTTTAGAAAACATTCAAAGTTCTTCGTTTGAATGTTTAAAAACCAAGAGGTTAAAATTGATGCAGCAGCTGCCCTTTGGTCCCGAGTTTCAGTCCAACCATCCTGGATCCTAAATTTCCCAAATACCATCTTCTCAATAGACCTGTGTCGCCTCATAAACCACCCCGTCTTTCAAACTCCACGCCGCCCGGTTCGTAACGCAGACCAGATACACCTGATGACATCACCGTGACAATATTGGGATAATCTTCTAAGACACGGGAGACATTATAAGACAGTTATCAGACTGAAGAGACTCATGATGAGTAAAGAGTGCCTCGTTAAGCAGTTTGGTGAATTTTGTTAAATGGAAAAAAAAAAGTTAATTTTCCCCCAAACTGAGAAATGAAAATAAAAAAGTATTGTTTTTGGTAGTTTTTATACTTTCCACCGCAGTACAAGCCAAAATACCAAACATTTAATGGTTTCAGTGTCTGAAGAAACGTCCTAATTTTCTTGTTATATAATTGGAAACCGAATATTTCAGTTTGGACTATTAGTTGGACTAAAACAAAGAAATTTTAAGAGTTACTCAACAGTAAAAAAAACTTTTTTTTGGAAAATCCACTGATGCTGTCCTCATGAGACCTTCTGGGTGTAAGAAAACTTGCACTTTAGCATGACCTGGACGACCTTCTGTGTGTGAGGAGCTGCCAGTGGTAATCACAGCTGTCATTAAGAAATGTAACGGCACTGGAGAGGCGCTGTGGACTTCATGGCCTTGACCAGATCTGCTCAGGACGGAGAGGTTCAATATATGAACGCTGTTGTACGTTGACACTCTGTGAAAGAAGGTTGGTGATTGATGAACTTCAATCAAAACCCACAGACCCAACAAAGGTATATGGGAATAATTGGCTGGGATGCTGGATGCATTGACCCTGGTGGAGGAAGGTGTGGAGCCAAGGGAAGCACTGGTCTGCTGAACTTTAAAGTATATAAACTAAGGATGACCTTCCGCCTCTTGAAACTTAAGCAAGATCAATGTGTGAGGGCCTACGAATAACAAGTAACCACGGCTGGGTAAACCATGTTAAGTGTTACTGGAGAAGCCCTGTGGACCTCTGGCCTTGACCAGATCGAGAGTCTCTGCAATGCATGACCCACTGACCCAACAAAGGTATATGGGAATAGGTGGCACTGGTACTGGGATGCTGAATGCATTGACCCTGGCAGATGAGGGCGTGGAGCCAAGGGAAGCACTGGTCTCAGCCTCTTGATACTCAAGCAAGCATGTGTGAGGGCCTATGAATTCTAACCACGGCTGTCGTTAAGCATCACTGGAGAAGTCCTGTGGACCTTGCGGCCTTGACCAGATTTACAGCGCTGCTCAGGAAGGAGAGGTTCAATGTATGAATGCCGTCTGAAGCACAGTCCACTAAATGGGACCCGATTGTGAAGAAGGTTGCCGATTTAAGTCGGTGCCTGATGATGCTATGATTCAATCAAAACCTCCAGCTATGCGTGACCCACTGACCCAACAAAGGTATTTGGGAATAGTTGGCACTGGTACTGGTACTGTGAGTAACATTGAAGCGGTTAAACCCAAGGAGATGACTGCTACCTGGATCTTCACTATTCTTGACAGATACATGTTGGAAACAGAATCACGTCATTTCATGTAACATCCCTGAAGGCAAAAGATCTAGGCAATGAAACAACACAAAACAATCCCTGATGTTGCTTTGTGCCAAGTACAAGCCGATACTATAACAGTCACTTTGCTCAAATCTGAGAATATTCAAGCTAAAACGGGTGTTAAGCTGCTCTGTAAAGACCTTGAGCTCTGGAAGATTTTGATTTCCCTAAAACATATTAATGGATTTATAGATAATAAAATATTCATTGTTTGCAGCTTTAATATCGATCAAATTTGAACAAATAAAGCAATTTCCATTCATGTTTTCTACTTCTGTGCATGCTGGTTTGCTCAAAAATACTTTGCCAGAGACGCAGCTGCTGCCAGAGGTGAAGTGGGAAAAACCAGAGAGGCAGATGGGAAAAGAGAGATCAAACAACAGGAAGAAGAGAAAGACTGTAGGAGGGGTTGAAGAGAGGAGAGCAGAGTATCTATAGGAAGAGGTGGAGGGAGACGAGTGTGTAGGAGCCAAAAGGAAACGAGAAGAAAGTGTCGACGGGAAAAGGGAAGAAGAGACGAGAGCGTAGGAGGAGAGAGAGAAATTAGAGAGAGAAAAGAAAGGAGGAATAAGAGGGTTTAGATGAAGAGAGAAAGATGGAGGATAGACTGCGACGAGTTCACGTCGACGAGGAGCAGCGCCGCTTCTGCCAGCTCCAGAAAGAAAGAACAGAAAACTACAACAGTGTCATGTTTTGCTGCATCACTGGATCGGTCTCGAGGACTCCGGGCCAACTTTTTTTCTGACGAGGGGAGTCATATGCCGCTTGGCTGTGTCCCATTTTGTCGGGCTCAGCTCGCTTCCACACATCCTTGTAATTACTTGTACAGTATTTGTGTACAGGGGATTGTTCGGAGCATGGTAGCACTCCATAATTATGGAGGAAATAATAAAACCGCAGCAGTGATAACAATGATTTGCAAATTGCACCAAGCGGCACATTTCCTTTTCCTTTTGAGAGGCAGGTGAGATCAGTCGTTCCTCAAACAAAAAACAAACCATCCTCCCATTTTTGCCACTGACGTGATTTTTCAAGACAATCAGAACTCTTTTGAGTTTGATAATTAAACAATAACCCACCCCCAAGGATTCCCCCTCTTCTAAATCGTCCCGAAACCAAACTCAAACCAGGATGGGACACCAAAACTCTCCGCTGAAAGCGACACCAAAGTAACTCGAGTGGATCAGCCCGGGTGATGCAGGGTTCATTTGCAGGTTTTACAGACACTGATGAGGAAAAACATATCGGATTTTCTCCTCCATCAAGGGCAAAGCAAACCATCAGTCTAACCACAAACTGTATCCATCTATCTGACTGCACTGTAGGCAATTCAAGTTTGCGTGTCGAGGCGAACAAGGGCACACTGGAGAGAAAAGGGTGTCGAGGAAGCCATAAAACAACTCGGAGACGGAAAAGAAGGTAATGAGGAAATATCTTGGGAAATGAAATGACAAATTAGGAGGACAGAAAGAAGATCGGAAGGAGCCAATTGTGCTAATAGGAGGGGTTAAAGACTTTTTACTGGAACAAGGGCAAACTGGAGGGGATGGGGGATGCGGGGAGGAGACGATGCAGATTTTCGGCACAGAAAAAGGATCCACAAATGCTCATCTTGTGTTTACCGGGGGTCATCCTGCAGCTAACAGCTCACAGATTTCAGAGAAGCCCCAAATGATCGGACCTTTTCTCTCCCAATAACACTTCCAATACCCAAACGATCCAGAAGCATCATTCCTGCATGTGTAAGAAAACCTAAAGCTTAACTACGCATCACACCATGAGCTGGGGTCATTCGTGCATCATCCTTAAGGCTTGTGCAAATTTTAATTATAGCCCAAGGTTTATGAAAATGCAAGTTACAATGCATCAACTGAGTTGTTAGTGGTGCTGTGTACAGATACAGAAAAGGTCTCACTGAAGGTAATTACATTTTTAATCTCTTCAACAAACCACTTCAGCTGTGCGCCTCTGTGTTTTCTCACAAAACCAAAAACCTGCTAACAATGTCGCCCCTTTGTCATGTTCTTAGAAACTCGAGATGCTGAAACTTTTTTTGTTAATTAGATGTGACGTCATTCCTCTTGTCTGAGCCGGTCGTCTTCTCTTCACTGAGCTTCGTTAGTCATGAAATACACATTTTGTTCACGTTTTAAAAATGTTAGTGACAGTCCTGGTTGTCAACACTTTTAGTAAATAGCAAAGTTCTTCCACTGCTTTCATGTGAAAATGCATCTAAATGAACATTGTTGGTTCTCCGCTTACAGAGAGGGTTCATCACAGGTCGCATAGAGACAAACAGCCAATCAGCAGACACGAGGAGAACATGCCAGCCGAGGTCTGAATCAGGAACCTTCTTGCTACAGGACAGAAGTCTCCATGAAGCGCCTCCGATCTCTGAACCTATTGGCTATCATCGAGGGGCAACGGCCAATGTTTATGGGCTTCTAGTGTGGCCCAAAAATGGCTAACAGATATCCAGGCCCAAGACTTTCTCTGCAGTCCAATTAGCAACTTCATACGTGAGAACGATGCGGCATTTGTGTATGAATGCAGATAAAGCATATTTACCTGCATGGAACCAAAGCCTGCACAACGTGATTGGTCAATAGTACTCAGACTACAGGTCTGGTCCCATGTCTACAGACTCTACATTCATATGCAGATTTCTGTCTTAAGAGTTGAACGCCGACCCATAATAGCAAACAAGGTGTCAGCCCTGGCTGTCAAGTTCTGCCACCGCTTTCACATCAACATGCACTTATTGCGAAGCACGTGCAAACATGGAGACGTATCACAGGCAGCTCCATCAATCACTTGCTCATTACAGCAAATGAGCAGAACAGAAGAGAAAACTGTTTTTAATGTGGAACCGTGTTTTGGCCGTCAGTATCGGAACCAATCCGACAGATTGGATCATCCCTCACAGATTCAACCCTGACACGCCTGACGAGACTCGCTAATGGTCCCTGAAGTGACTGGAAGGACAGTAACACGTGACTGAGTGAGCGGGAACGACGACCGGGGACTGAAGGAACGAGTGAAGGTTATCAGGCTGGTTTCTTTTAAGGCGGTATCATTTGGAAACTAAAAGCGTCCTGGTTTTCGGAGTCCCCGTGACCGCCCCCCCCTCCTCCTCAGGCACCCAGTCATCATGCACAGAAACTGCCAGATGCATGTGTATGTGTGTGTGTGTGTGTTTCAATGTAAGTGTGTGTGTGTGGGGATGCTAAATGATTGATCAAAGGATGCCTTTGTGTGGGCACCTCGTGGTGCTAATGCATCATTAACACAGCTGGTAGTATGACCCAGCTCTTCTGAGAGTGCCAGGCTATTTCCAGCAGCTTCCTCTTAAGCTTATAGAGATCCAAATCTCACTCGTGTTATATAAGAGCTCTGTGAAACCACCATAAGGACGTCATGACGAGTTTCACCTCAGGTTGTTTTAGCAGGAGGGAAAAGAGGTCTGAATTTTTACTGGTAACAGCAATCTGTAGGAATTACTGACAGGGGACTGAAATTACAGACTGGTAGAGAAATCACTCCCTGCTGAAAGATAATCTGTCCTAACAGAGCTCTAAGTAGGTCTGGGTGATAACGACAAAATCAAATATCATAGTTTTATTCAAGTACCTCAATATTGATGACATGAACCATCCCTCAAAGACGATTAACCCAGTGCATATCACTCTGTCGGTCACATTTTCAGATCTAATACCTGTGAGGCTACTGTCATCACTGACGAGGTGTAACCGGGTCGCTCCAGGAAGGACTCAACCTTTGAGAATCTAATCTTCAGTGTTTCAAAAAGAGTCGGGCAAGGCGTGTCCTTGAAGTCGGTTTAAGGAATCCCCAGACGATTGGTTGGTGCCGAGATCTTCATACGCAAGACAAACAGCGCAGAAATGAAGAAAAGCAACAATGGAGACCACAAGAACTGTGATCGGTCAGCCGGGATTTCTATTCTCAGTGATGATGCGACAAAGACACCAAGAAAAGACAAACACGATTATTTTGTGATTGTAAGACGGTAGTCTTGTATTCAGTGATGAGACCTTTTTTGTCTTTGCTCTGCAGGACATTAGAGTTGCCGTATAATTAAAACATGGTCTGAGAGTGTTTGGATACACGAGGCGGAAACCAACTCTGAACTACAAATCATTTTCTACACTTGTAGCGCTGTCGTACACTGTGATGCACAGGTCTAATTCCACCGTACAAATGAACAAGAAACAGCAACGCTGGGCAGGGAAAAGGAGAGTTGACATTAAATAAAACTCACAAATATGACAGGATCTCAGCTCAGATAATAGCCTCAGGACAGAAGAAACTTTTCTTGTTATTGTAAAAGGTCTAAATAAAAACTCAAAGAATAACAAGTAAGAAAGGTAGATTCATTTTTACTCAGGACCCTCTGGAAGCCCTGTAGGGACCCTGAGTGGGTCCCGGCGCCCCACGTTGGGAACCACAGACCAAGGCCAAATACCACTTAGATAAGTTGGAAGCATTAAATGGCAGCGCAGAGCAGCAGAGCTAAGTGACTGATGGATCCTGTAAGGTAAGTTGATGTGCTGATGAGAACAAAGCTGGCTTTTCATTGGCAGAGAACCTTGAGAGAGTTTTAGGTTTCGGGTGATTGGCTGGATAATTGGAGCGCCGCTCTCGGGCTCGCACACACGACGAACGACGGATCGGCCAAACTCTTGTATAGTCGAGTCTCTCAAGGTCGAGTCTGTGGAGCTGAATGTGAATGACATGAATCTGTTCACTGATGTCTGATCATTCTCTGTTTTCTTCTGTGATCGTGACTTCACATCGCCGACGCTCCGCTCTGATAACGATGGAACAATGATTAATTAAAGCAATATCACATGAGAGGGAGCTGCACTGAGGCTCTGTGCCTGCGACTGAATCACAGCCGTGCTGATCTTCAGTATAACGGCACGGCCTGCAGGGTTTACTGCTTTTATACAACAACTGAATACAGATGTTTAAAATACAGATAACTTCAACGGCCACAAGTTTAAAGTCAGTACAAGATGGAAAACACATTAAAGCACCCAGAGAACTATATGTCATGAAAGCTGACTCGTGATTTAACCACCAATTAATCTACTATTATGTAAATCAATAAATTCATCTTTTTAAATATTGAAACAGATTTAACAGGACGTCCTTCTCCTCAGCAGACACATCCCAGCTCCTCCTGGAGGATCCCGAGGCGTTCCCAGGCGTTGTAGTCCCTCCAGTGGGTTCTGGGTCCGCCCCGGGGATCCAGGTGGACATGCCAAACTAAGGCGCCCGAGGGGGGAATCCTGATCAGACGCTGAACCACCTCAGCCGCTCTGCTCTGAGCTCCCTCCGGACTGTTTAGTTACGTGTACGGCATCATATTGTATTCAAATATTTTACTACGCTGGCACTAAAACCGGGTTAATATCAAAGCAGCTGGAAATTTGTAAAGCTAATGAGATCATGCTGAAAAGTGAAACATGATTCAGTTTCATGTGTGTGGATGAAAATATTGAATCTTTCCCTGAATGTTTCCGCCGGCCGCATCACGCTCACCTGAAACCTGAAACCTGCAGCCGGTGTCGGATCGTGAAGCGACGACGCCTGGATGTAATTTAAATTTCATTTCCACATTAACGGTGATTCAGTCGACTTCAAATAAATAAGAACAGACAAAAGACGAAGACGCAGAGTCACGAGACAAAAGTCTGAAAAGAGTCGAGAACACACACGGAGGTCAGCAACGCCTCACTGAAGAGAACTACAATCGAAGATCTAAAATCACACACACACGTATGAATATCTATGAAGAGACACACAAATATGCTGACTCACACACACACACACACTCACACACACACACTCAGAAAATCCTGCTGACCTCCAGCTGTCATGATGGACGACACACACACACACACAGTTACACAAACACCCACCGGCTTCACATGGCCATGGTTTAGGAATTCAACACACACACACACACACACACACCTGATATTCTATCAATCCTCCCTCAGCAAACCGTCTGCCCCCCACGACCATGAAATATGAATGAATTACAATTAGCAGCTTTAAAGAACTTCATCAAGGCCAAGGCCTGCATCCAAACACCCCGACCAAAACACACACACACACACACACACACACACACACACACACACACAGTTCAGTGAACTCTGTCGGAAAAAGCGAATAAATAAATAAATAAATAAATAAATAAATAAATAAATGAATGAAGAATGGCGGCGTCCTTGGACGTAGCGACATCACAAACATCTGTCGGCTCGTCTCACAATGAATCCATTTTTTTTACTTTTGCCTTTTTTCTTCTTTTTTTTTTTTAAATTTTCAAAAGAAATAAAAACTTTTTTTTTTTTTTTGGTCTTTTCTTCTTCTTCTTCTTCTTTTTTTTTTTTTTAATTTTCTGTCTCGGAGCGCGGCGCTTTGCCCTCGTGACTCCTCCACCCTCCCTCCGCCCGCCGCCATCCCGCCATCCTAAAATTTAATGGATGCAGTGACTCATTAAAAAGTGAAGGGGGGAGGAGGAGGAGGTGGTGGAGGAGGTGGGGGTGGATAGGGGTGCAGGAGGAGGTGGAGGAGGGGGGCAAAAAAATTAGGAAAGAGACAGAGAGAGAGAGACGGGGAGGAAGCGGTGCTTCATTTCCATGGCGTTACCATGGCAACAGCAGCGCAGGAGAGACGGCGAGGTGCCCTTCTGCCGTCGCAGCGCCTCGCCGCCGAATATTAACCAGGCCTGTATGCTCAGGTGCTAATTAGGAGGAGAGGAGAGGGAGGAGGAGGTGAGGAGGGGAGGTCAGGAGGAGGGAGGAGGGGAGGTCAGGAGGGAGGAGAGGGGACGAGAGAGTGAGAGGAGGAGAGGTCAGGAAGGAGGAGGGAGGGGGAGAGAAAGAGGTGACAAGAGAGGGAGGAGAGAGGAGGTCAGGAGGGGGCAGAGGATGAAGATGAAGATGAGGAGGAGGAGGAGAAGTGGGAGAAAAAGAAAGGTGGAACAGGTGGTGAGTGAAGGAGGAGGAGGAGGAGGAGGAGGGAGAAGTGCAGGAGATAAGGAAAAGTGAAGGAAGGAAGAAAGGAACAGGAGGAGGTCAGCGGGTAGGAGGGAGGAGGAGGGAAGGAGACAAAGAAAAAGGAGAAAAGGAAGGAGAGTGATGGAGGGAGGAGGACACAAAGAAGGAGAGGAGAAGAGAGAAAAATCAAAGACAAGACAGGTGTGGAGGAGAGAAAACAGGAGAAATGAAATGAGGAGGAGGACAGAAGGAGGGAGAGGTGAAAGGGGGGAGGAGAGGGAGCAAGGAAAGATTAAAAATACAGAGGAGGAGAAAAAGAGATGATGGAGAGGTGAAAGTAACTGAGGAGGGATGAAGTAAAAAGAAGGAAGGTGGAGGAAAAAAGGAGGAGAGGAGGACGAACGAGGAGGAGGCCACTGTGAGAGATAAAGGAAGAAGAAGTGAGGGATGGGAGGAGGAGAGAGAGAAAGATATGGGGAAGATGGAGAGAAGAGGAGAGGAAGGAGTAAAAAGTAAGCAGTAATGGAGATGAGAGGGTGAGAGGAGGAAAGAGGAGAGGAGGGAGACAAGAGGAAAGAGAGAGGGGGGAAAGGAGGATAGAAAGGAGATCTTTTACCTCTAAGAGGAGGAAACAAGGAGAAAAGTGCAGAGGAAGGAGGCGTGGGGATAAAGGAGGAAAGTAAGTATAAAGGATGAGAGGATGGAGACAGACAAGAAAGGAGGAGGAGAAGAAAGGAGAGATAAGGAAGGATTGATCTGTTCTGCTCTGAGAGGTCACGGGAGGACAAAGGAGGTGAAAGAGGGAGAGACGGAGGAGGGAGGAGAGGGAGAAACAAAGGAGGATGATGAAAGGCAGAGGGAGAACAGGGGGATGAGAGGAGGTGCAGAGACGGAGAAGGAGGGATGAGAGGAGGCGAGACAGCGGAGGTGTAGAAAGAGAGCGAGCCGGGTCAATAAAACATGCATGAGGCAGACGCTGTGTACATGTGAGTGTGTGTGTGTGTGTGTGTGTGTATGTTCATCTGCATATATGTGTGTGTGTGTGTGTGTGTCCTTTCACAGGTGTCTTCTCCATCCATACGTGTCTCCATCTTGTGTCTCTGCACGCGTGTCCTCACGTCACGTGTTGGCGTCTCCATATGTGAACGTACGTGTGTGTGTGTCTTCACGTGTGTGTGTGTGTGTCTTCACGTGTGTGCGTGTGTGTGTCCTCAGCTAACACGTCTCCATCAGCCACGAGCTGCTCTATAAGCCGCAGAGACTCTTCTGTCTGTATATAGGTCAGTGCAGCCCGTCCACGCTAACAGGCGCTGCGCCGCCTCACGGCCTCGACTTCACGTCAGCCGTCGTGACGAGAACACGTTGAACACGCGTGTTCGAGGAGCAGACATGTTGAAGGACACAGGCCTGTTGGTCAGAACACGCGTGAAGGAATGACACAAACATCCCAAATACTTCAGATCAGTTAGCTCAGTGCTAACGCGTTAGCACTTTGAAGTGACAGCACACTTCATGCTAACATGCTAACATCTGTTAACATGCTAACATTTGCTAACATGCTAACATCTGTTAACATGCTAACATCTGTTAACATGTTAACATGCTAACATTTGCTAACATGCTAACATTTGCTAACATGTTAACATTTGCTAACATGCTAACATTTGGTAAAATGCTAACATTTGCTAACATGCTTACATGCTAACATGCTAACATTTGCTAACATGCTAACATCTGTTAACATGCTAACATTTGCTAACATGCTAACATCTGTTAACATGCTAACATTTGGTATCCCATTAAATGCTCACATTTGCTAACATGCTAACCTTTGCTAACATGCTAACATTTGCTAACATGTTAACATGCTAACCTTTGCTAACATGCTAACATGCTAACCTTTTAGCACTGACTCTGGCATTACTTTTGATGAGTGATAAGAGTTTATGCTAACTTTTGTGCTAGCAGACTGAATATCAGTGTTATACGACGCCGTAGCCTATTCAAGTATATGCTAACAACATAGCATTAGCACTTTAGGCTAACACTTTAGCATGTATATGCTAGGATTAATTTACTAAATACGAACACTCGTTAATTTTTGATGATGCTACTTGATGCTGAAACTTTATGATTCACGCGGTTAAGTGATAGCAATCTCCTTGCTAGCACCGCTTAACGCTAAAAGTTCAGTTTATTGTGAAGCTAATGCTATCGCTATGCTATGTTGAATGGAGACAATGCTAACACACTAGCCGGGAACGCAACGCGGAAAATGACCAAATGTGCTAACATGCTAACACTTTCTTTGGTAGCCGTGCTGATAAAATGGAGCATGAACGCATAAAAGAATAAATGTGGTTATTATTCCGAGTTCACCCACAGGTCATTTTGAAGCTAACTGTCTAAACACACACGAACACTCCGGTAAGCTTCGGATAAAAGGTTTCAGATTTTAATGGCACGTTAAACCCTTTATGGGGATTTAGTGAAAAGACTTTCTATAAAAAAAATCACGTTATTTCTGGCCTGATAAGCCGAGCCATAGGCAGCCGGCACTTTACACTGATGACAGTTTATTTTACACAGTGGAGCCATGAGAGCGTGTGGCTGGATTTCTTAATTTACTAAAATACTGACATGTTCTTTTAAATGCTTCAAATTGTCACAATATTGAGTTATTGTGCTGTTTGAAACCAATAATCAGGACTGTTAGCTGTCACCTCCACGTCAGCCTCAACAGCAGCTGGTTTCATGTTTTATTGCCCGTGTTTGTCTGAGTTAAGCAGAAACCAAGTTAGTATTCAACCCTGCCAAAGATTTTCTTTCATTTAAATTCCTTTGCAAGCATCTGTCTGTACATTAGAGAAATGATGAGACCAACGCTGACTAGGGATGGGAATCGAGAACCGGAACCGGTTCTTAACAAGAACCGGTTCCGTGTGTTTCAATTCCATGGAATCGTTTGGCAGTTTATCTAACGATTCTCTTATCGAGTCCAGAAAGCACGAATTACGTCACGTAACTTCAGCAAGAAGTTACGCACGTTCGAGTCCAGCAAGCACGACTAATTACGTCACGTAACTTCCTCAAGTTTCTCACGTGCAGTGCAATCAGTAGTAACAATGTCACCCACTCGGTTCAAACGCTCCAAAGTTTGGCTGCATTTCACCAAAACAGACGTCAACAGGGCGACTTGCAATCATTGCAAAGTGGAGATAACAGCGTCGGGAGGGAACACGACCAACATGCAGAAACATTTGCGCACACAACATGTAATATTTTAAATGAATGTCGTGTTTTTGACACGCTTCGGACTGGAGATAAATCTCAACCTAGCAGCAGCAGCCAGGCGATGACCACCTCTGCGGTTACTACAGGAGGTAGTTACACATCGTTATTATCCAGGCTGTGGGCTCTGCTGACCTCACTGTTGGTTTGTCAGGTCGTGATACTTCTAACTAAACAAAGTTGATGCTGATCAAACTGTTTGTTCTCCTTTTTTCCCCAAATGAGAATCGATAAAGAATCGAATTGTTGAGCAGAATCGATAATGGAATTGGAATCGTAAATTTTTTTATCAATTCCCATCCCTAGCGTTGACGAGCCTGCTTGAGTGCTTCGACGTCTTTATTTCGCTTCATTTGGTCCAAACCGGTTTGGTTCCTGTTCACACTGACAGACTAACGTGTTCAGTCGTCAGTAGATGGATTCATAAGTTGTTTTTGCTTCTGATATATCATGAGATGGTCCGTTTGTTGTCTGCGTGGAGGTGGACTGGTTGTTTGGTCCAAATGAACCATATTAACCAGCCCAAATGCTGAATGGACAGCACTTGTGTAGCTGCTCTCTAGTCTTTCCGACCACTCGACCACATCTCATTCACACACATTCATACAGTGTCACTGCCTGCCAACTGCTCAGACGAACCATTCACACGCCTTCCGGAGCAATTTGGGGTTCAGTAAATTGCCCAAGGAAACTTCAACATGCGTACAGGAGGAGGAAGTTTAACCGAACCAAACTGGTGACGACACGGTGGACTGCCACGATCACTCAAAAGTCCAGAATCCCAACAGTACTGGGCAGTTCTTTCTCAGTTCGGTGTAGAAGTTGAACTCAACACCTGGAAGTCCCCGTGAAACAGGAAGCAGAGCGCTGTTTACTTCCTTATTTTTAGATTTGTTGCAGAGATTGTTTGGTGTCAACAGTGAGCCCGGTTCTGTTGCCTGCTAACGGCAGAATCAGTTAGCAACTATGGCAAGAGGGTCACCCCAAATCCCACCGGGTCTGGACACACAGCGCCACAACGATACGTGGCTGTTCTAGTCAATGTATCAAACTCCACCGGCTCTGCCGTGGTCTGGTTCAGAAGCGTCCCAGAAGCATCCCAGAAGCGGGCCTCCGCTTGGCTCGAGAGAATCCGGTGGATTTTCAAAATAAAACACCCTGTGTAAACTGCCGGCCGTAAAAACAGACAAAAGAGAAACAAATGAAGTGTGTAGCATGTTTCCACATGTAGAAGCATGTTTAGAAGAACATGAACCAGGAAAATGAAAAACCTGAGCAAGTCAACAAAGTCTGGAGGGAGGAACTGAAACGCTCCCGGTGGAGTTTGAATTCGATGCAGGACGGAGACGTGTCCGGTCAGAGGGAAAAGCAGCAGATATATTGTGAAAAAAATCTGATCCAGTCTGAATAAAGTTCTGAAGTTGTGGTTCTGTACAGTAATCAGTGAGGCCCGGACAGAGATGACTGTAGCAGCCCTCACAGTCACAGACTGGATCAAACAGGAAGCACTCCGTTCCTCTAAAACACCATGAAGAATACCTGAAAACACTGAAAACTCTTTGTGTCCGTGTTGGACAGACACTGGAGGACGGAGGACAGATGGGAGAGTTGATAGACGTCACTTAACCTGAGAGAAAACTCAGAGTTCAGGACATAAAGGTCCCTTTTAGATGGAAAACAGACTCCAGTTCATTCAGCCAAATGTTGGAGATACACTCATCATCATCTAAAACAAACCCGTCCATCTGTCCTCTGACTTCCCTCTGACACGCTCGGGGATTACAGGAATATCACTGACTGTTTCCTTCCTGCTGCTTATTTGTACTGTCGCTGTTCGAGGAATTCAGGCTCCGTCTCATTGTGAGTCTCTCTCCGGATAAGACTGCCTCAGATGCAAATGTGAATGTAAATAACCGTCCAGCGATGGTACTTGTGCGCATAAAAGCGCTGCTGGGGGTGTGATGCATTCTTTCGCGGCGAGGGGGGGAAGAAAGAAAAGGCTTCCTCCTCCTCCTCTGAATAGGCAGGATGGGCCACCTCGCCGGGGAGAATTCCATTAGTATTGGTTTCTGTGGAGGGTTTTACTGTCACATGGGCTGTAATGCTGCCTCAGAGGGCCTTTACGGCCTGCCAAGAAAAATTTCTGGAGCCGGTTGTTGGAGGGAGCCCTGCTGAGGAAAGAAAAGCTCAGGGCTCCACAAAAGGACTTCTAATAAACTTTTATCAGTCACAGCGCTTTGCTCCAGACCAGATTTATTCCTTCACGTTACTCTACTTCCACTCTGTCTTTTATAGCTGCTGCGGGTCTCGAGCTGAAGTGGGTCATGGTCACGCTGCTTATAGACGAAGTCCACAAGACAGGAGAAGGAGGAGAGTTAAAATCAGCTGGAGTTTGATTAAAAGATCCGTGCAGGTTTAGAAGACGTTATTTTGTGGTTTGTGTTTGGTTCTGACAGAAGCTCTTTGTTAAACATCGTCAGTGTAGTTAGATTGCAGTTAGATTTTGGCCTTTTTGACCTTTATTGGACAGAGACAGCTGAAGAGTGACAGGAAATGTGGAGAGAGAGAGAGACGGCGAATGACATGTAGGAAAGAGCCACAGGTCGGATTCGAACCCTGAGCCGCGGCGGCGAGGAGCCTTCGTACACGGGTGAATTTATTCTTCTGGCTGATGACCGCTGCCTAAAAATGACTCATTTCAATCAGCAGAGCTTCTGAGTTGAACATTATCCTAAAGAAATAATCCACAAGATTCACTGATTGTTCTGTTATTTCTCATACAGAGTTCACATCGATGTATTTTAACGCACAATCAGAAAAGTTAAAATAAGAACGCACAGTAAGAGAGAAACTCGTTTCTGTTTAAGTTGTGACGAGCTGCAGTTCCTCAAACGTCCACTTGAGGCTGGTGTGAATATTTTCACGAGCTCGTCCGTCAATCAAAACACAAACTTCAATTTAAACTCGTCTGTATTTTCACAAACATACAACAAACATTAAGTTGATTCTCCGGAGTGAACTTATTTCTCAACAAGTCTGCATCGATATCCAATTACTACCCGAGGCGTTCAGGTACTTTTTTGTTTGATTGGTGCTGCATGAACATTTTATCTCGTCTGCAATAACTCAGACGAGCTCTTATCTCGCTTATGAGAAACCTGAGAGAGATGCGAGTCCGAGATTAGCCGCGATGCCGAGACACGCACACGCCTTATCTTGTTTACTGTTGTGCTCCTGCTGTGCCTACGCTCCGTTTCCATGGTAATATTAGGATTATTCCACGCTGAAATATTCTGAATGCTGCTAATTTGTGTGTGAATCGATTGGATATTGCCGATGCTCTGATTGCATTGATTCTGTGTTCGCCTCCTTCATGCTTTTTGTTCATTATGATGAAGTTTCTCTGCCTGTAGTCAAACGTGCTCTCGGCACAGACAGGACAAAACCCCGGACTCTGCTGAGGTCAGAGTAGGTATTCACTGCCTTGCTGAAGGGCCCTTGAACGAGGAGGTTTGCCGATGTGGCAGCTTGAACGTGAGTGGAAGACCCTCTCCATGCTCCCCACTCAATCTCAAACAACTAACCAGGGGAAATCAAGGTTAAATAAAGAAAATGAAAGGAGAATAAATAATCACCGGCGAGCGGAGCATGGAGCTGCATCTTATTGTGATTTGGAGGTGGGAGCCGGGACTGTAGAGAGAGGAGAAGAGGGGAGAGCGATTAGGAAACCGTGAGGGAGAGAATCATGAGGAGGGCTGAGGGAGATGGGAGGCGAACGAGAAGACAAATTGAGAAACACAAGGTCGGTGACACAACATGCACACATTTGCTCTTTTCCACTCAGTTTTATCCCCGTTAAGTTTTATTCGAACAGGCTGCACAAACACCTGCAACGCCGTCTGATAACAGGAGGAAACACTCAGGACCAGCCGGGCCGACATCGACGCCATCGCACGCAATAAAAAATTCATTATTCTGAAAACAGGAGCCCGTTATTGGCGGCGAGTTCACAGGATGCGTTGCCTTCAGGAACATGCACGTTTTCATGCACAAATGTTGGTGGAAACAGAAAAACTAAAAACTTTGATTCATCAGCAACTATCTAAGTTAACTGATCTGTCGTGTCAGGAATCTTAAAACGATCATTAAACCAGAAAATAATCAAAATGACTTTAATCTTTTTTCACTCCGAGGATTCTTTTATCAGGATTTATCTTTGAATTATTTCATGATGCTCCAAAGATTCTCAACACTTCTCTCCAAAGCAAAAGTTAAACCTTGTGGCCTTGTGCCAGCATGAACGGCCTCCTCGACCTCCCGAGGAAGGCCAAGAGCTTCAGCTGAAAGCTTCAGAAACACAAAAGAAGTCTGATCATCTGAGATATTTTATGGTCAAACTGTTTGGAATGAACGTTCAAGCTCGACACCTGAGCGACTGGAAGTCTTCAGCTACTCGAAAAGAGAAACAAACTGATGTATCAACTTTATTTTCACTGTCAGTTAATAAGAATTGAGGCGTCGCAGAGGTTAGTGCTGTTACAGCAAGAAGACTCTGGAACTGTCTGCAGGTGTGAACGATGTTTGTCTCGATGTGTTCGCGCTCGGACTGAAAGAACACAAACCGGCTTTTAATCCGGAAGACTGCCAATCGTCATTTCATGCATTTATTTCTATCAGACACCTCAGGCGAATAGTATTTAGTATTTAACGCTTTGGTGATGTCGCAGCACGTTGAACTGTCGACTCCTCCACCACAGGCTCGCTCAACATCAGTCAGGATCGGCTCTAGTCCCACGCGGGGACGAGTGCTTGTAGATAATGGTTGGATCCCAATTAGAGCTACCACGACTGAACATGGTGACCAAACACTTAATGATTTTCTTTGTCTTGAAGTAAATATTAATCAAGCCAGCAGATTAATTGATAATGAATCTAATCATCAGCGGCAGCAAAATATTTTCTCAGTTAAAATGTCTGAAAATAGTTCTTTTAATTTTCCGAGGTGACGACTGACGGTTCAAAACTCAAACGATTCTGAATTTTTTGGCACTTCTGTTTGATGATTCGCAACAATTGATTGATTAGATGAATATAATTATTCTGTTGATCTACTAATTATCTCAGCTCTCCTTCGCACATGAAACGTCTTTAAAACATTCATTGTTTTGTTGTTACCAAACGTCATTATAACCAAACCGCTTCACCAAATTGGAAGCAGAGCTCAGAAACCTCGTTACGGGTTTCCCCCTATAGAGCTAATCGACCGGCTGCAGCTGTGGACACCCAGACAGCTGATTTTTTAAGGTGGAATGAGAAAACTTAAAGGCAGCTGGGTCAGATTCGGCTCTGCGGGGAACGCCGTCATTAAAAAGAGCCACTCGGTGAGATTTTAACTGTCCCGCCACATAAACTGACCAGAACACATCTGCTGAGAGGACGATCAATACGGATGACTTCATTTCCTGAACAGGTGGCTTTGGAAACACCTTCAGGCTGTTTTTTTTTTTACAAGATGCCGGACCGACATATTCTGCGTGAGTTAGACTCACCGCGCTTCAGCACCATCATCAGAACTTACTTTAGCTTCCCATTAAAGACACGACAATCTGGACTAAGAGAACTCTCAAACTTTGGAACAATTCAGACGTCGGCTTTAGAAGATGGTCAGATCACCAGCGTAGTTCTTTTTCAATGGAAACACATGGAGGGAATTTAAAGGTGCAGTGTTTGGGGTTTAGTGGCATCTAGTGGCGAGGTTGCAACCAACTGAATATTGCTCGACTCACCCCTCCTGTTTCAGAACAATAGAAATGGTCTTATCTGGAGTCAGCGTCTTATTTGTCTTTGATGGGTTAATAGAAACACTGGACTCTAGTTCATGCTGGAGAAACTGTGGAGCACACACTGCTCATCAAGATGTTCTGTGGAGGTTTTCCAGCAGGATTGACCTCTAAGTAATGCCTAAAAGTCTGAATGGAGAAACAGCCTGTAAATATCTGACTGGTTGTGTCTAACCATTAGATGGTCCCTCTTCATGTAACACATGGATCCAGGAGGTCTGGTACCTCCATCACATGATGGAGACCCGTCATAGCTTTATTAATACAGTAGCAGAGTAAGTTCTGTTTGTTTCTATGATTGGACACACATTCATACGTGTGTTTAATTAAATATATATTTAATCTGGAGTGATTATTGTTGGTCTTATTTGATCATGACTTTGCCATAATGTGTACAGATGTTGTCTACAGCTGCACTGTTGATTGGAGGTTGATGATGGAGCAACGCCTCAGTAACACACCTTGAAGAGTGAATACACTCTTTGCTGTTTGTGGAGATCATGAAGGTAAAATCTCATTTTTACAACTGAAATATTGAGTTAGTTTGTTGTACGAGGTCCAGACCCGGCTGTATGTCTGTGGACAACAGAACACACCAATATCATCTAAGTGTCTCTATGTTTAGAGCTTTACCTTGCTGTTATATATCGCTCGCTCCAAAGCCACTCCACAAAAAAACTCTTTCTACCTCGCAGAACCTTTTTGCCTCTGATCAGCTCTGATGGCTTGCAGGCGAGCATAGATTGATAGAAACACTTGAGCGGTACATTGCTTCGCTCACGCGCCGGTTTTCCTGCCACAAACATCAGCCTAAGTGTTCAGAGTATTTTTTAAAGCTTTACCTTGAATTCAACAGCACTTTCTGAAACTGGGGAACTGAAGGAGTTATGTTGCCTGCCACAAAAACAGTCATTTCAGCTTGCAGGACTTTTTTTTACCTTCGACTGAGGCGGCGGCGGACCATACACTCCTCCTGTACGCCGAGGTGAAATTACAGTTCTTGTCAATTAAGTGTGGCGGCTTTGAAGGAAGCATAGACTGATATAAACACTTCAGTCCACAGCTGTATGTTGTTTTGCTCCTGTCTGCTATTACAAACTGGGAGGTGTGACGGTAGTAGGTACAGAATTAACCCTTCAAGGACTTCTAGTTCATGCTGGCTTCTCATTCTTAACCTGGCAACAAACCCCCAGATGGTGGAAGGAAGCCAAGTGGGGGTGCTATTGAGCCGTCCCAGCACAGAGCCTCCACCCATCTTTGAGTCGGTGACAGACACAGAGCAGGCGGTGAAGTTTTTCAGGTGTTGTGTTCCTGTAATGATGCGCACACTTCTTCCTTTACCTCTCAAACTGAGGTGAAACATTCAAACCCAGATCGTGTTTTCACGTCTGCATCAAATAAAATTAGAGCCCGTGCGTCATTTCTAAACATTTCTTCTCCAAGTTGAGCGTTGCGTTCGTGGTGATGAGTCCGTGGGGTTCAGGTTAATGAGGTTAGCGTCCTCTCAGAGTACACTCTGTTTCCTCGTTTCAGCAGCAGTGTTCTCCGTAATGAGACGTTCATCTGCTCTAGAAATGTTTCGTTTCCAGGTGTGCTGATGAGCTCGTTTCAGGTTTCTGGAGCTGCCGTCGCTCGGGGAGGTTTGGAGCTTTGTGACGGGTCTCCTCGTGCGCGCTCTTGCAGTTTCAGCTTTTCTAATCAAAATAAAGTGATTATGAATATGCAAATCGAGTCATTTACTAATTGTCGCAGCCAATCCCTCCTTAAATTAAGCCGAACATTTTTTGGGGGGTGAAAAACTCATTTTGAGCCAAGAACGAAACGCCGTCTGTCTCGTGCTGATGTTTGGGGGGGTCAAAAGTTCAGCGGCTGCTGAGTCGGTCCCCGCCGAGCGTCCTTGAACCAGATACTGAATGCACCCCGCCCCCTGCAGGCCGCGCGACCTCTGACCCCGTCCGGTAAAGGTGGAGCACCGCGAGCCAAAAATCCAACGATGAAATCATTCGGAACATTTTTATCACTGAAGCTGTAAAAACAACAGAGGCTGCCGGCGGTTACCGAGACTCACCGACTTTATTTACTGAGAAAACGGCCACACACACACACACACACACACACACACACACACACACACACACACACACGCACACACACACACACACACACACACAAAGCTTTACTACATTTGGTTAAATGTTTTGTTAAAGAAGAGCTACACCAGAGGAAGGAGGGAAGGAAGGAAGGAAGGGAGGGAGGGATGCAGAAAGAATGAATGAGAGGAAAGAAGGAAAGAGGAAAAAGGGAAGGAAAGATTTAGGAGTGATAGATAACAGAAAGAGGAGAGCAGGAATTCAATGATTTAAAAAGAAGAGAGAGATGATGAAGGGGCAGAAAGAGAGAGAAGGATGGGAGGAGGTGATTCATATAGAGAAAACTGGAAAGGAGGAGAGGAAAAGAGGAGCTGAGGAATGAAGGATGGAAAGATCACAGAGTGTGGACACAGGTGGGAGGAAAAGATGATTTAAGAGGGATAGATACAAGAGAGAAAAAAGGGAAGAAGGAGGTGAAGAAGGAATGAGGAAGGAAGGAAGGATGTGATTTAAACAGGAGTAAGGAGGGAGGAAACGAGAGGAGGATGATGCTGCGATAGATACCGGAGAGAAAGAGAGAAAAAGAAGGGAAGAAGGAATGACGGAGGAAGGGAGGAGGTGATTCAAAAGGAGATGGGGAGAAAAAGGAGGGAGGAATGAAGGAGGGAAAGACTAAGGAGGGAAGGGATTGGGTGTGTGGACACAGGCAGAAGGAGAGGAGGAGGAGAGGAGGGAGGAGGAGGAGGAGGAGTGACAGAAACTGGAGAGAGAAATAAGGGAAGAAGGAGGTGAAGAAGGAACAAGGGGGGATTTAAATAGGAGAGACGAGTGGAAGTAAGAAGGGAGGAAGGAGGGAGGGATGCAAGAAGAATGAAGGAGGAGTAAAGGAAGGAGGAAAGTAAATGAGGGTATGATTCAGAAAAGGAGGAAGGGAGTAAGGAAAGGAGGATGGGGAAGGAAAGGAGTAAGGAGGGAAGGAGGGAGGAAGAATACATTCAGGTAGATGAGGGAAAAGGAGGAGTGAAGGAAGAAAGGAGTAAGGAGGGAGTAAGGTACTGTACGTGAGGAGATGAAGTAAAAGAAAGGGAGGGATGGGGAAGGGAAGAGGAGAGATCACTCAAGCAGGAGGAGAGGAAGGGAGGATTAAGAAGAGGAAGGAAGGAAGAAGACGGGGGAGAAAAAGGGGGAGCAAGGAGGGAGGGAAGGAAGGAGGGAGAGGAGGGAGAGGAGTTGGGCTGGAAGGCCAAATAATGGAGCAGCTCATCTCATGGTGAATTTGAATGGAGGCTGAATTAATTTAAATCTCATCACGGCCCGCCCTCTAATACCTTATCAGTTCTGCACGGAGACAAGGGACGTAATCGCATTAGACCCGCCACTCTGCTCTGCTACACACACACACACACAAAACACACACTGAACGCACACCACACACACACACGCAGTACCTGTGCCGGTATGTGCTGTGCTTTTTACACACACACACACACACACACACACACACACACACACACACTGTGCGTGCACTGGGTGAGCTTACTGTCATTGTGCGAGTGTGTGTGACTTCACGCTGTGTGTGTGTGTGTATGCGCACACACATGCAAACACACACACACACACACACACACACACACACAGCGTGAAGAAATGCCCCCATGAGTACAAACCAGCAAGACAACAGCATGCATGTAAAGACACACACACACACACAGCATGTAAACACACACCCATGGGTGCTACAACACACAGCATGACACACACACACACACACACACACACACACACACACAGTGTGTATCGTATGGAGCTAGCGCAGCAGCCTTGCAGTTACCTTCTAGGGGAAAAGGCTCATGGGAAGTTATGCGCTCGGCTGTTGACATTGGCTGCGGCGGGACGAGCAGCTTTACAGCACCGACTCCTCACGCTGAAATGTACACACACACACACACACACACACACACACACACACACACACACACACACACACACACACCTCGACTAAGGCCAAAAACTCTCCCTCACGCTCACACACACACACACACACTCTAAACAAGATGGCGGGTGAGTTATAGGCTCTGCTCGCTCCAAACAAGATGGCTGGAAAAGTCGACAGACCGGCGACTGATAAGAAACTCGGAGAGACGCCTGGAGCTCGCCGACGAGGACGAGGGCAAACCGTAGGACGGGTGTGAGTGTGTGTCTGATTCGGTTTTCTCACCTTCTTGGAGATCAGAGTTTCATTTCTGGGCCACACGTTGTTTGTTTTCTCATTCCTGTAGATAACCCTCCATCTTCTTTTGTGAACGTCACTTTCTCACTGGCGCCGTTTTCCAGCTCCTCCCAAACGGGATCCTGAGGCGTTCCCAAGGCCGGATGAGGTGTGTGATCCCTGCAGTGAGTTCTAGGTCTGTCCCTCGGTCTGAACCTCCTGAGGAAGGTTCCCATGGAGGACCAAACCGTGCCAGCTGATCCACGCTGAGCTCCCTCTGGATGTCAAATGTCCTGTGTTGTTCTGGCCTGCCACCTCATTAAGTGATTGCTGCCAGGTGATTTCTCTCTCGCTCCGTCCTGAAAGGCCGGTTGCACCTTCTTGGTTTCATCTAGCACCAAGCGCTCGCAAGTATCTCTGGGATATCTTGGGTCTCTGGTTGGTGGATTGGTGCAACACCAGCGGCAATGTGGACGTTGCACTGGACCTCTCGATCTTCCAGTCGATCTACGTTCCAACCTTCACTTTTGGCCATGAGCTTTGGGTAGTGACCGAAAGAATCGCGGATACAAGCGGCCATAATGAGGCTCCTCTGTAAGGTGTCTGGGCTCAGCCTTAGAGACAGGGTGAGGGTGCAGCTGATTAGGATGCCTCCTGGGTGCCTACCTTTGGAGGCAGACCCAGAAGTTGCCAGAGGGACGACATAGTCTATCTGGATTGGATCCCCAAGAAGGACCTGGAATGTGTTGCTGGGGAGAAGGACGTCTGAAACATCCTGCTAAACTTGCGAACCGACCCCGGATAAGGTGATGTTCGTGAACAAGTATAACAAGTCAGGGCTCGTCCGGGATCTCCTGGCTTTTCATGGAATACACCATCTCAGTGTTTTGGTTACTACCCAAAGCTCCAGACCACAGCTCAATTGAAAGGTTTGCTTTCTGGCTCAGCTCACCTCTTCATCACAGCAGTCAGCATTACTGCGGTCGGCATCACTCATGAACAAGATCCTGAGATACTTCAATGCCTTCACTTGGGGCAGCAACCCGGCCTTTAGACAGTTGAAATGGTTCCAACAATTCACCCAGTAACTTCAGATCTTGGTGAGGAAACCTCGTTTTCTTAGTGTACTACTATACTGTATCTTGCTTTCCATGTACTGGTGCAGACAGCACCTGAAAGTCTCTGTGAAGTCAATGTGGTTTCACCATAAAAGTTACGAAATAACTTTCAGCTGGCATCAAACACGATGTGGGTTTAGTTTGTTTTGGGTTTCAATATTGAAGTATTTAGCTGAGGATTAACTTTTAATACTCGCAGAGCAGATTCAGTCAGTATCAGACACTGAAACAGAAACCCAACGCAGATACGGGACGATTCAGCCAAACCACATTATCTTCAACAGCGTTTCGTGAGACATTTTGTCCTCCCAAGACAAACAACCACAGCAGAAAAGAAAAGCTAATGCTAGCCATAAGATAATGCCACTGGTGTAGCCTCGGCATTGAAACGTTTGGCCTGAACTACAAAGACACCCTACAAACATCTCACATTGAAACAGGATTAGGAAAGTGTCACAACTCAAAAGAGAAGAGTTCAAGGGAAAATGCAAAATAAGTCCTACCGATGCAGTCCGTCATGATTCAGTGTGGAGAGCAGCGACGCTAAGGACTTCTACTTCAGATTGGCTTTAACAACAGGTTTGTAGAACCCGACTGCAGTATAATAGGAGGTGTGTACGTCCAGAGGTGGATTGAGAAGAAAAGGCAAGGTCGCACCTGAACACCGCGACACTTTTCCAGCCTTTTTTTCCCCACAAACTAAATTGTACGGTACAGCTAATTATCATTTGTTCAGAAAATGTCACATCAAGCCCAGCGGAAATGGCAAAAAAATTAATAGCTGCTGGCCCTGAAACAAATTACTTTAACATTGAAGGGAGAAAATAGTGATTTCGTGAGGAGCAAAAGTGTAGTTAATATAGTACAATTTGTTGGATGTTGACTGTCGAGAAGAATCTAAAAGCACGTCGAGGTCACTCCACAGATCGTCAATTTACCTTTGAAACGCTTCTCCTGACAGAAGTGCAACAGCAGCAACATCAATGAAGCCTATTCCCACTCATAATGTGATATTCTTCCATCCAAAACAGCCGACGAGTGTGTTTAAAACTAGACAGAGCCCGACCTCCAAAAGAGCAACAGAATTTCTTTGAATTCCTCGAAGGATCGAAGGCGGAAAAAAAAAAAGTTCCCTCTCCTCAGAAACAGATGTTTCGAGTTCTTGCTGTTGATCTTGTTTAGTCACGATTTCCATGTCAGCCAGAACTTTCTCGTTGCAGATGTTTTAACTTCATTACATTTAGAAACAAAATTAAGGCTTGATAAATCAACACTGGATCAAATGACTAACGTCACTTTTCTGAACTCACGGAGAGATTTTACTGAACTGTGCAGCTCTGAACTCACGGTTTTAATTTTATGGCACATTTACTATATGAATCCCTGATCATTACCTGCCCAGCAAACAGACACAAGTCACATGACTGATGAGTTTCCTCATGGCTCCACACAGGTGTGACGTAACCTTTGTCGCATTAATGCATGAAACAAACACAAACCTCATCTTGTTGCACCCTCTGTAGATTCAGCGCCACCTACTGCTAATCTCATGAACCAACGGCAGTGGGTTTAATTTTCTTTTGCTCGAATTCCTCAAAATTTGGTTGGTGGAGACCAAAGTCGAGTCAGTATTGGACTTTTACTCGTTTAAATAACGAATGTGAGAAATAAACTTTTTGTGTTAATTTTATTTTTGTTGAGTCAAGACATTTTTGTAACACATTTTTTTAACCTAGTTCTTTTTTGCTTTTTTTTTTACAGGTGGGATTTAAATCGTCGGAGCTCTCAGACTTGGTTTGAACCCTTTGAGACATTTTAAGTCATACTGATGTGTAACAGTTCTAACTGACATCAACCATCAGTTCTCTGCCCCGACCTAACATCGCGTTTCTACACAAAAAAACCCAACAAAAAACTGTTTCACTTGGAATTTAAGTAGTAAATTCCTGTGGTGGCATCACTTGAAACGCATAAGACGACACATATTTCAGGATTACTGCACTGGCTCAAGTGTAAAATCCAGTTTCCAAGAAAGAAAGAGAAGAAAACCCCCCAAAAAAACAAAATCAAAGCTGGCAGGTGAGGATTTTCTGAGGCTGGAAAATTTTCATCGAAACCAGATGAACTTTCGAAGGTCTTATGCAATGAGGCTGACTGTTTACTGTATGTGGGAGGGTAGAAACCACGAATTCTTCCTCGAGTCCACCTAATCATGTTTAGCAACACACACACACACACACACACACACACACACACACACACACACACACACAGAGTGAAACATGTGAATGACCTAATGAACCAGCCAATAACGAGTGTGTACAAGCTCGTCAAACTCTGGTTTTTCACTGCGGTTTATTCTCCGTCCAAAAAAAAAAAAAAGAAGCTGCTGGCAGACATCTGTGCATTTTCACCGCGGACACGCGGACAGACGGACACGCGGACAGACGGACACGCGGACAGACGGACACGTGGACACACGCGCCTGATGTGGTTCAATTACAAACGCTTTCTAAATGGAGCCGCTGCAGCCGAGGCAGGACGAGCCTCTCTGTAAGGTCACGTCTGAAAAAGAAAGAGCCGAGTCTTTGTGAGACGATAAATACTCTGATTTCTTTTTTTTTTATCCGTGAATACAATGAGTTGTTCAAGATTCTTTTTTCCTGATAATAATAATAATAATAATAATAAAAAAAGGTAATCTGGCTACAAGCGAAGCATTCGAGTCGATGAAAAGAACTTGATTTGGCTCAGAAATATTATTTAATGTCAGTTCATTAATTTTTTTTTATTGGCTGAAAATTTTAAACGCAGCTTTTTTTTGATTCATTTCTGTCCATCGACCATCCGATGAAAAGAAACAAACATGAATTCACAGAATTCGGTTGGTCACCTGGTCGAATGTGGACGAACATCTAAAATACGTCTCGTCATCTCGATTGATGATGGACTGCACGACATCGATGTAAAGGAAACTGTCATGTGTGAGTTTGGCTCCTGGATTATTTAATTCAAAGACAGATTACAGCCATATTACCAATGACAGAATAAAGAATGGACAGACCTCCACAGGTTTCTGAAGGTCAGTGTGACGGCCGCCGCCCTGAGCCAGCTGAGTGACACCTGGTTACTTGAACACACCTGTAAACGACACATACCTGTCAATCAAAGCGTCCACGCTCTTAATTCTGCATAACTCGAAGTCATTTTGTCAGACTTCTTTAAGATGAAGACACGAATCACACAAATCTGAAGCCAGACTCTGTCCCTGCATCGACTGTTTCAAACGTGGCGCCCTTGGACAATCAGCGCCGGCATCAGTGCGGCGAAGAACGACAGCGAACTGGCGTTCAGTAATAAAGTGTTTGTTAATCGACACACATCCCGACTACACACCGACTTCCAGGAACTTCACTGGCTGTCTCGTGTTGGGAAAGGCCTAAAATGGACGAGCTGTGCACTTCCCAGATGTGAGCGGTTTTAATGAAGTGCCTCCTCTTCTTGGATTTCTGATTTCAGAATCACGCCCTCCTTCCGTTAAACGCACGCCGCCTTCGCTCTTTTCGCTTCACAGACGCTCACCCTCTGTGTTTTGGGACAAAGAGCTTCTCATGGAGCGTTCCAGCTCACAGAAACTGAACATCCAGCTCCACGAAGCTTTTTTTATTTTCAGCTGACGTTCCTGACATTTTACCGACTGAATAATAAATCTATCAGAAAAAAAACCTGCAGCCAGAGTCAGCTGCAAGACTCGACCAGGACCCCCCGAAAAAATGTAAGGATACCAACGCTCACAACACACACACACACACACACACACACACACACTTTCTTTTGTAATAAAGCGTCAGTTAATAAGAGATGGATTTTTGTTGGCCGAGCCGGGTGGAGACGGAGGAAGACGCTCTGGCTGCCAAATCAGTGTTTTCACAGCCTGAATCACAGCTTACCACTGATACTGGCCCAGGGAGGAGCACACACACACACACACACACACACACACACACACACACACACACATAACAACAACAAATTAAACTGGATACCAGCAGTGATACATGTGCATGTGCATACGCACGGACACAAACAATCGCCCACACAGACAACAATGCATCGATGCATGTGTGTGTTACTACATGCTAACACACACACACGTACAAGAAGAAGTAGAAATGCATGAAGTCTCACACACACACACACACACACACACACTAAAAACCAGACAGGACACACACACAAAATCACACAAATGCAGACGGTCACACACACCTGCATTTCTTTCTCTCTCCGCTCTGTCTAGCCTCATTCTTCAACACACACACACACTCTCTCTACACACACACACACACACACTCTCTCTACACACACACACACTCCCTAACTGTTCACATTGAGTGGAGAAGAACAACAGTCTCCATCAGAAGGCCTTCTTCTTCTTCTAGTCGCTAAATATCTCTCTCTCTCTCTCTCTCTTTTTTCTCTTTCGTCCTGTCTTTATCTACCTCTCTCGCCCATCTCTCTCCCTCTCAATCACTCCTCCGGTGCAGTTTGGGCTGTTTCCATGGCAACGCGCCGAGTCCCATGGTCGCTGGAGGGAGAGAGCGCTTACCCCGCTCGTCCTGCCCAAAAAAAAAATGAAAAAACGAAAGAAAGAAAGAAAAAAAATCTGCTAAACAGTCCTTCAAACTGTGGACGATAATATCTGAGTGTGTGTGTGTGTGTGTGTGTGTGTGTGTGTGTGTGTGTTTTATTTTTCCCAAATGATTGGAGGAGCAGCTACTCCAAAAAAAAAAAACCCCACCAGTTTCAGTCTGTGTCTGCCGCCGTCTGTCTTTTGTCTTTGCGAGACGCAGAAACAGACACCGAGCCTCTTCAGATATCTCTGATTATAGATTATCGATTAACGCGCGGCTCAAACATCATCATGAATACACAATGATCACAAACGTGTCAAACTGTCAGAGCAGTTTGATTTCATCAGATCTCACATGTTTAAGCATGAATGTTTTTTTATTATTTGTCTGTTCAGGGTCCCGTGACGGCGCTCGCACCCAAACCAGAACAAAATACTGGAAGTATTATGAAGTATTATTAATCATTATGAAGTATTATGAAGTACTGTGAAGTGTAAATTAGTTTTTAGCTTGAAAATTTTACATTTTGTCACAAAGAAATAAAAAAAAAACGAGAGCTTAATTGGCTTCGAGTGATTAATTAAAGATCTCAGAGTTCATGTCAAACAAGTGATTTTATTTGATGTTACTACATATATAATAATCAATATTTAAATGTTAATGAGTGTTCACGGCACGCGGAGAGCAAGTAAAAAAAAAGAAATTAAGAATGAAGACGGATGAAATAAAGAAATGAAATATAAATGTAAAAAAGGAGGCAGTGTCTGTCGCAGCAGGAAAAATGGCTGCAGATCGTCTCGTTCATTTTTATTCATTCGTTCATTCAACAGGCAGCCGGAGAGAAGGGGAGGAGAGGAGGAGAGGAAGAGAGGAGGGGAGGAGAGGAGGAGGAGAGGGGAGAGGAGGAAGGGAGGAGAGGAGAGTAATGAAAAAGGTGGAAAGAAGAAGATGGAGAGAAAAGTGGGCTGAGGGTGAAGAGAGAAAAAAAATGTCAGATTGAGAATGTGACAATAAAAAGAGGGGATGATAAAGAGAGAGATGAAGGTTCCAGGAGAGAAGTGGAGAATGAGAGGGGTGGGGTAGAAGAGAAGGAGGAGGAGGAGGAGGAGAGGAAAGGAAATGGATGAAGCAGAAAAAGAGAATCTAGAAGAGAGGAATAAAAGAAGAAATAAAAAGGAGGAGTGAGAGGAAAGAGGAGACGGAGAATCAAGGAGGAAGACAAGAAGAAAAGGAGGATGAGAGAAAGTGAGGAAATATGGAGGAAGAAGAGAAGGATGAGAATAAGAAAGAAAATGAAGGAAAAAAGGAAGGAAGGAAGAATGACAAAGGACAAGGGAAAGAGGAGAGGAGAGAAAGCGAGGGTTGGGAGAGGAAGAGAAGGAGATGGAGAGAGGAAAGGAAACAGAGGTGAAGAAAAAAGGAAAGAAGAGACAGACAAGAAGGAACGAGAAAAAAGAAGAAAAAGAGGATGAGAGAAAGTGAAGAAAGGTGAAGGAAGAAGAGAAGGAAACAAGATAAGGAAAGAAAAGGACGAGACGCCAAAGAGAGGGAGGAGAAAGGGGAGGAAAGAAGGAAGGGAGGGACAAGAGAGCGATGAAGGGAAGGACGAGAAAAAGGAGATCAGGAACAGATGAGAGAAAAAGAGGAGAAAAATGAGGAGGAAGGAGGAGAAACATCTTCCTCTTTATTCCTCTTCTCCCAATCATCATCCTCCCCTCTGCTCCTCCAAGTTCCTCCTCTTCTCTCCTTCACTTTTCTCCTGCTTTTGTCTCATAATCTTCACCCATTTATCCCCTCCCTCCTTCCCTCCCTCCTTCCCTCCTTCCCTCCCTCCTCTTTGATTCTTCTTTCAAAAGCCTCCCAAACTCCGGCGTCCTCCCGCAGCGTCTATTTGTTTGTACATCAATAATTTGTGGTGACAAACGTCGGCCTTTTCATCGCTCGCATGCCAACCTGAAGCCTGACACGCTCACTTTCTTATTTCTTTTCATTCTCGGCCTCTTCTTATTTTTTTTTATTTCACTTCGACAGGTAGATGTCAAGTTTCTTTTACTGTTGTCTGTTGAGATAAATACTCCTCCCACTAACAACAACAAAAAAATACAATCAGACAAAGACGAGATTTTAAAAGCAGAAAATAAATAAAATTAAATTAATGTAATACAATGTTTACAACAAATCTGAAAAGGAGTGATGCTAATGTATGAGTGAGGTGATGTGTGGCGCCTACATTACCCATCAGCCCTTTACAAAGCTTACAATGCACACACCAATCCAGCGCATGTGTTATGATGTGGCACCAACAGGGGGCGATAATGACGAACGCCGTGAGTCTGCGTACACACAAGGTCGTAATGGACTCCAACATTACCTGAAATCTTCGCCAGCGTAGGCTGGTGTGTGTAATACACGCCGAACCATGAAAACCTCCTCAATGACCCCTAGAACATCCTGAAAGAACTCTATGACCTCCTCAGTGACCCCTAGAACATCCTGAAAGAACTCTACGACCTCCTCAATGACCCCTAGAACATCCTGAAAGAACCCTACGACCTCCTCAATGACCCCTAGAACATCCTGAAAGAACTCTACGACCTCCTCAATGACCCCTAGAACATCCTTAGAGAACTCTACAACCTCCTCAGTGACCCCTAGAACATCTTTAAAGAACTCTACGACCTCCTCAGTGACCCCTAGAACATCCTGAAAGAACTCTACGACCTCCTTAATGACCCCTAGAACATCCTTAAAGAACTCTAAGACCTCCTCAGTGACCCCTAGAACATCCTGAAAGAACTCTACGACCTCCTCAGTGACCCCTAGACGTCCTGAAAGAACTCTAAGACCTCCTCAGTGACCCCTAGAACATCCTGAAAGAACTCTACGACCTCCTCAGTGACCCCTAGAACATCCTGAAAGAACTCTACGACCTCCTCAATGACCCCTAGAACATCAGACAAATATGCATTTGTACTGCCTGCGGGGAGCACAAAACCAATGTGTTTAATCTGCAATGAGACCGTTGCTCTCGTCAAAAGTGGAAACATAAAGCGGCCTTATGAAAAAAAGCACTTCGAACAGAACTATCCACAAAACTGTGCGGTAAGAACCAGAAAAATAAATCAAATGCAAGCATCATATCAAGCATCACGAACTGTTCCTTGTGGATTTACTACCTTTTTCGTTTGGAGTTCGAATTTTGGAAATACAGTGCGACTGTTTCGGACCCTGGAAACATTGGAAATTTGGTGAGCGGACCTTTTTAGTTTCTAATTAAGTATCCCTGCACTAGAACATCCTAAAAGAACTCTACGACCTCCTCAATGACCACTAGAACATCCTAAGATAACTCTACAACCTCCACGATGACCACTAGAGTCTCCTTAATGATTAGAACATCATCATTTGCTACTAAGACCTCCAGGAGCACCCTAGAGTAACCACTAAAACCTACTAAACGACCCCTAGAACATCCTAAAGGAACTCAAAGAGACTCTAGTGGTCACTGAGGAGGTCCTAAATACCCATTAGAACCTCCTGATTGATCAGAGCATCATCGATTGCTACTAAAACCTCTGGGAGCACCCTAGAACGTCAATGAATAACAACTAAAACCTACTGAATGAACATTTGGACATTCTAAAGGAACTCTAGGACCTCCTGAATTACCATTATAACCCTCATTAAAGCATAGAACCTCATGAATAACCACTAAAACCTACTAAATGACCCCTAGAACATCCTAAAGGAACTCAAGGAGACTCTGGTCACTGGTCACTGAGGACGTCCTAAATGCGTACCTACTGAAACCTACTGAATGAACCTTTGGACCTTCTAAAGGAACTCTAGGACCTCCTAAATTACCATTATAACCCAGGACTACCCTAGAACCTCATGAATAACCCCCATTACAACCTCCTCCATGTCCACTAGAACCTCCTCCAGGAGCCCTAGAACCTGATTTAGATTCAGAGAATGATGCACTCACATGCGACTGAAATGAAAGTAATCCCAATAAACCTCGACCCAGGTTCTTCCTCTGACCTGTCGCCTGTTCTGTTCACATCACACGGAACATACGTGTGTTCCTCGAGTGTGTGTCTTTGTGGTTCTTCACTCACAAAATGTGTTTCTGAGAGGAAAACAACTGTACAGAAGGTGTTTGAGGCGAGGTGGTGTTTCCACTGTGTGAGACTCAAACTCTTCAGGAGTGACTGTGTGTGTGTGTATGTGTGTGTGTGGGGATTGGCCTTTAAGTTGTCTGTGTGTGTGTGTGTGTGTGTGTGTGTGTGTGTGGGTGACTAACACACTGCTACATGTGTACTTGTTGTGTATCATTAACTGTAAGTGTGTGTGTGTGTGTGTGTCCCTCCTACTCGTGATGGTAAAGAGAACAAGTGACATCCCATCAGCACCCTTCACCACAACCCCCCCATATCCAACAACAACACACACACACACACACACACACACACACACACACACACAGAGCGAAGCTGCAGCCAAGCAGAGAAAATAGTTTGGCTGCACATCCTGTACTGCTTGTTTAAGCTCCACACTGAGGAACACCAAACTCTCTCTCTCTCTCTCTCTCTCAGTTTCTTTGTCTCACTGTCTCTTTTTCACTCTATTTTGTTCTTTGTCCCTCTTTCTTTCACACACTTTACTTTCTCACACACACACACACACACACACACACCGCTCATGTGGACAAAGCCTTCATTCAGTCGAGGTTTTGGTCAAGCAGTTCGGCCCGCTGGTTAAAACTGAACAATGAGGCCGAGCAGCTGATCCAGATCTGACTGTTTTTTAACGAGACGTTTCGTTTCGTTTTCTGACCTGTGCAGGTTTACGTGTTCACCTGGCCGACTGATTCTTTCTGGTCTGATGAACTCATTTTGAGATTCGGATGACAGAAGTCAGAAGTCAGACTTGTTTTCATGACTGTTTTGGTGTGACTGACTGATTTTCAAGGTTGAACTCACTGCTCTGCAGCCTGACAAATCCAATTTGAAATTCGGTCAGCTGATATTTTTATATATAGGTCAAGTTGTTAACGGTTTTTCATGTTTACTGGCTGTTTTTTTAGGTTTACCAAGAGGTTTTTAGACCTTTAAGCTGACCTCACTTTGGTTTGACTGACTGCTTTCATTAATATTCAGAGAGAAGGGCTGGAGTTAGGTTGGTTGACCAACTGTTATGTTTTGTTTGATATGATTGACTTTTACATCAGTTTGTTGGCTATTTCTCATGTGTGTTGACTGTTTTTCAGGTTTACCGACTGACTGAACCCAAACCCATTTGGTTTACATTACTTTTGACTGACTGGTTTCAAGGGACTGCTAAAAAGGTGATGTTAAGATATCTGGATTGCTGGAATTGGATTGGCTGACTAATTGTACTTAATACTGATGGCTGATTTCTTGGGTAGAGCTGATTGGTCTGACTGTTTTTGGTCTGACTTGGTCAACCTTGAGAGTTTCAGGTTTGCTGACTGTTGTTTCAATCCATTTAACATTTTTGTTGGCTGTTTTTTAAGACAAAGATCAAGTTTAATTGGCATAAACCATTTTTAGATATTGAAAGGTTGATTCACGGTAACGTTAGGGTTTGCCTGACTGGTTTTCAGGTTTACTGGCTGATTTTTAAATCTATCAAACCCACGTTTGTAACTGGAAAGGCTAACCACGTTTCTTGTGGGTAAGGCTGGTTGACTGACTGTTTTTTAGGTTTTCTTTCTTAATGTTTGGGGTTTGATTGACTGACTTTAAGGTTTACCTGACTTCTTTTGGTTTACCGGCTGACTTTTCAGTCTGACAAAACCAATGTTCAGCTTAAGGTTGGTTGGCTGACTGATTTTCGGCTGATTTTAAGGTTTGACTGGCTGTTCTTTGGTTTTCCAGTCTAAACCCTCTTTTAGGATCATTTTGGTTGTTTGACTGTTTCTATTTGTGGTGACTGGTTTAAACTTTAAACTGCTTCCTTTACGTTCGACTGACTGACTTTAAGGTTTGACTCACGTTATTTAAGGTCGGTGCGGTTCGCTGACTGTTTTTAAATGTGGTCGGCTGATATTTTGGTCGAAGCTGGCTGACTGCATTTCACAGTCGCAGGGTTCAGTTGGGTCAGTGCTGTTTTTCAGACTTACTGCCTGTTGTTTTGCTGTTTGAGTCTCCGTGATGAAAGTTTAGAGAACAATACAGAACGTTTACTGCCAGACTGTGATGCAATCTGTGTGTAAGTACGTGTGTGTGTGTGTGTGTGCACAGCCTCTTAATATGATGCAATTATGAATTAAACGTGTGTGTAACAGTGTGTCTATAGATTATGTCTGTGTATACATACAGCGAGTGTGTATACGTGTGTGTGTGTGTGTGTGTGTGTGTGTGGGATGATGCAATGTGCATGCAGCGCAGCCAACACAGAGAAACTACACACTCCAATAAACAGATACACTGGCACTGTAGATGTGTGTATCTGTGTGTGTGTGTGTGTGTGGGAGAGTACTGTACTACTTGTGCGTGAGCGAGTGTGTAAACAAGTGTGAGCGAGAAAGACAAAATGTGTGTGAGTGTGTGTGTGTGGAAGAATCTTAGCAGGAGGTGTGTTGGAGCAGCAGGGGAGATGAATGCATGTGTGTGTGTGTGTGTGTGTGTGTGTGTGTGTGTGTGTTGACCAGCTGGTGTTCCACATGTGGACGTGTCCTACAGAGCCAGGGACTCCTGCAGAGAGACCCACTCCCATCTTCACCCAGTGTGTGTGTGTGTGTGTGTGTTAGTAATGTGAGTTTATAATGCATGTGTGTGTGTGTGTGTGTGTGTGTGTGTGAGAGCATGCCAGCTGGTGGGTGTGTTATGAATGTGTAATGTACGTCTGAGTCACTTTGTTTGTATATATGTGTTTATGAAGCCGCTCGGTATCAATACAGTGAATCACAGCTGATTAAAATGAGATTCATTAACGACACAACTCAGGATGAAAACACAAACTTACAGAAACGCAACTCGAAAAATCTGAAGAAACTTTTGCACCTTTTTGTTTTTTTTACGCTTGTATGAAGAAGTTTTTCCAAAACAAGTCGACGTGACGTGGAAACAAACGTCTGTTCACGTTTTCTTTGAACTGCTACACATCTGGTTTAGAGTTGGTAGAGACCAAAAACAGAGTTAAAAGGAGAAATTCAGTTAATACGCAACAAATAAACTATTGTAATGCAGTATCAATATGAATATAATATTTATCATCAGGAGTTTTTTTACAAGCATTTATCGACATTTCTGTTGCCGAATGTTCTGATGGAAACACGACAGTTCGAGCTGGTGGAGACCAAAAATGGAGCCAAAAGGGAAAAATTCAGTGACCCAGTTGGATGGAAACACGTCGACTGTAATTCAGCATTAACAGAGAAAATCAGGATGAGTCAGTGTCACAGTGACGTTCTTCAGTACCGTCACAACGTGATCAAGTACCAACAATCTGCATCACAATTAGAGTTGTCACAATACTAAAATGAGTAACCACGATACTATACCAGACAAAGTATCGCGGTTCCGGGTATTATCGCGATACTGCTGCCTTTTTTTATTATTATTATTTTTATAAACTGCAATGTATTTGTACAAGTTAGTTTGAAACAACGACGTTTGTTTTTTAAGCAAAATTAGTGTTGCCACTGACGAAGACGCCACGGCAGACTCGCTGCTCGGGCCCGGTGCTTCTGCCATGGTGAGTGTGTTGTCTCGTGTCTGGGCGAGACAGAACTTTAGCTTGTTGTTTGTTCTGAAGCGAGTTTCTATCGAAGCGGAGCTGTCTTCGCGGAGTTCGTTCTTGCCGGCAGAAACACACGAACAGCCAATCAGCTAACAGACGGGCGGACCCAGCGTGCGGAAACAGCCTATCATATCCCTGGACGTCACCAGTAACAGGCAAACAGCCAATCATTCAGCAGCTGTGTAGTTCGGTTGCGGTTCCATGTTGGTTTGTTTACAAAGGAGTAGCATGCAGTGAGAAGCCGGGAGGAGAGCAGAGGCGGCCGCTATGTAGCGGAGACCGGCACCGGTAGTTTAGTAATCCACGGTAGGACCGTCGTGTAAAATTTCTAGTATAGTAGCGACGGTTATGATTTGGCACCGCGGGGTACCGTGTATACCGCGGGTATCGTGCAACTCTAATCACAATGTGATTCAGCATCAGTGCAGTTAATGAGGAAACGACTCGGTATTAATACAGAGAACTAAAGTGGTGTCTGTGTACTGTTTACTGTACTGTGTAGTGCTGCTTCTCCTGTCGTAGTACTTCTGCAGTACAAATACTTTATACATGAACCAGGAGTGTTTGTTGTGTAGTATCCGTCGTCAGGGTGCTGAGGTACCGACCAATACGCTGCTTAATATTGACTGCTTGTAAGGTTGGATATTTACCGTGTGTGTGTGTGTGTGTGTGTGTGTGTGTTAGTGTGTGTCCAGAGGCGGAGCAGTGAAGGGGAGCTAATCCAGTAAAGTAACAGAGAACCGACAGAGTCAGAGGTCATTATCATTCACACACGGCTGAACAAAACACACTCACACTGCACAATGCTTAATCTGCAACACATCCCACACACACACACATCAGATTCAGTTACACACACACACACACACACAGCTTTTGTCTTGATATCCATCTTGCTGCGTCTTTTTTTCTTTCTCTCTCGTTTACACACGTGAAGCTGGAAAAACATTCATTCGCCAATTCTATTCTTCTTCTCTCCACACGCCCTCCCGACCGAACCAAACCTACTACCCACCCACACACACACACACACACACACACACACACACACACACACACACACACCAGATGGGTCCTAATCTCCTGTTGCCATAAACAAACACAAACCGTTCTAAGAGGCAGACAGACAGACCACTGTGTGTCGGTGTAACTTCTTGTCATCTAACATCCTGTTAATTCCTGCGACGGCGTCAAACAAAACTCCTCTGAGTCTCACACACACACACACACACACACACACACACACACACACACACACACACACACACACACACACACACACACACACACACACGAGCAGAAAACAAGCTAATGCTGCACAGATGTAGGTGATCGGAGGCCTCACCGATATTTTGCATGAACGCCGACGTGTTCGCGCTGCAGTGACAGTCAGATACGTGTTGGGTCATCTTCGGACGTGATGGGTCGACTTCAAACCTGCGGCGACACGTCCAGTTTGTCCAGTCGTCCTTTCTGTCGTCCCGGTAGCTGCTAGCTGGCTCCAACAGTTCGGTCTCCACAGCTACAGCCTGGACCGGCATTAAACGCGAGCAGCCAAAGCCACCGACCCTCGCCAACTTAGCATCTGTTCCACCGGCATCTGCAACTGAATGGCTTCTCTCACTCGCTGCTTTAGCTGCTCTTTCTGTTCTCCGAGGTTCCAGGTCGATATTTCAGTGAGGCTCTGACAGTGGCTAAAGCTAAAAGCTAATGCTGCATGTGAGGAAGGAAAACCCAAACAGCACGTCTGTGCTGCAGCGCTACGATACGCGATGATACGACTTCATCTGAGGCATTAATACTGTATTTATACGGCGAGAACCATTTCCAGAAGCTTTGCTGTGCTTGGTGCATGTTGGTAGGCTCAGCTGTAGTTAGTACATCATCAGCAAAAAACAAACAAACATCTGAATTCTACAATTGCCACATTATGAATAGATTTTAACTGAGTTTGTGCAAGTGAAACTTGATACGGTGAGCAGCAACTTTTTAAAAATCCACTGTTTTACTGTCACAGTGATTCAACAGATGAAGCAGCTTTGCAGCCGCCTTCTCATCGTTTTGTTGACTTTTCTGTCGTATTCGATATCACAGCTGTCAGAAATTTATAATATTTCTTACTTAGAGGATGACATTAATGTTTGGAAACAACCGCCAATAGATCCCAAAGTTCAATGTGAGCACAAAACAACGATAAAAAACAGAAACACTTTATTTTTAAGTACTTAACGAATGATTTAATCGATTCTCGATATTGTGACTCCTCAATGACTAATCATCTCAGCACCACCTGACCTTCCCGGAGAGTCTTCAGCGGCACACGCCCAACCTTTGGACCAAAACAATGGCGGCCTTTCTGGTAAGCGGACAGTCTGTTGAATCGCTGCTAATCTTCCTGTTCTGCTGTCAACGCGAGGTTGGGCCGAACCCGTCGACCTGAGAGGAAGTGCTTGGAAGATATCAAAGTTTCTGTACATGCACCGCTGCTCTGCTGTAACTCTTTGCGGCCCCCCCAAGGGAAGAATTACTTGGAGAGAATCAAGATGTTGTTACAGAGAAAACAGGCTCCGGCCTCCCAGAGAAGATTATCAAGTGTAATGCTGTGCAGATGTAAGCTCGGTGCAACTCCCACACTCTGCTCTGCAACAAGCATGAATGTAACATATATACAAACACCAAGAGATCAGTTTGTACAGACTCTTCTGACACGGTTAGGAAGCTTCATCACGTCAGGAAGAGTTGTTCTGTCTTTGGTTTTTTTCTACTTCTCCTACTGGTTTACTACATTTCCCAGAATCCCTTTCATCAATCAAATGCAGTGATTGCGAGTGCCTGAACTGTTTGCCTTTATTTTTAGGGAAGCATTTCCCCACGTAGCAAAGTTGACTGAGTTGAAAGCTTAAACTCAATAACCTCGACGTTCCTCAATGAAGACAAGACCCAGAGTCCAGAGGGGAAAATCCAACAAACGTTCATCAGCTTGGGTATGTCAATGAGTATTACGGTTCTCATGCCTCTCAACATCACTAAAATGGAGAAAGATCGCAGCCATCGTTTCCATTTAAAGTCAGCTTGTGGAAGTTTTCTAGTTTTAGGTCAAAGTTTGGATCGATTGAGCAACGACGACAACTTGGTTGATGAAGGTAACAAGTTACAGAAACGTTACGATGTTGGGAGTCACAGTTTGGTTGGATTAGGGAACGTAAGGGACGTAAGTTCAGAAGAAGTTAATGTTGACTTTTGTTTTCACATAACACACGAGCAGTGGGTTCTGGGTAAAAAGACATATATAAACCACAACGTTATTTTTGTGTTCCTTAAATTGTGTTAAGTCACGTCAAGTTTGGCAATTTTGGAGAGAGATGGAGTGATGGGCAGCCCCCCTGAGAAGCGCCCAGCGAGCAGTTGGAGGGGCAGTTGCTCAAGGGCACCTCGGCAGTGCCCAGGAGCCGCCCCAGGAGCCGCCCCATCTTATACTCCATCACCTGACCTGATGACAGTAGAAAGGTTTCTACATGCAGCATCACAGTTTGCTGCCACATATGAACGGGAACGGGCTGCATTATCAGAGCTGAGATCAGAGTTTCTGAACAAGAACAATAAAAACATTTTGTTTTAACACCTCTGAGATATGCAAATGTGATTTTTCTACAATTTTCATTTAAACAAAAGAAGCCAAAGTTCTGACATGTTAAATGTCATTAAGCACAGCCGGAATGAATTCAGCTAAAAGTGGAAAACGTTTCATGTAAATTAGGTCAAAGAATAATAAAAATATAGAACCTCTGATACTGACATGGACACATGTGGTTGGTACTGAAAAAGCCCCACACATTGGCCGATTATCCACATTAAGACTAAATATACGTCAAACTGCTAAAAGGACCCAAACATGTGAAGCACGCTGCCAACAGTTGTGTAACAGTGTTCAGGGTGGATTTCAGCTTCAGGCGTACACACAGATACTTGGTCCAAGTCCGGCTGTTTCTGTTGTTTTGACCCTTGAGGAGGATTTTTGTGGAAAAAAAGAAGAAAAAAAAAATCATGCAGCACTAATGCAAAATAGACTCTGAGAAATGAAGCTCACAAAGAGGGAATCAACAAGGATAATATTGTACAGATGGAGCCGTGGTCCAAGTCCCACTTCTCTTCTGTGCTCGCTACGCTGATGTTGTTTCGTGCTCCGAGAGGAAAAAACCAAGCAAGCAGGAGAGGAGGGGGGAGGAGGGGGGAGTCCAGTTCAATTGGACCCAAACAAGCTCCAGTCTTCACAGGATTATACAACAGAACAAAACACACACTGACACAGCTCGAGAAAAACTGTTGAACTGGCATCAGGGGGGAACGCATCACACTCAGAAATAACTGCTCTGATACGAGACAGATCTGATGGCTGCTCTGCCATTTTCGTCTCTTTCTCTCTGTTACACCACCTCCGTCATCAGGGAATTGTTTGGAAAATCCTGCAGTACAAATGGATTGTTGGAGCATTCACTTTAAATCAGAGTCTGTCCCTGCTCCTCCCATCCTCCTTCTCCCATCTCTTCCTCGACTCCTCTCCACCCTTCATCCCCGTCTCTCAGTGGGACATCTCAGCTTTCACGAAGCCAAATTTAACTGTTCTAAAAAAGACCTTTTTTGTCGGGCACTGCTTGGAGTCTGAATACACTGACACAGAGACAGAAGTCTACACAAAGCACACACACCTACAGTTTGTTCTATGCGTTCGCCACGTTCGCCATCTCTGTTGAGCTGCAGCTGAGGCCGATGGGAACGTGAGGACCAAACGAAAATGCCCACGTATAGAAAGACTTCCAAAGGTGAAGCCGAAAAAACTGGATCGCCCCCTGAGGGTGAATCTTTATTTTGTGAGTAACCAAGCTTCGTTCAGCCTCCACCTTTTAGCCAACTTTTAGATTATCTGGGAGGCAGCGGAGGCAGGACCGCCAAGATGGCGACAGCAGAGCCACCACACTTCAGCTTCACCGTGTCGTCCATCTTCATGAACGTCAACGTACACCTGCTGCCACGGTGAAGACTCCAGCAGCAAAACACAGTGATGCAGCGTTGTTGTTGTGTGACAGCGGTGATATGTGATATGTATGTGCACGCTCAGTACAGTTGTTATGAACGGGGAAATTAGCTACAGAGACCAAAACTGTTTTTTGTACCAGGCTGTAAACATGTTTATTTCTGCTGTGAAGTTGGACATTTGGACATGGGGACTTATGGAGACTGACTCACTTCTGGAGCCAGCCTCAAGTGGACGTTAGAGGAACTGCAGTCTGTTTGTACCATTCACTGACACCGTGTACGGGAACATCTTCACTCATTTATTCAAGGTTCTTTTCTTTAATTTGCCCCCCATCACGTCTGAAGATTTGTTTTTATTGTTATGAAACCATAAACGGGCAGAAAAGAAAAAAAAACACACACCAGGAAATTAAATATTTGGGGACATAAAGCCCATCTGTGTTCATTAAAGCAGACAGGAAGCAGATTGTGCTTATAACTCTGTTCTGGATTAATCAAAGTGGACATAAAGAGAGAAGACGCCTCCAGCTACAGGCTGAAAAATCTCATATTCAAACGTCTGTCTTGGTGTCGGCGGCTCACCCTGAGCGTCGCTCTGCTGCTGCTGCGGACGCCTCGAGAGAAGCAGCTCGATGTGCAGCGTAAACGCAGGTCGGGGGAATCCTCCATAATGTTTACCGAGTTTACCGACTTGGCTGACGGCGGTGTTTTCTTATCCTCTAACAGAGAGGGTGATTTGACTGATGCTCGTAACAGATTGCATCACAGCAGGAGACGAACTAAAACGGTTTACGCACCGCGGCTCTCCCTAAACTGTCTAACAGTGGCAGCGCTCCACCTTGTAAATTTGGAATAGTAATTTTAGAAATTTCCCAGCAGTCTATCTCCAATTGGCCTTCACTGGGAGTACTGTTTGATATCAGTGAAGCATCGCAGCGTACCACCTCTGAACAGCAGAAATATGATCTCAGCTCTGTGAAACCAAACACTCACTTCACTTTTCAGAAAGAAAAAAAAACACCTGAGCCACATTAAAATCTGTTTTTATTCATAACCCAGTTACCACACCAAGGCTTCTTCTCCAAACATATCTACACACGTGTTTTAAAAAAACGCTGCTGCGACATGTGACCGACACCGCTGACGGGAAGGAAGGTAAAAAATGACAAAACGCTGCAGCAGAGAGCGAGCTGAATCTCAGCGTATCACATCTTTTTTTTATACCTACTACACGACCTGACTGCCACTGTCGCTACAGGTAAACTTGGATTTTTACAGGTTTCAAAATAAAAGTCTCTCAGGCTGCAGGCTGCTGGACTCTCTATGTCCACTTTCTCTGCAGGGTGATCGCTTTAAAACAATAAGAATTTTAGTTTGGTGGATTTAGGTGCTGGCCACTAATCGCTGCATCCACATGTTTGAGTACAGTTGGGGTCTTTGTTGAAAAATCATTCCCAGCTTTCTTTTCCCACATTTCCTGTCATCCCTCTCCTGCTGACTCTCAAAAAAAAAAAAGACATAAAAACACTCAAAATACAAACAAAAATATATTAATATCCTCTTTTGGGATGACCACAATGTCCCGTACGAGTCCAGCTTGGGACTTTGGTTGCGTGTCATTATCTGAATCTTTCTTCCCTCGTTCGTTTCGTCCCTCTAGTCGTGTCTCTTATGTCAACTCTTTAAAAAGCCGTTAAATGCCACCAAAATACTTCACATACGACTACTACTACATGATCTGCCACAAAGTACAGACTTTATCAAGGAAACTACATTTTAAGTTGAGTCTGTGCATTAAAGGGTGAATTATAAAGTTGGGTTTTAAAGAAGAATAGTTCAAATGTGCGCGCACATCCCAGTTTTAATCTTTAAAATAGGTAAAAACAACTGTTTTGTTAGACTGTTTGTCCTTTAACAAAAATATATTAATATTCTCTTTGGGGACGTCGTTCGTGACCACAATGTCCCGTACGAGTCCAGCTTGGGACTTTGGTTGCGTGCCATTCCCTGAATCTTTCTTCCCTCATTTCCAGTCATGTCTCATAAAAAAAGTCATTAAATGCCACCAAAATACTTTCATATTACGACTACGACATGATGTGCCATCTTTATGAAGGAAACTAAACATGGTTTTCAGGAAAGTTGGTTGCAGCAAGAGACAGATTTTAAAGTAAGGATGGACAAAACGTGAGCAGCAGAGGCAGACACCCCAGTTTTAATCCTTTAAAATAGGTAAAGCTCCATAAATATTCAAGCCTACATTTCCCATAATGCCCTAACTCATTAGAACGGCAGGGTTAGACAAACGGTATTCAGTTGGTTGCAATCTGCAACTTTACCACTAGATGCCACTAAATCCTACACGCCGGACCTTTAGAGTAAAGTTGGTTACAATCCTACATTTCCCATAATGCAACTTGTTAAAACTTCCTGATGAAGTTTTTATTTTCCTGTAGAATCCCAAATGACTTGTGTCCCTTGTGTAAGATCTTGTGTAAGATTTACGACCGTTATTTTGAAAAGTACAATAACGTTTTATTTTTGTACATGTACGAAATAGCTCATGGCTTATTTTTTTTTCTTATTTTTTTTTTTAGAAAACATTTTTTTTTTTTTTACAAGTTCATTGTGTTTCCTCAACCTCTGAAAACAAACCGACATTCTTGGAAAGTCACTGACAAACTTCTGTCTCCTAATTTCTAAAATTATCTGCCAATTTTCAACCAATTTCAGACTAAATTTCAGCCACAGGCTCGTGTGATTTCACAACGGACATAAAAATTGAATTCCTTGTTGATCATCAGCAGAATGGGATAAACGGGGGTCATTTGGTCGCTTGTTTCACGCATTTTCTTCAACTATAATTGGATTAGTTACCTTTAAAATCCCCATTTTCTGCTGTCACTTAAGCCCCGACAAACATGGAAAATTTGCACCTTTCCAACCCCCCACCCAAAAACATAAAAATTTTTGAGGACTATCTTGAGTGGCACTTAACAAAATTGAACAAATGCGTAGGTGGGCAGGTGGGTGGGTGTTTTCGGGGAGGGGGGGTCTACCTTCCAGTTCCACTAAAACAGTCTAACACTCATTACTCTGAAAAACACTTGACTTCATCATGGCCTCAATTATGGTTAAAAAAAATTCCCCAAAACTGTCTGGAAACAAAGTCCTTCATTTGGGCTTAAACCCTGACCGCCTTATCTTTTACGGACGGAGTTCTTGAGTGTCTTTGAGACTGGACGAGGTCCACAAGGAGCCACCCTAAACCTTCAGAGACCCCAAGTCAATTCAAGTTTGAAAACCAGAGAGGCAAACTGAGGAACGTTACCTTCATCACGTTAAAGAGAAACTTCACAAACGTCTACGTAGAGTTACTTCAACTCTGGTAAAGACAAATATTTCTGAAAATATTAAAGAAAGACAGATTCAAGGATGGTTTCTCTAAACTGACTCACAACAAAAGAAACTGGAGAAAACATTGTTTAACACGAAGCCTGTCACAAAAAAAAAACTAAATTTTAGCTGCCACACATTATTTACAAAGACTTTGAGGCGTGAACATGATGCATCTGGAGGTGGACATGAAAGATTCTGCATCAACGCAACACCAAGATAACTCAGAGTTTACAGCTGACCAATGACGGTATAGAATGGACGTCGCATCGGTGGCGCCCCCCACTGGATGTCGTGGATCATTGGTTGAGCTGAGGCGGGCCGAATGAAGCCTGGGTGCTCAAACAAACCGTCTGTGATGACACCAACCTGTCAGTCAAAGCTGCTGTGAAGTTGGACATTTGGACATGGGGACTTATGGAGACTGACTCATTTCTGGAGCCAGCCTCAAGTGGACGTTTGAGGAACTTCAATTTTTGACACTTCCACCAACTGACATTGATTTTCAAGCCCCCCTGGCTGGACATTGAAGCTGCAAAGTTACATTGTCAAGTTGCAACATCGACACTGAACTGTGGCTGAACTACAGGCTAACATTGAAGAAAGATGGCCGAGGTTTGGGGTGGGGTTACGACGAATTCAAGGAACTACATCAGCTGTTTTCAGAGAGAGAATGTACCGAGGTGATACTGCAGTCTGATTTCTAAATTCGTATTAATTGATGAATAAGCAGCCGTGTGCAGGAACACAAGAGGACTGATGCGTCGAGAATCAGGTGAATCCTGATAGAATCATGAGGCCCGTGAAGATTCACACCTCTGCTAAGACTGCAGATGTAAATGAGCCCAGCCGCAGTTAATACATTAGCATACATTTGCTGCTTAAGAAAGCTGAGCTGCTGCTGCTCGAGACACTTTTGGAACTGGAAGTCTGAAATCTGGCTCACAAGACGAACAGGAAGAAGACTTCCTGTGAACGGATCACGGCCAGGTTAGGCTCAATAACACGCGATCACCTAAACTCTGACAGTAACAAACCAGCAACGCCAACGAAGACGCTGCTGGAGACCAAACGTGTTGGGAAGTTAACCATTTACACTTCATCGTGTTAATGTGGAGGCAACACCTGCGTAGGTAACAGCAGCACTGAGAGACACTCGTGTTAAACTGAATTACTCTAACGCAGCGTCAAAGACTTTAAGAAGAGCGAAGTCAACACGACATACACGTCATGATGTGTTGGGTTTCACTCTCATGGTGTTAATTTGTAGAAATTCAGGATCTGGACAGAAGAACAACAACAGTCGGGTGGTGTTGGTGGTGTTGGTGTTGGTGAGGGGGGTCTGTACACAGATTTTGGATGACACATTTCTCAACTCCGAACACCCACAACCACACGACATTTCACAGCCGAGAGAAGAAAAGAAAAGAAAAAAAAAAGACCTGAAAGTTAAAAACTTAACACTCGAGACCTCCGAGGAAAAACTGAAATCACACAGAAACCACGAGCAAAACAAGTGAATCACCAAACAGTTAAAAACCGTCTCCGGCTTCAGCCAGCAGCTGCTGCTCAGGTGTGTTGGTGGAAAAACAGGAAAAGACACAAAGAGAGAAAAAGCGAAAAGAATCGAGTGTTGAGCGGCGGCGAGGCCACGGTTTCATACTACAGCTCAGCGTGAGAGGCGAGCGGCCACGCTGACTGCCCACACACACACACATGCACACACACACCTCCTCCACAGGTGTGTGGATTTTTTTAGGGTGAGTCATCCTCTCCCACGTAGTCGATACCTCCACCAGCGGTTGCGGAGATCCCATCAGCCCCCATACAGCACCTGCACCACAACACAGCGCTCCTCACACTCCCACCGCTGGTTCATATCCCGGCTCGCTTCCTGCAACACGGCTGCCGCCACCGCCGCTCAGATTTAAGACGAAAGCAGCATTTGGAGGCAACAGATGGCGACTTTATTAACAACAGTATGATCAGAGAGCGACACGACGTCAGGGCGTCACATTGATTGCTGCCTTTGTTTTCGACAATTAATAAGGACATGTAGCAGCAATATTCAAACATTTAGATGTTGATTTTTCTCATAATTAAGACTCTCCTTCACTAAAGAGCAGCCACACATACAGTGCTGCTCAATCTGAGAGTTTCAGTCTTATCTTGTCTAATTTTTTACAGGATTCAGTAGATTTTTTATCCAGTTTAAAGGCCTGAGGTCACCAAACTCACATGACCAACAAAGTCTCAGTGTGAGTAAAGAAGACAGCAAATCATGAGGTGCAGAGCCGCTCCTGCCACCCCAGAAATCTGCCATTTGGTGGATGCTTTCATTCGAGATGCTTCATAGCACCTTCGATGCAAATATTTTTAGCACGGATGACCCATGTGCAAACTGCACCCATCACCTTGGCAGTGTTAGCATGGTGCTCCACCCCTTGAGCTTCACAGAGCCCATTCAATAAAGCAGAAGGGCCGGGAAAATAAACCTTCCTGAGCACCCAGTGGGGCTGGCACCGGCCTGCAGGCTGGCTGGAGCCCAGGAAAACGCTGAAAAAACGGGCTGGAAGGCAGCCAAGCGCTGGTAAATTTTGGCTTCGGATGGTCAGGTTTTCTGCACTAGCGAGCCCTTAGACTGGTGACTATGATTTGATGCTGCTGCTGCAACGGAAAGATCTCATATACAAGCAAAGATGCTAAAAGTTACTGACGGGTTCAGTGATGCGCACAAACAAACTGTTTGGTTTTTATGAAGCACTTTACAACATTTACACTCATTCTGCACTCCAACAAGTCAAAAGTCATGTAGCTATGGAACTGTGGCATGTGTTAGTATTAAATTATTCCTGAGAGGTTCTAATGTTACCCAAACAGCTGTCATCTCGAGCCTTTTCAAACACCACTCGCTTTAACAGAGAATCAAAAGATCAGTGCAGAATACTGAGAACTGAACAAACCCGACTGACTGTTAGAGACGTTCTCCACACAGCCAGAGAGGGTGAAGGTGTGCCTCAAAGAATGCTGAGTAAAAAAACAGTTGACTAAGTGGCGTCAAATCCAATAATGACGTACCAACTGGAAGCCAAAATATAGAAAAATATGAAAATAGCATCAGTGACGTCGACACAAAGGCTTGAGTTTTGGGTTTGTTGCATGCCACCATATTTGTAAATTATCTGGAGCCTTAAAATCTCATTTGGCCAACGAGCTGGACAAACACCTTAAAGCTTTATCAACCGCCCCAACAACAAGTATACCAATCGCAAAAGCCAAATTATGAAGACCCAAGAAATCTTGTGCAGACTTCCTGTGCAGCTTTCTTCTATTATTGGTGACATCTAGTGACCATTAGAGGTACTGCAACTCAAGACACATCAAAATCATCAGCCAGGTCCCCAGCAGCAGCTGATATCACTGCCTAGTCCAGCAGCAGTCAGCGTCCTCTTCACTCTCTTCTCCTCTGCCATCATGTCCGTAGAGGCTGCTGAGCCTGGTTATACCTGTTGGTACAAACACTCAGTTCGTCAGCTTGGCGGTGAGCTCAGAGCGACGGGTACCCGTCGCTCTGAGCTCACCGCCAAGCTGACGAACTGATCTAACAGCAGCTACAGTTGTCAGCAGTTTGCTCAACTGGCTCCGGTTCTGTCACGACACCGGCTTCCTCATTAGCTCCCCCTCGCACTGGTGCTTTGACCTCGAGGTCTGAGCTGACTAACTCTATCAACAAAAACTTCGCGTCCATCAGGAAGCTGCAGAAATCCAGAGACAGACTAGCCCAGAGACAGCAGTCACCTGTTTTCAGGTCAATGAAACATCAACACGACGGTGAAGCTCTTATTTTGAGGAAAAGCAGTTGCTTTAAATCAACTTTTGTTGACTGTCAGCTCTTTTTTCGGTCAGCTGTCTGTCTCTGCTGGTTTGGGATACAAATATTCTGTCCTGGACCTCCATGACAGCTCCAGATGTGGTCACCAAAACTTTTAACACAAACTTCAGAGCCTCTAGTGAAACAAGCTTTGTTGAAATGTTCCCCGAATGTGTCCTGTCCCAAATTACACAATCGTCTCGCGTAGCAGCGGCAGAAGAATCTACGGTTTAGTGCTGTAGGGGCACCAGAGGCTGAGGACGCTGCCATGTTTAAACTGTTACTGCATGAACCTGTTGAACTGAGCATGTTGGTTCCAGCTGAGGTTTTCCAAGCACACACACACACACACACTGATTCAAAAACCATCTCAGATTCTCGTCTTTCCGTCACCGGTCTTGGCTCTGAGTGTATGTACAGTTTGAAGTACGTGTCTCTTCCATTAGTCGTCTCTTTTCCTCGAGTATCAAATCACCTTCCCCTCTTCTCTTAACTCGGCTTCCCATTTTGTTCTTTCTGCCGTCGGATCATTTCATACTTCACTCTCGCATGTGATTCTGTCTCAAACCTTGCTTGACGTTTTCACGTCTGCAGACCTGCAGACCTCGGTTTTGAATTTTGGAAATTAAATGTCACATCTCTCAAAGTGTTTTGACTTTTTCCTGGAGCCACCTCCCGTACAGAAAGGTGTCTCGGCCTTCTCTCTCTTACACTCAGCCGTCCAGATGTGACTCCTTTACTTCACCAGCAGCGTTTCCACTCGCTGAAAGCCTCCGTATGTTTGTTGTTTCATTTCACCTTGAATTAAATGCGTGAAAAGCTTTTTTTTTTTTAATTCAACACAGCAAATTAAAGTTTTAAATCTGAACACGCAGATAGGAAAACAGGAAATGAATTGCTGAGCGATGCTGAATTGTGTCTGATAACACAGAGAGGAACAAGAAAAATAACCATATTTTGTGGACCTGACTGGATTCAGGACAAGAAAACACCTCCGAGGGCCTTGAATTTATTTCAGCAAAATTGTGCTTTTCATCCTCTTTTCCCACTTTTGAGGTGCTGAAGGACGCTGAAGGGACAAAAGAGCCCAAAGATGTGAGGCTGGGTTTGATTTCATTTCAAGTTTTTCCTTCCTGATGGACGAGAAGTGATTGTACCCGACACCAGTGTATAATTTCGGTAAAAACACTTGTGGAGTCTCAGCCAGAGAAGACGAGACGATGCTCTCCGTTTCAGTCTTTTTACCCAGACGCCGTGCGTTCTGTCTTTTGTTGTTGTTGTTTCTTTAATCGTGCATATGAAGGAGAACTGAGGCAGATTTCAGCCACGTTCAAATCAGAGTTGACGCCAACATTTCCCCGTTGTTTCCCTTCCTCTTCTCCACTCATGATCTGTTTCTCCTCCTGGATTTTCGGCTCTGAGCCGTCTGATCACATCCTCCTCTCACTGACTCATCGCTCTGAACAAATCTCGGGGATTTACAGCAGCTTGCTTTGCAGTCGTCACTCTTTACTACAAGATGTGGAGACTTTCTGACAGTTTGTTTCTCCCATGTTGTCCCTCAGCTGCTCGTACCGGATGACACGATGTACACACAGATATGAAGGAGGATGAAGCGTGGACGGAGAGGAGAGTTTCTCCTGATGCACCGACGTCAGTCTGAAACATTTCAGGGTTCATTATGCCGATACGTCACGTTTATCTGAGCAGGTCCGACCCAGTTTGGAGGATTTTATGATTCACGGTTAATTTTTTGGCTGCAAACAAAAAGTCAAAGTTTCAACACTCTGCACGGCTATTAAGTATTATTTAACTTTATTTAACTGTGTGAGAGGTGACGACGAGAGGCTGGAGCACCACTTAAGAATTAATCATTATGCTAATCTCGTTAAGTTAAACGCTCCGGACTACAACTCACATTTTTCTGATCATCATGAAGTAACATGCTGTAAAACAGACAATAGAAAATCTCTGACGTTCGAAGTACAATCGAAGTAACTGATGAGTATAAACGGCAAAGAAGAGCGAGTTTAGTGTCAGAGTCTGAAGTTCATGCATTTGCCTTCTGTGTCGAGCTGGTCTGATGAGATAAACAACCTCAGATCATCAGTCCTGAATTTTATTTATTCGACCGGATGCTACTTTAAAAAATGTTTCCCACAGAAAGCCTCAGAGAGTCACGCAAAGACACGACAGGCACGAATACGTACACATGCACACGTCAGTTATCGTTGGATTTAAACAGAAACCTGTAAAACTACAAATGTTTGTCTTAATGTGAGTATTCATCAGGCCCCGCCAACACGTCACATGTTGAAGAAAACACTTTACCACTGCAGCGACGAACAGAAGCGTCTGAAACGATCGCACGCCGCCGTGACGCTGCAGATAAAAGTCAAAACGTCCGGTTGCTTTGTGAAGCTACACGACACGCCTTCCCCTGCACACAGCTCGGCAACGTGATCGGGTTTATCTCGTGCATCTCGAGTCACAACTCCTCGTGCACCCACCACAAACTCGGCTCTCCTGCAGTGCCGCTCAAGACCTCGTGGCAAAAGCCGGACACCAAAATGGTTGTCGAGCAAAGTTCACGACGGTCTGAGCAGAGCTCGCTCCTCTGCAGGCAGCTTTGAACTCTTCACAGCAGTGTGTGTGTGTGTGACAACAACAGGTTGCAGCAGGATGTGTATATTTCAAAATAAAAGCCTGTAAAAAGAAGAAAATAAAAGTACTCACTGCACTTCCACAGAGGGGAGGGGCTTCACTCGAGGGGGAGGTGGTCTCTCTGAAGCTCCACCTCCTCCTCCAATCACCGTGTGTCCTCCTCGTCCTCGCGCTCTCTCCCCCTTTTCCGGATGATCCTCAGGCCAGCGGCACTCTGGGTAATCTCCTGTGGAATCTGAAAGCAGAGAGGGATGTCAGCGGAGGAGTGTGTGTGTGTGTGTGTGTGTGTGTGTGTGAGAGAGAAGACCTACTGTACGTGTGTGTAGGTGTGACGGTGTGTGTGTGTGAGATGGATGCAGGCGGAGTACGAAGAGGTGTTGATGATGATGTGTGCGTGTGAACAGGCGGTGTTAGAGAGTGTGTTTGATTACGTGATAGCGTGTGTGTGTGTGTGTGTGTGTGTGTGTGTGTGTGAATGACGGAGCGGTGGAACCCAGTATGGGCCTTAAAAACTGCACCACTACAACTTGGCCAAAAAAAGAGGCAGCGGTTACCGTGGCAACATGTGCCAAAACGGAGAAGGGAGGAAGCGACAAAGAAAGAGAGAGAGTGTGTGTGAGACAGACAGACAGACAGACAGACAGACAGGCAGACAGACAGAGAGTAAGACAGACAGGCAGACAGACAGACAGACAGACACACAGACACACAGACAGACAGACAGACAGACAGACAGACAGGCAGACAGACAGACAGACAGACACACAGACAGACAATGAGACAGACAGACAGACAGACAGACAGGCAGACAGACAGACAGGCGTCTCTGAGCTGGTGTGAGGACACTCGGTGTGTTTAAACTTGGACCTGCCCGTCACGTCACCTGAACGTCTCTTCTCGTGGTGCCGTCATGGGGCGGGTTCTGAATCCAGCAGAACTTTAAAGGGCGTTCACCGTCTCATTTATCTAATCTGAGGTTCGGACACGCAGCCAAGGACAAAGTCACTTCATTGTCATGGCAACAATAAATGTGACATTTCGTGGTTAGGGTTAGGCAAACCAAACTTCCTCCAGATAAATCTCAACACGTCTGGATCTTTGACTCAAACCGGTCTTCCTGCATGCTGCTTGTTTTTTGGACACCCGGTGAGATGGTGAGACAGGTGAGACAGGCGAGACAGGCGAGACAGTGTCCCGTGTTAAAACATGCAGACTCAGAGACTGGAGAGGGAACAGGATCCCGGCCTTTGTGAGCTGAATGTCAGTCCCATGCTGCTGCCCGGCCACAAGACTGCGCCCGGGGCGGCGACGTGGGAGAGCCGAGAAAGTTTCAGCTTAATGCAAATGTCTTCACCAAAACAACATCAGGACCAGAACCAGCTCCAGTGCAAACACAAAACCACAGAGCCGACGCCGGCAGCTCGTGTGTTGTTATTGTTGTTCTGCGAGGCGGTTTCAGCGACGCATCCTGGAAGGTAACCGTGCTGCAGGAAGCGAACCACTTCAGGTTCAGCTGGTGTCAGTTTGTGGAGACGCCAGAAAATAACTGACCTGAGCAGACGGTGTGGATTACACCATCAGAGAGGGTTTTAATCCGCACGCTGAGCCAGGAGTAAATAACAGACTGAGAGAGACACCTGGAACACCTGGAACACCTGGAACACCTGGAAAATCAGGCTGTGTCAGCAATGCAAATCATCGTTGAGTCGTTGAAATGAATTGTTCATATCAGTGCGCATGGTTGACTTTCTGTTGTTTATTAGGGTGTGTGTGTGTGTGTGTGTGTGTGACACCTTTGTATAACACACTTTGCATTATTTTAGTGCTGCGCTCAGGTTTCCATTGACTTCAATTAATTCTCAACTTTAACCTGAACTTAAGGCAAAGTCTCAGTTTAGAGGACACACACACACACACACACACACACACACACACACAGTCAACCTTCACTACGAGCTGCATTCAGCAGTTTGTTTTTTTTTGTTGTTGTTTTGTTTTTGCTGCGTGGATCGATGCTCAAACACTCCATTACTCATCTTACACAATAACATAAAAAGTCAAATGTTTTATTTTGAAAGGCTGTAAATCAGCAGTTAATGTCACCATGACGACCTGCATCATTCATCTGTATATGGAGCTTTAAGCGTCCGTCAGTATTTCCGCATGTTAATGTAAATGTATGTAAATGTTGTTTGCTCTGCCGCATGAATAAATAAACGAAGCTCGGTCGGACCCGGCAGCGCCTGGTTCTGCCTCCATGTTCTTCATGTTTTGATGCGCGACAGAGAAAATGTGAAATCAATATTTTGTCCTGGAGACTGAAAAACTTTCAAAGCTTAATGAATCTCAGTCCAGAGTAAAAGAAGTCGGATCATGTGGAGCGGCCCGTTCTGATTAATTAAGGCTCCGTTCCATTTAGTGCAGCACCGTGACCCCGCGTGACCCGTCTTCCTCTTTAAAAGTCCAACCAGTGACGAGGACTTCATCAAACTACAGAAGAGTTGGTTTGATTTTATTTGAACGTTCACAAATAAATAATAAAATCGACACCCACCTGTCAGACAAAGCGTCCACGCTCTTAATCCTGCATAACTTTAAGTCTTAATATAATGTGAACAGGTGAGTTGTATATAAATTCACCCTCAGTACAGTTGTCATGAACGGGGAAATTAGCTACAGAGACCAAAACTGTTTTTTGTACCAGGCTGTAAACATGTTTATTTCTGCTGTGAAGTTGGACATTTGGACATGGGGACTTATGGAGACCGACCGTCTCTTTGACAGACAGGTAATAATTTAAATTTCTCCCTTTGACATTCAGATGTGACGGATGATTCATTTACACGGACGCGGAGAGAAAAGACGGTCACTTTACATGTCAGCGCCACACGAAGCCGATGAATGATTTTCACTGAAACGTCAGCGAGCGTCCTTCATCAACCACATCACGACTATTGTGACCTCAAAGATCAGGAGAGAACGTAACAACGGTGGCTGCTTCATGCTGCTGGCATCAGTATTCCTTCATTAAAGGAAGAGCAACGGACACTGAAGACTTTCACGGACTGTGATGGATTGTTTTGGTCGTCTTCCAACTGGTTCCAGCAAAGGTTTATCACTGTTTGACCGTGATGGACAGATGATTCCTGGCCTGTACTCTTTCAAACCGCCTGCCCACAAACAGTTTCTAAATTCCACGAGTACCGAGCGTCCAAAGAAACGTCGGACACTTAGCTGCCGATACAGACGACCAACGTGATGCCAAACCCTGGACAAGAAGTGGTGTCCAAAGTTTCTTCTCCAGCCAAGACAAGATCGAGACAAGACTACAGGTGGACAGGAGGGTCTCCTACACGTGGTTATGGACAGGTGAAGTCCTGCAGATCTGACCACTGAATGGATAAAAGTCAAATTTAACTATCTGCAGATCATCATCAGACCTGACAGAGATCACACCAATCAAGGCGCAGCTTCATCAGTCATGAAGAAAATGCTGCCACAGTTTTCCTGCTGAGGCCTCGTCGTCTGTCTCAGCTTATAAACACTTAGTTCTGGATTATTCAGCCTGTCTGTCATGGATCTCACCACACGGCAGCTTTCAGGCGTTTTCCTGACAAGGAGGCAACGCAGAGCACCGACCTGTTTCCTCCGTGGTCTGCAGTAATTAACTTTAGTTTAGAGGCAGGTATCGGATGAACTGTGGGACAGTAACGCACAGAACTCACACGTGGACGACGTCATGTTGGACGAGCAAAAACATCTCGAAAGGAAGCGCTGACAAAAAGTGAAACCGGGGAAATCCCCCGTCACTTTCACCACAGGAAGCAGACCCGAGCACATGAGTGTGTGTGTGTGTGTGTGTGTGTGTGTGTGTGTGTGTGTGTGCACGCACGAGTGTGTGTGTGTGTGTGTCCTTCCACGATTCACTCCTTCCTGTTTTGAGGCCACAGATGAATCCGACCAATCAGAAGCAGCGTTCAAAGGGTGAGAGTAAACCTTCGATTTCAGACGTCGAACTGACGCACGGCAAAAGTTTATGTAGATCAACATCTGACTGATGGAGCTCCTTCAAGAGGGAATCACCAGCAGTGTTTTCCCCAGGAAGTGATGAGTGCATGTGGTGTGTAGGTGTGTATTTGTGTGTGTGTGTGTGTTGTGAGTAAGTGGATGAGATCATCAGAGGTTTGCAACACAGCGGGGAGAGAGAGAGAGAGAGAGAGAGAGAGAGAGAGAGAGAGAGAGGACAACAGGTCTTTTCCAGAGAGTCTGGATCCCCCTCAGGACTGACCTCATCCTCCATCCATCACCACGCTGAGACTAACCAGCTCTGCTCGGGGACGGTGTGTGTGCTCTGAGGTGATCATCGCCAGCTGACTGAATATCTGGAGTCCGACGCCGCGTCCACACGGTGACTCGGCGTGTGTGCCGTACTACAAACAAGGTCCGACTCGTGTTGTTGCAAAGTTTGTTTCTCGCGTGCAGAAAAGTTTGTTCTCCTGTTTTAATAAGACGGAGCAGCGATGGTCGAGTGTCCCAACAACTACCCGACTGCAATGTCCGGTCCAAATCAGCTTCAGGTCGATACCACAGAGTGTCATGGGGTTTCTGGGTTTTGGGGAAGGTTATTCGAACCCTTGCAGAATAAACAGAAGAACAATCGACAATGGACCCTACTGTACATCGTCTAAATCCCTGGTGTCCAACCTCTGGGTCCTGAGCCCCATCATGGGTCACCAATGCTTCACGAGGAGACGAGAGAAAGTCTTTGAGTACACGGTGTGTCTCATCATCACCGGTTAGAAAACTGGTTTTAAAGAGCTGAACACGAGCTCACAGAAACAGTCAAATCAACCAAAGAACGAGATGAAAACCGTCAACAAAGAAGAACTTGAAGTTTGTGTGACTGTTAGAAATGAAATAAATACATAACACAGACAGAGAACTGTTTTTAAAGTTCCTGAAATCGTCTCACCTCCAACATAAACTTCCTGCAGTCACACTGTTTACCAGCCGCTCTCTTCTCTCATTGTTACCAACTGAATATAAAATGAAATGTACAGAAAACAGTTCACAGAGCGACAGAAGGAAACAGGTTGAACCACGGCTCTGAATGATGATAAGTGATCTCTGGGTTCTGAACTTCTCAAACGTTAAAGAGTCAACGATGGACTTTAAATATCTTCGACTGAAATAAGGACATACGTATTATAGTCCTGTCAGGTGGTGGAGTCACTGCTGCTTCAATATAAAACAACTAAATTGTAATGTAACGACGCTGGGGAACCAGAACTGATGTTAATGTTAATGTTTAACGTTTGCGCTGGTTGAGGATGTTCCTGAGATGTAACTTGAGTGTTTCAGGATACTCTGAATACAAATGTAATCTGATTTGCTGCCACCTGTTTAAATGGAGGCCATCGTACAGCGTGAACGCTTTTCTTTGGATCGACTTTCAACCAAAGAAATAATGTTTTTTTGTTTTTAAACCACATCTTTACTCTGAGTCTCTGAGCCCGGATGAAGTCACCCCGGCCTTCAGCCTAAACACAGACAGAGAGTTTGAGTGTGACGGTACAAAGAGAACGAACGTGCTGTAAGTGAGTCACAGCGCGTCCTCTCCTGTCTATATGTACTGCCAGTTCCAGCTCTTGCGGTCCTTTTGCATCATATGTGAGGTCCGGCTGTCCCTGCTCTCTGTCACTACATGCTGTATTAATATTTAAAGTCACCGAGACAAATCCTCGAACATCCTGCACTTCCTGACTGTGACGCAGGGAAGCCTCGGATTAATGCGCCGCCGCCGAAGGACGTGGCCTCAATCGATTTTCCTGTCCATACCTCTGCGCCGACGAGTCACTTCAAACATATTTAGGCTGCGGCGCTCATCTGGATATTTTGCATATCTTAATTAGTGCTTACAAAACATGCAAATGAGCCAGTCGGCCCTAATTAATTAGCTTTGTGGGTTTTCTTCTTAAGTGGCGGCAGTGAGGGTCTGTCTGTCTGTCTGTCTGATTTTTTTTTTTGTTCCAACCTGAATTAAATCAATCAGGTCAATTAAAAAAGGGTTCCTCGTTTACGCTGACAGTCAGCTGAGCAGCGCCGAACGATGTCGACACGAGTGCCGCTAATAATGTGAATCACAAACGATATTTTCTGATTCCGTGACGCTTTGAACATGAATTTTCACCACAGCTCCACTTTTTAATATTTAAAGTAGCTCTGCTGTTTTAACCTCTTTCAGCTGAAAGTTTTGCTTTTATGGCATTTTTACTGTTTTGTTTTTTTTAATCCAACAAACTCTGATGAAACAACTTGACGCCACCCACCCTTCAAACAGCTCAGACTCAGTTCGTGGAGCTGAGTCAGAGTTAAACTTTGTTCCTGTGATTCAGGCATGTCGAGGCTGAGGAGTGTTCTGCAGAAAAGCTGAATGACTCAGTGGAACGTCACGTCGTGTGTTTCAATGAAGTTAGGGCGTGTATCTTACGTTACAGCACGATGACTCTGAAGATAGTAAGACTGAAAGAATGCGAGTCCACCTGGCGCGACTCATCACGCCAAAGACAACAAGTGTTTCAGGAGTGGAGAGTTTTACCCGCCACATTTAGGCCCCGCCCACACGAATCACGGCCTCACCCGATACGCCGTCGCTTTGAATCTAAATCTTAATCTCCGTAAACACGGCGTCGATTTCGGGAATATCTGCGTCCACGCAGATTCACCCAAAACGCTGTAGTACATATGCCAGGCCTGTGTGTGGCGCTGTGACGCCGCCACAATAAAACCAGAAGAGACGCCATGGAGCATGTGAAGGTCACGAACATCCTGCGGCTCCTCGCAGTGACACAGCAGCTGTAATAGACTCAGTAGTTTCTGTAGGACGAGCCTGCAGTCCGCTATTGTTGTTGTCATGACGCGTCTAGCGGCGGCTGAGGTTCAAGGTTTCTGAAAAAATCCGCACTCGCCGTCCAGACGACTCCGGCGTTTTAGAATTTTCCACTCTCAAAAAACGCCGGATCCGTCTGGACGCCAGGCCGAAACCATAAAGTATTTATGTGGATTGGACTCGTATGGACGGGCCTTGATGCTCAATCAACCAGATCTGGTTATTTTTCTACGAAGCGCTCGGCGGCCTCAGAAGATTGAAAGCGAGCGCGACATGAGTCTTTTCACAGTTTATCAGGAAATGACAAACTGTAAAATACCGACACACGAAGAACACCTAAAAAACAATGACAGCATGACTCTGTGTTGGACAGACACTGGAGGACAGAAACTTCAGAGACGTTAATCTGATCCGTCTGTCTTTGTTTGGACCCGTGGTACGTTGAAGAAGTCTTCACCACCCAGACTCATTCACATTCTGTTTGTCTTCATGGTGACACGGCGACGTTTGCTTTGCAAAGCATCTTGATAAATGATCTGAGCATCCATCCATCAGCTGCTCTGGAGCTTTCGACCGCCTCGCACCGCCTTCCTCGGCAGGCGGACTCGCCTTATTCCTCGTGGATTTTCGGCGTTTTCCATTTTCACGCCTTCGTCGTGGCCTGAGAAGATTTAAAGCTCATTTCTCGTTCTGATTTATTGACGCATGGACAGACTCCATCTGCTGCGTGCCGAGCACACTAAGTGGATTTTGTGGTGAAACTCCTGTTGGCCGTTAGCCACGAGCTAATGGCTAAAGATGAGTCGACCGTTTTACAGAATAAAAACACCGGACGTGTTCAAACACTGCGGAGCGTTCGACGTGCAGCAACGTTCAGCAGTGTTTGTCACTAAACGTCACACAGAGAAGTCCATCTTCAGGAACTGAGGCAATCTGCCGGCTGGTTCTTGGCTTAATGACAACGCATTACTGGAGCTGTGGGGATTTCCACACAGACGACAGCAACACGCGACACGCAGAGCGGCAACGAGCTCAGGATTTATTATAACGGAGGCTGACAGGAAGCGAGGGAACGAGGCCTCGGCCAATCAGCTTCATGATGTTACAAGATGGACAGAAATCCTGAACCACGTTCAAACGTTCAAACACGTCACTTTGTAAAGCCGTGCATGCTGGTATTCATCCGTGTTGTTGATGTGGGAGGCCGGAAGCTTTCGCCATCACTTCACGTGACTACGTAACTCAGGATAAGTCACCATAACGACATTAAACAGCTGATTAACACTAAGAAACAGTCATAGTTGGGTTAGGTTTGGGAAAACATCACGTGATGTACGTTCGGTAAGTTAAATATGTAACTCTAAATAAGTCACCGCTGACTTTAGGTTTCCAGCAGTCACCTCCTCCGTGCTGTTTATACCACGTTACCTTGAATTCATTTCCCCGGGACATTTGCGTGTAACATGACAAACTGTCCCGTAAATATAACTCAGTACACACTGGTGTGAAACGCCAAATACGAAAAGCAAAAAACAGAGCACAGTCATCCCTCGCTATAACGCAGTTCACTTTTCACGGACTCGCTGTTTCGTGGATTTTTATCAGTGTAATTTCGCATGTTTGTTTTTTTTACAGCGTACTGAACAGTATGAACGCGCATCGTGTTCGACACCGTCAGAGGAACTGTGAAATATGAGTTACTGGTAATAATTTCTTATGTGTCAAACCTCGTAGACTGATCATTAAAATGAAATTTGTTGAAAATGTTTGGGCTTGAAAACAGGTTTTGATCTTTGGTTTCATTTACCAATAAAGTATTGTTCTTATTTCTGTTAAATCTGTGAAAGTTTGAACTTTAAGAGTTTAAATAAGAGAGAAATGTTAATGCCTCTCTGACAAAAGTGTATAAAGTGTGTGGTTAGGGGGTTTACGGCCTTAAAACATGGATAGTAATTGTAAAACTTACATTGCAGATTTCGGGTTATTTTTAGAACGTATCCCCCACGATAAACGAGGGACCACTGTATAGTACATATATACACACAAGTATATAATATACTATAAGCACAGTAACCTGATAACAAAGAAAGTGTCTGTTCACTTCAGTCCTGAGAACGAGGTGAGGATCGGAGAGTTCGGATCTGCAGCTTTAAAAACTGGATCTGGATCCCGACCCGTCACACGCTCGGTTTAGCTGATATATCACAGAGTGTGTGACCTTGGTTGCGTGATGCAACTCTTCTGTTTCTTGTTCCTCTGAAGGTTAAAGTCATCAAACCACTTTCCACAGCGCTCGGCTCCAACTCCTCCACAACATCCTCCGGCCAGCAGCTTTCAGCCACATGTGACGCCGCCGCCGCGCAGCCGTGACGTGAACGTCCCGCCTGAATGAAAACGGGCTGAAACATTCTGGTGCTGCTCAGAGGAGCCGAGAAACGTTTTCATGTGTTTGCCAACTTTGTTTCAAAAGCATGGAAATAATATTTAATTGGTATTTATGGAGTTTTTTTTCCAGTTCAGTGCTACACAGTAAATGTTTCAGTCAGTGATTTATGAATTTTTGTCTCTGTTGGTTTTTATGAATTTATGGCGAGCTGGGCATCACATCAGATACATGTAGAAAAACTTCATTCATAAATACGTCAACACGCTCATCATCATGGGACCACACAAAGATTTATACAGTTATATTCATGAGCGCTGTTACATTATAAGACCTGTTTTAATACAAACTGATTGCTTAATTTTTTTTATAGAAATTCAATGAAGCGTCACTTTTTAAAGACTCTAATTATTTGTAATGATCTGTTTTCTTGACTGATCATTTAATCCACAGGTCACTGACAGATAATTTGATTTGAGTCGTTGACTTCACACAGTGCAGACGCTGATACGTTGATAATAATTGTAATGAAACTAAATTATAATGCAACTTAAACACGATGACGCTGAGGAACCTGAAATCAGAACCGACTTCACCTGATTGAAACAAAGAAACGCTCATTGCACATTAAGATGAAGTTCACTATGATTTCATATGAACAATAATTTAACGAGATTTGATCATAAAGAAAATGCTGCAGAACGTTGAACGATTTAATAAATAAATAGAGAAATGATTCTGTAACATCAGAACCGATGCACGTCAGACTGATATACTGGATATACGGAGTCTCAGAGTTCAGTTTAAATTGATTTTTTGTGGTATTTTGATGAGAAAAGTCTCTTTATTCAGAAAATATCTGGAAGATTCCTCGACGTATGACTGCACTGGATCAAACTCCAAAATTTAAAATAGAAAAATTACGTTTTTTGGATCTATCCGCAAAGACGACGACTGAAGTTCAATCTTCTCAGATCAGAGCAACGTGCCGCTGCTGCATAACAAAGATGCCACAGATTTCATTACTGATCTGAACTATGGTAAATTCCTGCCCGGTTATTGATGCAGGAAGTCTCGTGTCGGTGAGGACTCAATATGTCGGGATGACCAGCGCTCGACGAGCTAATAACACGGCGGGAGGAAGACGCCGAGCTGAATAAAGACTGAAGAAAAAAAAGAGTCTCCCACACCTGCTGAGAAAGTAATAAAAACAGACACAACAGCTGTGACTGATGTGGAAACATCAGGTTACCCTCACACACACACACACACACACACACACACACAGTAAAAACATTAATAAGATTTCATTGATTGTATTGAGGCTGTGCAGACGAGTGCACGAGCTCATGGGCAGTTCATCTTCATGTCAACATCCTGTTTCTGTTCTTCAAGTATCAAGTGTTTTATTTTGAAATGAAGCCACGCAGCCAATCACAGTCATCGTATCCTGATACAGCGTGCATCACCGTGTGCGTGACACGACGTGTGTGAAGTCTGTGTGTTCACATTCGACTCAGTTGTGGATTTCTGGATGCAAATTGCAGCAATCAGGCGCTGAGGGCTTTTAAAGTGCCGTCATCAGCATCAGCGGCTCTGCAGCTCCGGCTGCTGACCAACGAGACAAACACGCAAATCTGTTTCTTTAAAATGAACTCTCATATTTTATCTACACTATGAACAGCACTAAACACACACACACACACACACACACACACACACACACACACGAGTGTTTGCCGGGTCGGATCTGAAAACAGCAATAATCGATATAGTTATGATTGTCACACTGAGGTGTGAAGAGTTATCTACAAAATATGAAGAGTCGACCCAAAATATTCCGTTATGTAGCTGATAATAACGTTAATATCCCGTGGACTGTAGGGACGTAACGATACATCGTGACACGATTAAAAATCGGTACAAATGTGACGATTCACCGGCTGACAGAAAAATAAATCGTGATTCTTGGCGAATGCGAGAGAAGTAGGATCTGTTGTTTTTCTTACGTTATCTTAAAAAAAAGTCACTGGTTGGTGATTCATTTGTTCATCAGACATCAAGTCACGTGACTCACGTCACTACGTAGAACGAGGGAAGACGGCGACGGTAGAAAACTTTGAAACAGAGGACGCAGCGAGCAGCTTTAAATCATTTTGGATTCCCTATGTACAGTGGTCCCTCGTTTATCGCGGGGGATACGTTTTAAAAATAACCCGCAATAAATGAAATCCACGAAGTAAGTTTTACAATTATTATACATGTTTTAAGGCTGTAAAACCCCTAACCACACACTTTTATACACTTTTTACACACATTTTGTACAGTACTCCCTTAAACAGGACGCAGAACACATGTGTGTTTATACTGTACAGCACGCTGTAAAAAAAAAAACATG
>NC_040023.1:12362957-12413103 GCF_000972845.2 Larimichthys crocea
TGTTGTCTGTTTCTCATGGTTGTATTTGTGTACAGTCGTCCCTCGCTATAACGCGGTTCACTTTTCGCGGACTCGCTGTTCGCAGATTTTTTTAGTATAATTTTTTTCTCTTAAAAAAAGTCACTGGTTGGTGATTCATTTGTTCATCAGACGTCAAGTCACATGACTCACGTCACTACGTAGAACGAGGGAAGACGGCGACGGTAGAAAACAGCTTTGAAACAGAGGACGAATCACCTGTGTGGAGCATTTTGGATTCCCTATATACAGTGGTCCCTCGTTTATCGCGGGGGATACGTTCTCAAATTAACCCGCAATAAACGAAATCCGCAAAATAAGTTTTACAATTATCCATGTTTTAAGGCCGTAAAACCCCTAACCACACACTTTTATACAGCTTTTTACACGCATTTTGTACAGTACTCCCTTAAACAGGACGCAGAACACGTGTGTTCATACTGTACAGCACGCTGTAAAAAAAAACATGAAAAATTATACTAAAAAAATCTGCGAAACAGCGAGTCCGCGAAAAGTGAACCGCGTTATAGCGAGGGACAACTGTACACAAATACAACCATGAGAAACAGACAGACAAAATCAAAACAGCATGGAAATATAGAGAGACTGCAACATATAGCGGCAACACGAGCAACACGCAGTGGCAACACGAGCAACGTGCAGCGGCAACACGAGCAACACGTAGCAGCATATCAGCCTCAGTGAGAAGCAAAGTCATGTTACGGCGCCTCGAGAGGAAAACTGCACATCACAGCAGTTATTTCTGTTTCTAAAGAAAGCAGATATCTGAGTTTGTTGTTTAAGATGTTAAGTTGCACTTTTTATAAGAGAACAAACTGTTCGAGAGTTTCTGGAAAGGAAGCACCTCAGATTAAATAAACAGATAATTTTATTTGGTCACAATTTGTCTGTAAAAAAAAAATCGTATCGTGAACAAAAAATCGTGAACTGCACCGAGTCGTGAGTCGAGTGTGTCGTTACATCCCTAGTCATCAGTGGACCGTGATCATTTCTGAGACGTAACGTGAAGATTTCAAATCTCATCTAATTCTCTGAATCAGTTTAGTGACTTTCAGCTCATTGTTTTGGTTCAGTCTGTGTTTGCTGCCCTCTACAGGCCGCTAAAAATCTGTGGATGCAGCTCTAATGCTGTTTATTGCAAACAAACAATTGTTTTTTTTCATATCAGTTCATCTATTAATTAGTTTTTTGATTAAGTTATTAATCAGTTTGTCAATAATATAACAGAGAACAGTAATCTGCGGTTTACCAGAGCCTGAGTGAACGTCCACAACCAGAGATTTCAATTAACAGTCTAATTAAAGAGAAAAAAATTAATTAATCTGATGAGAGATGTTTTGCAGTTTTGCTGATAAATGACACAAATAATTGATTATCAAAAGATTTGAATTTTCTGTGAAACTAAAGGCTGAAAAAATGATTTGTTTTAATAAAAAAACATTTAAAATGAGACAGAGAAACAAAAGTCATCTGTCAGGAGTGCACGGCGTCGGGACGTCTTCACGAATAATGAACTACGAATGGACAAAAAGAGAAAAATAACTGGAGGGAGTTCATAATTTAAAGAGTCATGTTGTGTCTCGGCACACAGGCTGCAGCACTAACCATGACCGGACTCCATCTGAACACACCAATGAGTCGATCAGGTGTTAGAATTTGGGCCTCAGACTTTTAATATTCACGGCGCTCGGGACAAAGTGTGCTCCAGGTCTCAGTTCATCAGGGAAACCCTTTCAGCTGTCAACGTGTCTCTGCGCCGAGCTCACCGCCACAAATTCCCGAACGCTCGCCGCTCGTTTGGTGATTAAAGCGTCTGTGGCAGGGTTCAAACTCCAGCCTGGGTTTGCTAATGAGTGAACAAACAGCCTCTAAGACGGCGGCGAATGCGTAAACACACTAATGCGGCTCGGGTGAAGTCCGCCTGGTGCAATGTGGCGTCGCCCAAGCCTGTTACCAACCAATTACAGGACAAGCATGGCAGAGCCGAGGGGCTGGGCGAGGAGGGAGGAGAGGACTCATCACTATCACTGCACATGCTCAGTGCGGCTCTGCTGAAGGAGGTGCAGCAGGAGTGGGTGGGTGTTTGACTCCATTCCTCTTCCTCCGTCCTCGGGGGATCACACGTTGTTTGTACTGTATTTCTGCACCACATGACTTGCAGATTTTTTCTTTTTAAACATTCTGTGTGTGTGTGTGTGTGTGTGTGTGTGTGTGTGTGCGAGCGGCGCTCTTGCCAGGCAGGAAAGGCAAAACAGCTGTGGCAGTGCCGAGCAGTTCCCTATTAACCGAGGAATTATGCAAGCAGGAAATTCAAATAAGATGCAGATGAGTGGAAGAGCCAAGCTCCAACCAAATACCTCTCTCCACCCTCTCAGCAGAAGAAAAGACGGAGCCGGACAGGAGCCTCCAGACTCGGCCTAACCCGGCCCGGCGCTCTCCGGTAGTCCGCCGACCTCTCACCATTTCAGCAGGTTACGTAAAATAAAAAGCATTAATGAATCTGCCGCCGCCTCCTCTGACAAAAACACCTCCTGGCGCCACAAGACGGTGAAGAGCGCGGCTGTTTGAATACAGAACGTGTAATGTGTTCACACCATTTAATCATCAACACATTAACCGTGAGAAATTAATAAGATACAACACAAAGCCGTCAGCAGCCAGAGCGCCGAGCCTCCCGCGTCTCTTCATATATGAAGATCCAGCAGGACCTGACGAACAGATCTGCAGGAAGGTGGAAGCTTTCCCTGCTCAGGAAAATAATAAAACAGAAACTCGCTGGAAACAGAAAAAGAAAAACTGGCGTGCAGGTTTACGATCAGAACGAGTCACACTGGTTTGAACTGCAGCAGTGTGTGTGTGTGTGTGTGTGTGTGTGTGTGTGTGTGTGCCAGAGTCGTTTTTTAACTTTTACAGCTTTTAAAGCCAAAAGACAAAAATTAACACAAAGACCTGCAGCTTTAAATCAGAGACGACACGTCACGAGGAGACACCGTGTCCACGAACAAAGAGGTTTGAACTTTTCATGAGAATAACCAAGCACCAACACAGGAAGTGCCACAACCTGCAGTTCCTCTAACGTCCACCTGAGGCTGGCTCCAGAAGTGAGTCAGTCTCCATAAGTCCCCATGTCCAAATGTCCAACTTCACAGCAGAAATAAACATGTTTACAGCCTGGTACAAAAAACAGTTTTGGTCTCTGTAGCTAATTTCCCCGTTCATGACAACTGTACTGAGGGTGGACTACGTCTGTGAGACTACGTCCAGGTTTTAGACAGTCTGCAGGGACGTCACGGAGACTACGTCCAGGTTTTAGACAGTCTGCGGGGACGTCACAGAGACTACGTCCAGGTTCTGACGTTGGGTTTTGAACCTGAGGACGTCCTGACTTAAAGTATCGAGTACTCGCTGCATGCAGGACGTGTGTAAATGAAGTACAGTGGTACTCTGTACAGTACTTGTTCCTGTTATTACAACACTTCATTCTTACGTGTGAACAAAACGTGATACTCGTCTCCCAGATGGTTTTCATTACAAAAGGTTGCGGAGCATCGGATTCCTGTCCGGGCCTTTCTCTCTGTGTTGTTAGAAACAACCTGGAATCCAAACAGAGCTGGAAACGTTCCGGACGCCTCGCTCTGACCTCTGACCTCTGGTCACGGTGTTGAATTTGTTTTTTTTTATTATTCTCGTGTAACAGCCTCTGCATTGTGACATTAGAAAGCAGCCGGCATCCCGGATGACACAGCCGACTGACCTGACTTTATCTTTATCATCCTCCCCTGTAGGATGAAGTGCGGGATAATAATAGACTTGGCCCGTCGCCATACATGCGGCCTGGTTTCGATGCCGCACTGCACACAGCGAACAGAACCCGGAGCATCACGATCTCCTGCCTCACACACTTTAACGTTTTTATGACGCAGATAATGTGCCAACATTAGTGTGTGTGTGTGTGTGTGTGTGTGTGTGTGTGTGCACAGAGCTAATACACAACCACGTCCTGAGCTGCAGAATAATTATCCCACAGTGTTGTTGGTGAAACCAGGCAAGACTCAAGACGGTGCTGTCGGTACGGATCAGAGTGATGACACACACACACACACACACACACACACACACACACTTTAAAACAGCATGAGAGCGCTCTGATAGGCCAGAGAGCAGCAGGGAGTGAAGATGGAAAAGCAGCCAATGGGGACGGAGAATCTGTGGTCAGCCTACGGCGTTCAGCCAATAGGAAGGCGGTTCTGGCTCCCCGGAGGCGGGGCGTCGGGGTTCTGCCTTCCTTGTTTTGTGTTGTTGGCTCGGACTCGGAGCCACATTCCTGCCGTTCCCCCTGCTCCATTCCTGGGCTGGTGACTGGGTTCAAGAGGTGAAGCAGGGAACTGTGGGAAACTAAGGAGGAGGAGCGTGATGGAGGAGGTGGGGGTGACAGACGGGGGGGGGGGGGGGGCGGCGTTGGCACGAACATGCATGTTTGAAAACCTCCGGGAAGGTAGCCGGGCACAGACGAACGCCAAGGAAGAAAAACACGAGTCAGAAGGGAGAGCACACCCCGACGTTAAAAATCAAGCTTTCCAGGACCTTTCAAGGACGTTTTCAAGGCCTTGAAAAGCTGACCAAGGCTTCCCGATTACTTTCTTTTTTTTTTCAAACGTCGAGTCAAAGCTGCAAAGACAACAGGTGTGAAGTCACGTGAATTAAACCTGAGACAGCCTGGAGACGACACACACACACACACACACACACACACACACACGGAGAAGGGTGTTATGGGTAAAGTAGTTTGCAGGAACATCTCGACCAACAGTCGGTTTCGGTCTTGATATCTGAGAGCTCCAATAAAAACGCTCGATGTCAACACTCGGGTAATGAAAAGTGTGAGCAAGGTGAAATCTGAAAAGGTGAACTCGGCTGTGACGTCTGTGCCCGATGCAGATCACCAACACGAAGCAGGACGCGGCCCGTCCCTGTCCACTTGGTATTTGAAGAATGACTTGATCCCTGGACGCATTCAAAGAACTAACGGGGACTACGTCCAGGTTTTAGACAGTCTGCGGGGACGTCACAGAGACTACGTCCAGGTTTTAGACAGTCTGCGGGGACGTCACGGAGACTACGTCCAGGTTTTAGACAGTCTGCGGGGACGTCACAAAGACTGCGTCCAGGTTTTAGACAGTCTGCGGGGACGTCACAGAGACTACGTCCAGGTTTTAGACAGTCTGTGGTCACAAAGACTACGTCCAGGTTTTAGACAGTCTGCGGGGACGTCACGGAGACTATGTCCAGGTTTTAGACAGTCTGTGGTCACAAAGACTACGTCCAGGTTTTAGACAGTCTGCGGGGACGTCACAGAGACTACGTCCAGGTTTTAGACAGTCTGCGGGGACGTCACGGAGACTACGTCCAGGTTTTAGACAGTCTGTGGTCACAAAGACTACGTCCAGGTTTTAGACAGTCTTTGGTCACGGAGACTACGTCCAGGTTTTAGACAGTCTTCGATGGAGTATCTATTCATTCATTTGTACATTTGAGATCTGCATCAGTTTTTCAATCCTGAAGAAGCTTTAGAGGTCAAAGGTCAAGGTCACGGCGTCCCCGTGTTGCTGGAGGACGTGAAGCTGGAAACTGAAGAGCCGAGGACGAGAGGAGGCTTTTTATTTTTACTGCAGGATGGAGGAGAGGGGGAAGAAACTGGAGAAGGGAGGATGATTGAGGAGGAAGAAGACGAGGACGTGAGGTACTTCTTGAACAGATGAGTTTTCAGCCTTCAACACTCGGTGACTGTGCTGGAGTGGGAAGGTCATTTCAGTTCTGAGGAGGAGGAGGAGGAGGAGGAGGAGGAGGAGGAAGAGGAGGTGTGGGGCAAGAGAAGTCAAGTTTTATAAGCCGCTCGCAGACGGCCTCGGCTGGAGTCCGTGCAATTTGATTTTTCTATTTGTTCCTAGTTGTTGTCGTCGTGTGCGACACTCCAGGGTAAAGAGGTCGGTAACAAGCCCGACACCGACATCGGCACGGCCGATATTAACGCTCAATTCCAGCTGATCACAGATGCAGCGCCGCGATTATTATCGGTAACAAGTACAGATAGATGTGTTTGTCTCGGGCGGGCGCAGACGTTATTACACTGTGAAATGTCACGGCTCTTTAAAGGCCAGCGGACAATGATTTTTATTATTGATTCTTCACTTTTGTCCAGAAAAACGTCTGTGATGATTTTCTTCATATTCACAAAGTTCAAAGGAAAAATCTGATCTTTGATTCATTCATCAACGCACTCTCTCTCTTTGTTTACGTATCATTAAACTCAAAGTTTAGCATCACATTAGTCTGAGCTGAAACCAGCGACGTCTGTGTTGAAATAATAATAAATAATTCTGATAAACGATATTTTTGATAGTTCCAGTCCAACGTTCTGTGACTTCACTTGATGGATCTCAAAGTTATTCATGTCGACTATCAGATGAACTGTTGTGAAACTTCAGACGTTCATCAGGAGGAATTTAATATATTCGCTCATCCTCTTGCACAACTCGCGATACTTTCAAGACCAAACACGGATTAAAGGTTCAGTGAGTCAGTCTCCATAAGTCCCCATGTTCAAAACTTCACAGCAGAAATAAACATGTTTACAGCCTGGTACAAAAAACAGTTTTGGTCTCTGTAGCTAATTTCCCCGTTCATGACAACTGTACTGAGGGTGAATTTATATACAACTCACCTGTTCACATTATATTAAGGCTTAAAGTTATGCAGGATTAAGAGCATGGATGCTTTGATTGACAGGTGGGTGTGGTCACAGATTATTTAACTTTTACATTTAGTGCGACATGACCTGAAATCTTTATTTTATTTTCCACTAATAAAAAATAAACAGCGTTGGAGCCGAGCTGTGCTCTGGTTTCATCTGACGAACGTTAAAGTGTCGAGCAGGAAGCGTTAACCGCGGGCCAAACTGGTTCAGTTTGGCAACATCTGGCAGCTTTGTCACTTTGGCAAGAAACCAGCCTCGAGTTTGGCTAGTGAAAGAGCAAGGAGTGGCTGCTGAGTTTGGAAAAGCATCAGCTGCTGCGACCGGTGGAGAAAGACAGCGGTTCATTTCCTGTCGCGGTGATGAGTCAGGCGCAGAAATGGCAGGATGGCGCAAGCCCTGTGCCGCCGACGCCTAAAAATAGTCCCGGTGGTTTACGCCTTGTCTACACTTCACCGAAACGTGGAATCTGCTACCACATTAAAAAAGTTAAGTGGGAAACTAACGAGCCTGAGTTTGGCTGCTCTTTGCCCAAAGTTTAAACCTCCCTGTGTGTGTGTGTGCTGTCTGACAACAGGAACGCGGCAAAGGTAGAAAACGCCACCGTGTTTGTGTTGGACGCACGCTTCTTTCCAAGTTTACATCTCTGCGCTTTCCACTGTGTATGTGCCGCGTCTAATGAAGCAGAGATGCTGTGAAAGTTAAAAACATCACGTGTTCCTGCTCCACACACACACACTGTTTTAAAAACTGTTTTTTAGAAGTTTTAAACTCTTATTTTGAAGTGCGTTCACTTCCACTGTTCAGACTTAACTGACAGCGTCCTGCTCTGAAATAAAGCGAGTACCTCATCGTGCTTTAATTGGTTTTCATACACACACACACACTCACACACACTCAGTGTGAAATATTAATGTGGATGTTAGGTAGCAAACCGCGGGGGCTCGACTCTGCACACACACCCAGAGTCCGTCTGTTCACATTTCTGTGACGGTGGCTCTGCAGACAGGAGAAAGAGGTCACTATGACAAATACCGGCAGCACGGCGACCTGCATACGGTGAAACTCTGCAGGGCGGCAGCTGCAGACAGAAAAACACTCGGCCCTGCCGGATCAAACACGAGACAAAGAAGCAGCTCCTGCTCCGGTAATCATCACTTTGTATTAACCACATTCAAAATGTTTCCATCACAAATCAGCTCAAGTGAAATGCAGCAGGTTGTTTAACAGGACGACACACACACACACACACACACACACACACACACACACACACACCTCTGAACTCCGGCTCAATTATCTTCTGTGTGTTACGGACACGGAAGAAGAAAGAAGCAACAACGAGATACGAGTCAGCGCGCAGAATATTCTGAAACACAGTTAGTGTGATACACTGCTGCTGTGACAGTAACACCGCATCAATACTGTTGATTTTAAGGTTGAACTTTTGTTCCATATTTTACCGTATCAATACGTTTTCTCATCAAAATGCTGTTTTGCCAAATAACTGACAAATACTGGCACATAAATGCCGACAGTAATAATAATATAACATGTTACTTTATTTTGTAGAAAGTCCCTTAGAACGCCGTTTAAATGAAAGTTTGTCGTGAAATTTCATTTTACAGTCTTGGGGAGTTTTCACTATAATATCTGCATCTACATTTTTTACAGCGTAGGGAGATTTTCATGGTACGATACCGGTCTCGGTTTTATGGTACAAAACAATTATGATCAGTTGCAATGAATGAAAACAGAAGGAACCATTGCTTTATTGAAATTTCACAAAATATTATGTCCCGTATTGTCTTTAAAAAACAGTAACACCGTAGATCAGCAAACATACACGGCCTGATAAACCGCTGCATTCACGGTAAACCGGACTTGATTTTAATCGGTAAAGTACGGTGGCAGAGAATACCGTCAGCAACAATAGACAGCAGGTAAAACGTTTTACCGTCACCTGTGACTGAATTTGGAACCAACTGTTACGTAGTTATTTGCAAACATGGTGAGAAACGACACGACCGTCCTCACGTTCAGTTCAACCGTTTTCATTTTTCCCGTGCCGTACCGGGCGGCGTTGTTCATTTGTTGAGAGTTCGTACGTGAACGCATACTCGGCCAATAAACTGCGGTTTGCTCGGGGGAACTCGACGAGCTCCGACCGACAGTTCGCAGTGACCGGACTTTAGTTTCCTCTTTAGTATCGGACTCATTTCACCTCGGCGTGCTGCTCCCTGAGAGAAAACACCGTCCTCCAACATGCTCGGCGTTTCCTCGAATCTTCCCACGCACGGAAATAAATAAAAAAACTGCTTTACATCACAGATCTTTTTTTAAATCAGTTTTCACACATGGAGAACATACCGCCGCTTTTTTCTGGACCTTGAAAGTCCAGAATTTTTAAGGTGCTGGCAGCAGCGACGTGTTCGTCACCATCTCTGAAGCGTTTCCTGCTGGATTCAAACCTGCAGCTTCCTCTGAACGCCTTGTTGACGGACAGATGCCGACTCCGGGTCCTGCCGCTCTAATGTACTTAGATGAAACTGATCGGGTTACGTGATCGATTGTGGAACCGGAGCATCAGTTTTCATCCCAACTTTGAGCCCGCTGATATTATTTTAGTCTTCACAACAACTTCCTTTCCAGAAAAGGTAGAAAGGGACAGTTTGGTAAGTGGAGTAACGTCTTCAGCGCCTGCGTCTGAAACAGATTCTTTCATTAGAGATGAATAAGCCTCCGTCAGGGAGTATCACATTCGGCACGTTTGGTGTGACGGCGGCCTCTGGAGCAGCCGGGCTTTGTTCGGATGAGGGACAGTGTGAGTAATGTCTGCTCTTTTTGCTTACAGCCGTACGAGCTGGGCGAACACGGCACCGTCACACGCCTCCGCGCAAACAATCCGCTTTTAAAATAAAGTCGTGATGGATGGATTCATCGCGTGTGCTACATTCAAATCAACACGCGGAGTTACAAACCAGCTCTTTGTGAGAGAATCTCGTGACCACAAAAGAGAATATTCAAAATATTTATGTGGAAACATCATGGATGACATTTATTTTGATTTCACTGCATCATTCAGCCTGATGCTGTTTCATGTTCAGTTTTCTGAAGAAATGTTTCAGTTTGAAGCGGAAACAAAACTGATTTTCAGCTGCAGAAGTTCAGCGTCGACGTTCGTGGGAAAAATGCGGCGAGGCAGATTTACATGGACGGTGTCATCTGAGCCAGCTTCATTCACACTTGTTGACTTTTTGAGGTCGTTCCTCTGGCACAGGAAGAAGACAACCAAGTGGCTGTTGAACAAAGCCAACGCCAAAGTGCCAAAAAACCAGTCTCCATAAGTCCCCATGTCCAAATGTCCAACAGCAGAAATAAACATGTTTACAGCCTGGTACAAAAAACAGTTTTGGTCTCTGTAGCTAATTTCCCCGTTCATGACAACTGTACTGAGGGTGAATTTATATACAACTCACCTGTTCACATTATATTAAGGCTTAAAGTTATGCAGGATAATGTGATTCATGAACATCAAACTAAACGATTTTGCAGATTTCAGCAGCATTAAATCATGAAATCATGAAATCATGTGGGCGTGGTCACCCTTTAAGTTCATTTCTTGGAAAACTTCACACCTGCTTTCTCTGAGACATTTTGGGGACTCTTGTTATTTGTTGGATCTCCTGTAAACCCTCCGCCTCGCTTCCTTCCTCTCCTGTGTCCCACCTGAATGAGACTTTATCTACATTTTGATTCTTAGAAGTTTGGCCTCGACAGAAATCATCCCCGGGTTTGAAACAGAGCTTTTTTGTGTCTCGGAGCGACGCTGCCAAGAAACTATTTCCTATTTACAGAGTGTGTGTGAGAGAGCTCCAGATTCCTACGATTCCTAAATTTGGAGAGCAGCAGGACGGCAGGATGAGGCTAATTCAATCAGCTCAGAATGAAAATAGAAACTCTGATTTCTGTTTTTCACAAATAACAAAAGAGTTTGTTCTCGTTAACGCCGACGGGCGGATGTGACGGACCTCGTCAGGACCAGCGTGAGACCACACGTTACTGTTAAAGAGAAAGACTTGACAGCGTCATCTCTTTATTTTGTCGTGACAAATCAAACGTCTGTTCACCTGGTCCGTGCCTCTTATAATTTAATGTAATACGGTTAGTGGAGTAATGATATGTAATTACAGTGTTGACATCAGACGGAGGCTCGCTCTCTGCAGTCTCACGTCAGATTTAAAGAGTTAAATGTGGAATATGTCGTGTACGTAGGCCGTTTGTTTTCTGTATTATCGGAGGGTTCGTTTTAAAAAATTCCCACCAGCTCGCGCCAAAAACTCGTCTGGGAAACAATAAAAAAAAGGCGAGGCGTGCCAGGTGACCCGCTCTGACCTGGCAGCCAAGACGACATAAATAAATCAAAAGAGAAACCTCGGCAGCGATGAAACCGTCCCACAGATGTTCTGTATTTATTACATGACATGCAGATGATTTTTCAGGTAATAAAAGAGACAAATATTTCTTTGAATGTCACATAATTATAAAATGAAAACAGGTCAGGATCTCGTTCAGTCATTTATTTTGACATTTGATCAAACGCTTCCTGATTCACTGACATTAAAATTGTTGGAATTCTTAATAACGATTAAAATCATCAAATCAAAAGTGTGAATTTTAATTATTTGCAGCTCCAGACATTTTGTCATGTAAGGAAGGCGAACGAGTTCAGAAAGTCGTTCATGATTTATTATTTTGTTTGAGCAGAAATTAATTAAAATAAATGCGTGAAGTCATCACACAACATTAACAATAAACTCTGCAAGTATTTTCATCGAATCTGTTTTATCCATAACGGAGACGAGACTCACGGTTTGTCTGACTGATGGTCCAAGTATCAAAGATATGAAATTAAAATAATCATGTGAGAGATTTGTCTGGAACAAAATGGAAATATTTAAAATGGAAAAGTTGATTTATTCCGTCAGAAAACAAAAAAACAAAAAACAAACTCTATAAATTTTTGATTAAATTGAATTTATTGATTCTTCCTGATGTCTGCTTCTCAAACTGATGGTGGTACGCGACCTCCCTATAACGGTACCTAAATGAAATGTATTAATTAAAGAATATTAAATTGACTGAAATGTAATTTAACGTACGTTCATATATCCGTGAGTGTGTTAGCGGAGGTTAAAGGTCCATGGAACACCATAATATCCATAATTATGTTTTCATGGATGTATAATCACTTGAAAATAAGAATCTTTTTATTTTTTCTGACTTTAAAAATTTGCTTTTTATATCTACGGTAGCCCAGAACAGACAAACTGAACAAACGCTCTCTGGCTCTAGACGAGAAACAAGGCGAGAGTGAAGCGAGGAGAGTGCAATGCAGCGACTAACCCAACACATGGACCTTTAGACGTGGTTCTTGAACCGGTTCTGTTCAGGATTCGACAACAGTCAACGGGCCTGTAGGTGAACCGGGTCGGATTTTAACGCCGGCTTAACACGGAGGTGTGCGTGTTGCAAACATGTGTGTGAGTTCATGTGTTAAAGCTGCACATGGACATATACACAGAGCTGGTTTTCAAATTAAAAGCACATCAAATGATGAAGTGTTCCTCCTCCTGCGGCTTGAACCCGTTTAAATGCGGCCCAGAGATCTTTAAGTAATATCCACACACAGCACGGACTGGCCGACTCGCTCGCTGTGTGCTGTATGTTGCTCGACGGTGGATTCAGGGAAACTAATTTGTTTTTCTTGCCACACTGTTAACCTGTTCATTAGCGGCGGCAGCTGAGTTTTCCACTTTGTCTCAGCAGTGTGAGGCGGCTCGGCAGACGAGCTGCTGTCAAACAAACAAAGACGAAGAACGGGCAGACTCTCAGAAAACAGCCTCTCCGTTTCCAACCGTGGACCAGCTGGCAGAATCTGGAGAACGTGCACGAGCATCGCTTAAATAAAAACACAGAAAAACAAACAAGTTCTCTTGAGCAAGGCAGCGTCCTCTCCCGCCGGAGTTTACGCCGTGACGGGCGCCCGTCGGCGGCGTGTTTTGGCGGGCGGCCCCCAGGTGTGAACACGAGGAAACATATGAATATCAATGAGGACGCTGATGAAAAACGGGGGAAGCGTGCTCGGTAAGCTTTTTCTGGATAAATTAGTGTTTGGAACAAGGTTCAAATTAACGATCCAGACGCGAGGGGAGGGGGTTCTCCAACAAATCACGGCTCGGGCGGGGGGGCGCGAGCTAATCTAAGACATTTTTTTGTCTGATGAGCCCATCAGAGCTGCTGGTCACTCATGTGTTGAGTAATTGAGAAACACACACTGCAGACTTTAATGAGAAAATAAGCATTCTTTTCTGTCTTCATGAATAAAAATGACTTCTTGGAGATTCAAGGAAGGAAAAAGGGAAATCTAAATAATATAAGCAGCGATAACAAACGCGGCATCTGTTTGTGAAGTGTTTCACTCCGAATATGAGAAATCTGAAAACAAAGTGACACCAACGTTCACGCGACGACCGAGGGAATAAAAGACACAAATCCTTCTTCTTCTTCTTTTTAAAGGACGTTCAGTAAATTATATCAAAATGACTCGCTGAGAACAGCCTGCGCGGATTTTAAACACTCAGGTGATCGTTTTCTTTCTTCCAGCAGAATTTATTTTGAAAATCACTGCTGCTCCTTCTCAGATATTATTAATTAGCAAATAGGAAATTAATTAGAAACTGTTTTGACAGTCGATTAATTCCTTTGTAGTGGAAAACAATTAAGACGTCACCTTTAGCTTTTAGAAATAATCATTAAGATAGATAAATAAACACACTGTTAATTGTTGATTGTAACAAAATTATCAGAGGAATAATTGCTCGTTAAAATAAATATTTAGTTGCAGCTGGTTCACATTTTTATCGTTAGCCGAACATTATCGCGTTAGCTGACCTCGTAGCTGGAAACATTAAAAACATAAAATAAAATCCTTCATTTTTACGTCACATTAATATTTTGAACACGTCACATTAATATTTTAAAAGGTCGTTATTTTAAATCAGAGCTGTGTCGATGTTTAGTTAGTTACGTTAGCTGACATGAGCTAACGTAACATTAGCTCAGTTTCGTTGATTACCAGAGGTAATTATCAATAAATAATGATTTAACGAGAGCTGATGTAATTAGAGCTGAAATAATGATTCAATATTAGATATTCTGTTTTAATAAATCAACTATTTGCTGCTTTTCTTCGTCTCGTGAACGTAAATTTATATTTTGTCACAGTGGAACATTTGACACTTGATGTTAATTAAATTAATTGTACATACCTGTAGCCCTACACGTGATGATTATTCACAGGACCTGATCAGGTTTTCTAAACATGCAAATGCAAATTAATTTTAAGAAAAATTAAATATTCAATCACCGTTGATGGATTTTATTTGTTGATCAACTCTAGCGTCAGATACAGTTTAATTTGTCTATAATTAATTCTTGTTTGATTTTAATGTTATATATTATTATTATGTGTTATATATGTTTATTCACAGTGAGCCGTCCTGACTCCGACAGGTTAAATTTTATTTTATCATCTGCTGGACGTTTGTGTCTGACATCACGTGACCTGAAACAGATCGATGTTAAGCTGATTGGCCCGGAGGGGAAACTACAGCTCGGAGACAAGGCGACACGTCCGTCAGTGATTGGTCCGGACGGACGCTCCATCACGTGGAGGACGGCGTGTTTGCTTTCTGTATACAGTTCGTTTACATCATCTTCTCGGCTCTCTGCGTTGACCTGTGCAGGTTTTTCAGCGCTGATATTTTTGGACTCAATCTGCCGTTTTGTGCCAGTTTTAATATCCCAAAATGTTCAGCCCTTCTCCTGCCAAAACATTTCAAACAATTACAAGCGTTCAGTGTTGCCCAAAGTTATTCTTGGCAGCGTGGAAAAGCCTCTGAAGCAGCGACCAGGCCACAGGACGCTCCATTAACATTAATATTCCTGTTAACGTTTATCCGACACTAATACGACGAAAATCAATGTTTTCTTATTAAGACCAGAGTCTGCTGGTATTTCACAAACACAAAAGATCAACGTGATTCATGAAACAAGAGAAGAAATCGAATCTAGACGAAGGTGAGCCACATCAGATATGGATGATCTGATTTTTAATAACATACAGACGCTCCGATTACTCCATGACCCGATCAGCGGTTTGCCAACACAGAAACTAAACAGTTAGAGATTTAAAACTGCCCGTCCTCGACCACAGAAAGAGTCTGAGTCCAGCTCCGAGTGGTTCTGGACTCCATCCAGACGTATGTCGAGCTTCACATTTACATATCAGACTCAGATCTTCAGGCCTGAGTGAATGAATCACATCCACTCTGAATCACTGACCACATGTCAAACTGTTTTAATGATCAAATAAATCTGCTGTTTCCTCCACCAAAAATAAAATAAAATAAAGCTTTGGCGGGATTCAGAATGAGGACGTCGTCTTCTCGTGTTTGGACCTGTACAGGTCCACGTACGTTAAACCGGTCTTCATCTAAAGACGATCAGCGTGGTCAGAGCTGAAGACACTGGTTGGTTGGTATTATCTGAAACACGGCAACAGATACGGAGTACTTCAGTGCTCCTCGGCATTGAATCATTTCGTGTTTGGATGATGATCACGTCAGCCTAAAATCGGTTCAGATGTGGCGACTGTTCAGGGTAACAGAGCCTCTGGATCGCCTCACTGGTCCAACATTCAAGAACAAGGAGGACCCATCTGAACCGACGCCTGACCTCTCAAACATGCATCCATCTTTCTCTGCAGCTCGTATTCGACCACGGCGTCCGAGCCCGTTCACTGAGCGCAGGGTTAGTCAGTTAGTTCCTATTGAAACACGAGACAGTTGAGCTGTTTCTTTTGTGTCTGAAGCTCTGGACATCCATCCGTGCCCCAACAATGAGCCCTCTTTCAAACTCAGTTAACCCTAATCCTCCGGGCTCGGCTCAGCAGTGACACGGTTTTGGTCCACGTGGCTTCAAACCCCCATCGAGGGGTGTTAAGTCATTTCTCTGGTTCATGAACGCTACGTAGTTAAAGGGTGTCTTATTTTGAAAATCAGGAACCTGTCGTGGCTGTGCTTGGAAGAGTTTACGGGTTAAATCAGAATAAACTGGTCAACCCACACCAGAACTACATCAGGTCCAGACCGATGGATGGACAGTGCATGAGTGACATCACCTGTCACCAGAACCAAGGAGGATGGAGCGACTGAGCCTCTGTGGATCGTGTTGAACGTCAGTCTGTGTGAAGCATTCATTCTGTTCCTTTAAACTCAGCTCGGATCAGTTCATCGTCCGGCTCTTCATAAAACTACGCTAAAGATGAAGGATGCAAACGTGAAGCTTTAATATCAGGACGTTTGTTTGCTGAGGGGGGATAAAAGGAAAACAGCCAATTATATTTGAAATGAATAAAGCGAGAGTTTAGAGGGAGATATGAGTCGCGTACACGGTGAAAAAAACAAAAGCTTTTCCAAATATTGGTGCAGATTATTAACACATAACTTTAAAACACTGATTTCATGGCGTGTAAAGAAAGCTGCGGACTAAAAAAAACATGAAGCTTCATTCCTGCAGGTTCCAAACACAGAGAGGAGAAAGCATGGACGGCAGACGCAGCTCCTCGTCTGTCCGGGGACTTAAATCTGGTCGGATGGGGATCCCTGGTGTTCATGTTCACACTAAACTCCCCCCCGAAACCTCAGAGTCGACGTGGAAGGTGGGTTCAGTCCAACAGCAGCACGCACACACACACACACACACACACACACACACACACACACTCTGACCAATGACTCACCACACACACACACACAAAATCGCCGACACTTCACTGGTTCACGCACAACCTGGCACGCTCCTACTCTCTTTCCCAAAACACACACCCACTCACACACACACACACACACACACACAGCCTCTCACTATTTCATAAATACATGTGTGTGTGTGTGTGTGAAATAAAAAGGAGTGAGTGGAAAAAGGTCTGAATGTGTGTGTGTGTGTTGCAGCTGTCACGCATGCTTTCTGCATGTGTGTGCACGTGTGAAATAAATAGCAGTTTGACAGAGCAACAAAGTGTGTGTGTGTGTGTGTGTGTGTGTGTGTGTGTGTGTGTGTTTTCCGGCTCGTATAGCTGTCATAAACACTCGTGACTGAAAGCCATTGAGACGCAGAGTGGGCTCCATTTCAACGCCACAAATAATAAAAAAAAAAAAAACGTGCGTCAATTTTCAAAAACCAGCGACGTGAAAGAAAAGCTGCAGAGTGTGTGTGTGTGTGTGTGTGTGTGTGTGTGTGTGTATCGGGGTGACAGGTCAGGTGGTAACAGCAAATCACAGCTGCACTTCCTAGGAACCGGCAAAATGTGTGTGAGTGTGTGTCAAAGAAATAGCAGCGTGTCAGAGCAGGCAGAGGAAAAGGAGTGTGTGATGTGAGAGTGTGTGTGTGTGTGTGTGTAGAAGTATCAGAGCGAGGAAAGGGAAAGCACACTGTGTGTGTGTGTGTGTGTGTGTGTGTGTGTGTGTGTGTTGGCGTTTGTGACAAATAAATAGCAGCAGCAGCAGCAGAGAGGAAGCGAGCGAGCGCTCTGACTCGCAGACTGGCAGCATGACGGACTGATCCCTGCATCCATATCACAGGATTAAAACGCCGACACGGCGCCGACACAATGCGGGCAAAATATGAGACAAAAAAAAAAAAAAGTCGGTCAATGGGAGAGGAAACGTGATTATGGACCAGAACCGGGGAGAGAAAAAAATAAATAAATAATCTGACACACTTTATAAAAACGTACAGCTCGGAGGTGAAGCTGCTCGCGAAGAGACAACACACACTTCAGGAGTACAACAACCTGCCCAGACTCAGTTTACACACCTGTGCACTGAGCCCACACACACACACACACACACCTGAAGTTCCTGATTGGGGTCAGAGGTCAACAAGTTTTTTTATTTTAGTGTGTGTGTGTGTGTGTGTTGAGTGTGCTCGAAGCCATACGGCTTCGAGCACACTCAACACACACACACGCCCAATTATTCATGATTTTATGTAACGAGATTTGGGTAGAAAACGAGGTCGGAGAAGGAACTTGGCAAAAGTTTGATCATGAGCTGAATCTTAAGAAAACAGCTCACACGTTATAAAACACTCACACAGATAATATACACACACGTTAACACACACACACTTTCCTTTTGCACAATCTGGGTCAACGCACCAATAAATCAGATAGAACTGCTTTTATATACAAACCTTCCTGTAATTAACAACGCGTTAGAATCAGCGTACACACCGGGTACAAACCAGTTCAAAACCAGACTGTTCTTCATAGAAACCAGTTCAAACCAGTCGGTTTATTCAGAAACCAGTTCAAACCAGTCAGTTTATTCAGAAACCAGTTCAAACCAGTCCGTTTATTCAGAAACCAGTTCAAACCAGTCGGTTTATTCAGAAACCAGTTCAAACCAGTCGGTTTATTCAGAAACCAGTTCAAACCAGTCAGTTTATTCAGAAACCAGTTCAAACCAGTCGGTTTATTCAGAAACCAGTTCAAACCAGTCCGTTTATTCAGAAACCAGTTTAAAGCAGTCCAACATTCAGTCAGTGTCTTTATAAACCAGTTTAAAAACAGACTTCACAACACACTTTTATTTTAAACCAGTATATTATACATACTACCAGCTTATTTCCATCCAAACCAGTTCAAACCAGTCCACATTGAAAGGTCAGTTTCTATATAAACCAGTTTAAAAACAGACCGTAACACACATTTACAGCCTGTTTCCTAAGTAAAAGCAGTTTAAATCCAGTATTTCATACATACTAACAGGATATTTACGTTTAAACCAGTGAACAGTCAGTCAGTCTCTATATAAACAGACTGTTCTTCATATATAAACCAGTTTAAACCAGTAAACAGTCAGTATATAAACAGACTGTTCTTCATATATAAACCAGTTTAATCCAGTAAACAGTCAGTCAGTCTCTATATAAACAGACTGTTCTTCATATATAAACCAGTTTAAACCAGTAAACAGTCAGTCAGTCTCTATATAAACAGACTGTTCTTCATATATAAACCAGTTTAAACCAGTAAACAGTCAGTCAGTACATAAACAGACTGTTCTTCATATATAAACCAGTATAAAACCAGTCTGCCATTAACTGGCATGAAGTCAGCGTGTTACCGAGCAGCCTCACCGACGACACACTCGGTTTCTTCGCCGTTAAAAACGTTAAAAACGAGTTCCCGTTAAACTTCACGGAGCCGTTACCGACACAAACTGACCCGAGCTCCGTTTAAACTGTTTAAATTCAAAAACTAACCGTCTCGGCTCGGCTCGGCTCGGTCCGAGTGCACACACAGAAAACAGGCAGAAAGAAGCGACCGTACCGTTTAAAAACACCGAAAACCAGAATAAAAACCGAACAAACACGTCGGTGTGGTGGTTTGAGGTGAAATGAAACAGTCAGTAAAGCAGCAGCCCGCCGGGAGAAGCAGCCTGTCCGCCGCTTGCAGCCCGCTGACGGCGGCGTCACCTCAGATGACCCGGCCAGCCAGACTGGCTGTCTGCTAGCTAGCCCCGGGTGAACCTGAGCGTGCAGCGGGGCGACAACAACACATGAGCGGACACTGACGGCGCTGTCAGCCGCTCCACCGTCACACCGAGTCACGGAGAAAAACAAAAACACACACCGGGATTATTTTACACTTGTCTCGGCTCGGAGTTCAACGTGTAACTCGGGATAGTGCGGAGCCAAAACAAACGCATTTCCCGACATGAAAGCAAAACATCCAGAGCCAGGCGGGCAGCCACGTTTCAGCGGCCGAGCGTGAGAGCGTGTGCGCGGGGGGACGGATCACGCTACACCGCCTAGCTTCACCCGGGCTGCCCGGCACTGACGGGGGGGCTAGCGGGCTAGCGGCTAGCTCCTGTGGCTAATAAATTTATTATGTGCACTTTCCCCGGAGGTGGAGGAGGTGGAGGTGGAGGTGGAGGAGGTGGAGGAGGTGGAGGGGGGGACGGCAAAAGTTGGCCACCAGAAAAAAAAACAACGCGGACCGGATGACATCCACTGTCTGACAACTAATCCACTAATAAAACAACCCGAGAGCAGCAACACAGCAACTAAAGTTGCCTGACAGCCAGGCATCGCAACTGTTTCCAGTCTAGTTTGTCCGCCGGGTGATAGCAAGGTGACTCCCCGCTCAGGGAGTCTGATGCCCGGGCGCAGCAGCAGCAGCAGCAGCCCCGGGCAGAGACAGACATCCAGCCCGGGCAGAGAGGCAGGCAAAGCGGCTAGTCTGTCTGCAGCGAGCCGCGGGTGATAACTTCACTTTTGCGGTCACTTTGCTCCACATTTCTCCCCGGGACTTGAATAAATAAGAAGTTCCCCGTGTGTCCTACCTGTGCGTGCGTGTCCCGGTGCAGAGGCGGCAGCCCGGGCCGGTTATTCCCAGAGATCCAGGGTGGTGCGGTGCGGGGCGCATATGGCTAGCGCTGGGTACAGTAAAGACTGTAGCATAGCTAACCTAAAGACAACAGAGCGGGGGAACAAACGCTGCCTCCTCGCTGCTCATAGGGGGGATCGACGACAAAAACCACATGATCTTTTACGTCAGCATATATTTGCATAGGATGCCAAATTTATGTCTCGCGCCCAGGTGACGTGAGGATGTACAGAAAAGTTTGCGGACGCTGCGGGCTCGGCTGCGCGGGGTTGCGGTGCAGAAGGCGCGGGCATGTTGCAGCCACGCAGCCCCCCTCTCCTCTCCGGTCCCCTCCCGCCCGCCTCCTCCTGCTCCTGCGAGCCCCTGCTCCGCACCGCTGCGCCGGTTTTTATGACTCCCAGCGCGGCGTGGCTGCTCCACGATCACCGCTATCACCTCCGCGTGCATGCACGGCGCGGGGACCTGCAGCTCACCTGTGCTGCTTTATGTCGACTTTACCAGAGTTTACCTGCAGGGCTGCACCTGCAGGTAAACTTTAATGTATGTTTTTAAATCACGTGCAGCAGATTTATGGTTTTAAATAACAAACTGACATCAGCTGCGACCAGAGAAAATGTTTTTCTGAGGACACCTGTTTGATCCGGAGCTGACCTGACACACACACACACACACAAACACACACACACACACACACACAAACCTACAGAAAGTGTGTGTGTGTGTGTGTGTGTGTGTGTGTGTGTGTGTGTGATGGAGGAAGAGCAGTGGAAGTGAAGCTTCACCTCTCTCTCTCTCTCTCTCTCCTGCATCTAATCAGCCTCATGTATTTTTGATAAATGAGGCTTGTTGTAGCTGATCAGATGCAATAAATGTTGGAACATCTTCAACACACACACACACACACACACACGCAGGTGTGTGAAAACACGGCAGAGGGCGACACCTACAGCCGGGTGTGAGTAACTGTGATTCTTTATGATGTTTACAGGAGCAGAGGTGACTTTAAAAAATGATCCGATGACCTTTGACATCGGCGTGTTCGAGGAGTCCGAGTTCAGTTTAGACGAAATCGTGGACGCGCAGATGAAAACACGGAGGTGGAACGATCCGCAGGAATCAGCTGTGAGCAGCTTGAACGATTCGTGTTTCGGATTTTAGTCGTTTTAATCTGTGAAGCACTTTCAGCCGCTCTAACTTCAGTCGATCAATCGATCGACAGTGAACGCGACCTTCGGTGAGGCGTTCGAAGTCAGTCAGTCTCTCTCCGTGATAAATAATAACACAGGATGTTTTCTTTGACACTTTGTTTTTCTGTCTGTAGATTTCACCAAATGTTTACGTTAGATAATGTCTCGTTTGCATATTTAAACATAAATGTTTGATTAATTGATGTCAGAAGTCGAACTTCCAACATCGAAGACGACTTCTCTGTTCGTCACACAAACAGTTTATGTTGTTTGAGTCAGTTTTTATGGACACGAGGCCTCACAGGTGGATTCTGATGATCTGGACTTGTGTCGGCGAGCTTCTTCTGAACCAGTCAGGAGTTTATTCAAAGTCAAACAGCTTATTAAGTAAAGCGCTTATTTTATCACCAAACACACGTCTTTATGCTCGGGCGTGGTGCGTTCAGGGACAAGCTGACGAGGAGAGCAGAGAAAAACAACAAGAGCTGAGTCCGAGCCGTCTCTGCAGGAGAGTTTGTCTGCAACTGGAACTGGAAGCTCTCGCCAGTGTCTCCAGAATACACAATCAGGTAATGTTGCCAGGCAAGAAAGTGCCAGCTCTAGCCAATAAGCAGAGTTTTGGCCAACATTGCTTAGCAACAAAAGTTAAAAACCGAACCACTCAAGTCTTAAAATAGTCTTTAAAATAGTAATCAAGAGCCGACAGTGTCACAAATGTCTGCAGATAAAACGCTCCGGAGCAAAGGAAGCGGCCCTGCAGAGAAACAAAGAAGGTGGAAAAGAAAGTTTCCACATGAAGAGAGAATTCAGATTTTAACCCTCAGACACGGATTGGATTGAAGACAGAGACTCGTTAGAATAAAGGCTGCAGAGACGGTGTGACCTCTCACCACACGAGGACCTTTAACAAAACCTCATCGTCCTCGTTCACTTTTTAATCGAGCGGTCATTTGAATTTTTCCGTGCCACAACAAAACACAAGAACGAGCGCCACGCCCTGACAGAGAATTTGCATATCATCGTGGTCGGGCAGAGAAAACACAGACGTGATGAACAAAAGGTTCTCAGCCGCTCACAGACGTCAGAATATTACAGACGTGCACGGTGAGAAATAAAAACTGCAGCCTGCAGTCGTTTTTTTTTGTCTCGTGACACGAGGAGCCGCTGGACTCCTTCCTGCAATTAATCAAACGAAGCCGCCCGAAAAGGGAACAAATAAAAAGTCATTATTTGAAGTCACAGTTCAGAAGACGTGTCGAGGTCGCCTGAGCCGAGAGGCTGAGGGCGGCTTCCTCCCTTCACTGTCTGACAGAAGGAGTCTGGATGGAATTCAGTGACAGTTTATCACCAATAAAAACTACAAATCAAAACAGAAAGGAAGATCTCCGACAAAACGTTGGATCGTCTGTCAGCGGCCGTGTGACACGAGAGCACAAACATTTCAAACTAATAGATCGACGCTGATGTCGTGAATCAATAGCAGTGACTCAGCAGCTGCTTCGAGCGTTTATGACTCACTTTGTGGTCTGCGCTCAGTTTCAGAGCAAATCCACAAACCCGCAGAGGAAACGGAGGAAAGTATGTTAACGCCTGCCGTCATTATATTTGTGTCTGTTAAAAGGCTGGGTCTCATTATAGATTCATAAATTCTTGCTGTGACTCAGCGAGAGACTTCACTCGCTTCTTGACGTCCCCTGCTTAATTGTCTATTTTCCTCTAAATGAAACATAATTTACTGAATGAACTTCAGAGACTGAGACGATAAACTGTTTCCTGAAGTCATAAAACAAGCGAGACGTCGCCTCGTTTCTCCTGAAGACTGCCTCCAGCCCCCTGCTGGTCTGAGACTGCACAGACGGCCAATGTCCCCAGCTGACCTCTGGGGACAAGAACGTAAACAAACACGGCGTCTGAAGCGAAGTTCATGATTTGGTGTTCTGAGCTAGTCGAGATATTTCTAAAACCATCGTTTCTTGCCCCCGACGTCGGACTGATGGTGTTGACGTATTCTCATTTCATGGTTCAGGACAAAGTAAGACCTCGTCTGAATGCAGAAGACGCAGCTCCTGTTCTGAGTGACCGCTCCTTTAAGTGGTGCGAGGAGGAACACAGCCTCCGTCCTGCCATGAATAATACAAACACGCATTTTCAGGCAGCGTTGTTCTCGTGTATTCACACAGAAAGTGGTGCATTTATTCGTGTGATGTGAAGTGATCGTCTGTATTCAGAATGAATCTGTATTTACATATTTTTCATGAGGTATCTGGAGACGAGGCTGATCTAATGTTCCAGCTCCATCCTCACAGTGGACTGTTATACATATACATGGAGGTTATGAGCTCTGGCTCCGGGCCTTTGTGGCTGCGCCGCGCTGCTTACATCGACTTTGCTGACTTTGTGTCTCGGCCAGAAAGTCAAAACCTTTTTTTTAGAGGATCGGAGCCAAAAAAACGGCTGAGAGTCTTTGTTTTACAAAACAGTGAACACAACCTTCAGCGAGGCGTTCAAAGTCACCTACAGTCAGCCCAACAGAAGAACACACGTTTTCTGTTTCTCTGCATAACGGATGAAACAACGCGTCGTGTTCTCGAAGGTGAGACACACAACAAACACACAACATGTGATATTTAGTATGTTCACGTCTCATTTATATATTTAAACATTAAAGGTCATAATACAAAAACAATTGTCACCGGTCCTCCTAAACCTGCTCAGGCCTGCATCGTGTTCAGTGTGATCATGTCTCGTGTCCGCTGTTTGTCTGTAAGTCCAGTTTTAATTATCCAACAACTATTAGGACGGGATGAGATCAGCACGATGACAGTTATCGATCAGTCGGCGTGTTTCCATCCAGCAGAGTTTAATTTAAATTAAAAAAAGAGTTTTTACACTTTGCTGAGATGAAAAAATTTGACGTATCAATTAAAACGAAATGATACAGACCTGATGAATAAATGACGACGTACAGAGTCCCAAAGTCGAGATTTACTTTGTTTTAGCAGTTTAATAAACGACGATGTTTCTCGGCCTGACACTCAAACTTCATGAAGTTGCTTCCATCAGCAGCTCCATAAGAAATGATGCTGGCATGTGGCGTGTTCCTCAACAACACTCACATACAGCATGTACTTAAACATCAGACGCTGGCGTCACAGTAACATGAACCAGTTCACGTTGTTTTGGGTGTTAAACGACGCGGCATCATCTGATGCGTGTCGCAGCAGGTAACCACGTCTGCGTGGTCAGCTCGCCTCTCAGTCACGAACTGAAAGAATCAGAGAGGCCTCGCTGAATCGTCGCTCGATATCATGAACTGAATGAAACATTAAAAACAATAATTAAAGAACGTCATGACCTGGAGGTGTCCAACGTTTCCACCTAGTGGTGCCTCCACAGTTCTTCTCCTCCTGCAGCTTTTAGTCCAGTCACCTCCCCGCTCTTCTTCTTCTCTGGTGCTCATTAGTGAGACACCTGCCTCACTTTGGTGCTCCTCCTCGATAGTTTATTCATCAGGAGGAGGAGGAGGAGGAGGAGGAGAGCGATGCGCTGTCTGGACACAGCTTCATTCAAATGAAGTGAGGAACCATTAACACACACACACACACACACACACACACACTGGACCGTCCTCTGCTGCAGTGAGCGTCAGTAATTACAAACATGAGCGACTCAGCACAGTATCAGTGTTAATTTAATGTGTATGTGTGTGTGTGAGAGTGTGTGTGAGTGTGTGTGTGAGCAGTTTATCAGATTTTGCAAGGTGGATCGTCCCGGCTTGTTCACACACACACACACACACACACACACACACACACACACACACAGTTTTCTGCCTCGTTTCTTCTGTCTCTGTTTCCTCAGAGAGGCTGAGCTGCGTCACCTGCTCTGCATAACAACATCCGACTCAAAGCTTTGAGCTCGTTTACGCACAGATGAGTTGATGAAGCTACGCTCACACAGGTGAGTCTGGAAGACTGGATGTCTGTGTGTGAAATACACCTGTACACCTGCTGAGCAGCAAAGCAGGACCTCAGAGGGTTGTCCTGCTTCTGCCGCCCTCAGCTGGATCATCGGTGGACCTGAGTTCAAAATCAGTTGTTACAGTTTTAAAAAGACTTCCTTTAAATATTAACATCACGACACGTTTCACTCCAAACTGCAGCTTGGTCAGTAGCATCAGTTTTCCACTTGCAGGGCTCTGAGGTCGGGTCGTCCGGTTAAACTTTCAAAATAAAGTTTGTAGAAAAAACATTTCACATTTCATCAGTTTAAGCCGAAAACATTAAAACAAGCCCGCTCACGCTGACGTGAACTTTCCAATCATCTTCAACGATCAAACTGACTGTTGTTCATTCATGTAGTCGACGATTGTAGACGATTCATTCTGACAGAAAGTATTGATGATGTTTGTAACATCCGGGACACAAGCTGATGATTGGATCAGCATGCTGGTTACACTATCTGCTGATGAAGATCATGTGATGGGATCGAAAGCTCCAGAGCAGCTACTAAATGGAGCCATGAGCTGAGATTGTTTTTCTCAAGTTTAATGATGTTTAATGATCTAACTCAGTTTTCTGCTTCTGCTTTAAACACACACACTTACATTCCTACATTACCAAGAGGGGACTGTCAGTGTATAGCAAAGAAGCGAGGACGTCTGTGGAAAGTGGGGACCGTCAAACACAAACACGGTTTCTCTACAAAGTCTGACCCTGACGTTCGTCTGTGCAGCTGATCTGAGCGTTTTATCTTCCGTCTTGTGATCTGCCTCCTCTGCCTCGTGTTGATGTTAAACCGTCGCCTAACAACATATATTACGACACGATGACAGAAGTCTCTCTTCTGAACATCACGGAGCAGATTCGCCTCATTGTCTTCGTCAGCTTTTGCCGGCGTTCAGGAGCTTCGGTCACATGGATTTTGTTTCACGGTGACTCTGATCAAGTGTAATTCGATTTGGCGGATTTAGGCCCAAATGTGAAGCGCATGTGTCAGATTAAAGATGATTCCTCTCGGGTTATAAATATCACACATGGCAGCTCATTCAGGAGCCACGTTCATTATGTTAATTCTTTCTCCATGAACGTGCAGCGGCTTTCAGAGCAGGATGTGGTTTTCACCATGTTCACATCGTTTTCACTTGTGGTCGGTTGACTTGGCGGCACAATAGTGTGGTTGAGGTTTCTGAGGTGAACCCTGAACCCCGAGTTCAGCTGTCAGCAGCTCGGACGGGTTGTGCTCTGATTGTTTGTGAAACATCCCTGAATAAATAAAGGTTTGAAAATACATTTATTTTGAATTAAGAGCACCAAAAACCTGGAGTACAGATCTGCATCACTGCTGTATAATATACTACATACCTCTGACTGAAAATATAAAGTTTGATCAGACAACAACGTGAGATTAAATAAACCAGCTGTCTCCACCATGAGTGAATTTAAGGTGTCAGACACGTAGACTCATAAACAAACAAAGAACTAAAGATTCAGGAAGTCACTCACCTCTCTGTTAAACTTGTTATTGTTTGTACGTGGCTGTAGAACAGTCTTTTAGTTTGCCTGTACCAGCTGTGTCACATCTTAGTTATTTTATTCTCACTTGTCTTTTGTTTGTTTGTTGTTGTTTTTTTTACATATTTGATATATAGAAGAAGTCTTGCACTTCCTGTGGTTGTTTTAAATGTGCTGAATAAATGAAGCTGGCACTGGTCTTGACCATGAAAGACAGATATTTTGAATATTTATGTTGAATAAATAAAAAGATTTGGCTGAAGCTGCTGGTTCTGTCACATTTCACTGTTGTGTTGTACACCGTCTTTACCACACGAGGGCAGCATTTAGTCAGTGCAGCAGCAGAGCGCCGCTCGTCAACAGAGGAGGTCTGAACACGCCGATCAAACAGTGAAAGGTCAAAGGTCGCTCATCAGAAGTGAAATCTGTGAAACTTGGAGTTCATGTTCTGAAAGACTAAAATATAAATCAGAGGGAAAGAAAAGTGAAATAAAAACATGTACAGACGACGACGACGTCCTCAGAACAGACAAACATCTTCATCACACATTGTAATTTAACTGTAGCGGTAATTACAATCAACCTCATCAGAACTAAAGAGCTGTAATTACTGTATTTAACCACTCTGAGCTCTTGTGATGATGACAGGATATCGCTCACGAGTGTCCTCTTATTCAAACAGCAACAGATATTCAGCAGCAAACAGGAGCCGTGAAGCTTTTTAAAGGAGCAGTCTGCTTCATTTCACTAAATCTAACCCACATGTGAGGTCAACAGAAGTCACAGCGGATTTAAACTGAGGACCACGTTAGGTTCTCTCCATCCAGCAAGACCACAGAGGAACTGCTCCTCCATGAAGGAACGTCTGGACGTGCAGAAGATTGGATCAGGAATCAGAAACATTATTTCCCACATGTACAGTATGTGTAGTAAACATTTAGTGTTTCGTATTACAGAGACTTAACCAACAACAAAAACTCAGACACATTCCAAATGTCAGGTTAACACCGTCAGTGCAATAAAGAAAATGATTTCTGGCTCATGTTAAATATTTTTCAGTCGTCCAGGTCATCTTGTTTGTGTTTGTAGATCCACGAGGACGTTTCACAATCCAAGAAGCTTCTTCAGCTCTGACTGTAATTGTTCCACTTAGTTCGTTAGTGCTCATCGTTGTGTGACCTGAGGTCGAGTGTGAACGACGGTCGTGGTTATAAGTGGTTTGGTTTCACCCGTTTTGGATGTCAGACGAACTCTGAGCTGAGCTACAAGTTGTTAAAGTTAAAAGTGAACTTAAAGAAACGTGACTTCATAATTTAAAAAAAACTTGATCTGAGCTCCGTAAATTTTAAAGAGTTCCCTTTCACTGAAAAACACACGTGGCAACTTTCACTGGTAAATTTATAGAGTTAAAATAGTAACGTGACTGATCACATCCAGACAAGACACAACAAACTTTGTTTTACTTTTGAAAGAAAACTAAATTTTTAGTATTTTTAAAATACTGTTATTAATTTGAGTTTAAACTGCTGTTTGAAAGTGTTTTTCATTTTGATTTTACCGTCACTATTGACGATAATAAAAAGATAAAAATAAAGTAAAACAGGTAAAACATGTGAGTTTGTGTGTGTGTGTGTTCTCTGGTTAATCGTCTGAGCTGCTGCGCGGTGAAGAAGCTGCAGGGAGTTTTGTTTCACAGGAGGGGGGAATTAAACCAAAGAGAAATCCGCCTTCATCTATTAAACAGCGTCCTCAGTGGACAAATTAATTAATAATCGTTTATTAGTGCTAAATGGAAATTTCTCCGAGCAGATAGAGGGAACTCATCTTCTTCCTCTGACTCTAATTAGATCGTCTCCCTTCTTTTGCTTTTAAGCTCTCAGACCTGATTCCTGTTTGATTCAAGTGATTTTTTAAAGGCTGCTCTTTAACATCGAGTGGAAGTCTTCTGGACATTCAATTCATTTCTTGTTCGCTTAAATAAAATTCAGTATTTTCGACAGATGGACGCTGCCAGACTTTCACATTAAAGATTCACTGGTTCAGCCACAAACAGACTCTTCTGATGTTTCTGTGGTGACGCAGGAGAAAACGGATTTCTCTGAAAACCTCGATGATTCACTCTCTCTCCTGCTTCAGCTCAGCTTCACCTCCGAGCGGCTCCTCAGATCATCCTACAGTCCTAACAATCAAACAAATAAGTATAACTCTCCATGTTTTCTCCTCTATACACTCGCCTGTTTCATAAAAGCTGTCAGACTTTCAGACGACTTCCTCTGAGAAAACGTCGGTTTGTGGTTTGGAGCGGACTGAAGCCTGAAAAGATCAGTGAGGTAAAAGAGTAAAATATTATATACAAAACGTTTTAAATTATGTTTTGTAGAAATTTTTATTTAAAGATTTATTTACAACCTGTGAGAAACTAAAATGTTTAATGACAATATTCTTAAAGCCGTTTTTCATAGACTTGATTCCACGTGATTTATTAATTGTTATCGATTTTATGGTTCTCTTTATTTTTAATATTTACTTCTAGTTTCTCTTTGGCATCGTTTCTTTCTGCTGTCGACGTCACTTCTTTTTTTCTTTGTCTGTGTTTTTAAGAGGGCAGGAGTCAGGTAGATATTTATGTGGTCAGCTGTTCAGGTGATCAGGATGACCAACAAAAAGAGAAGTGCTGGAAGAAGTACTTACAAAGTACTTTTACTTTCACTGAAGTAAGAGAATTCCTCAGAGATACTGTAATCTGAAAAGTAACTAGAGTAAAAGGTATTTTACCTCTGAGATGTGGTGCAGTACAAGTCGAAAATGGCATGAAAATACTGGAGTAAAGTACTTTGATTTTGTACTCGAGTACAGTACAGTAAACGTACTTACATTCCCTCGCAGGTCATTTATAGTTTGGGTGTGAATGTTGGTTTCATGAGAGCAGGAAGTTGAACTCGCCCGCTGGTTTCCAATCAGCTTCCTGCGGCTCACAAAATGCTTCAGCTCGTGCTCGGTCCCTCTTTAATCAGAGCTCAGAGTTCAGTCACATCACCTGCTGAGGGACAGCGACACATTTTAACCACACACACACACACACACACAAACACACACAAACAACAACAACAACAACAGTTGTACTTCAGCTTTATTGTTCTGAGAAAATCAATAACAAGTAAAAAATAAATTACTTCCTTGATTTTTTCATTGTTCAAACATGTCCTGGTCAGAGGTGTGGAGGCCTGCAGTGACTCCTCGCAGACCCGAAGGCTTCAGAAACACTGAATTCAAAATGGTTTACGAGATATTTGGAAAAAGTTTAAAGTGTGCTTGAAGTTTGTGAGGCACACCTTCTTCCAAATACCTGGACTTCCCTTTACATGATTCATCTCCAGCAAACTTTAACTTCAAAGCTGAGCTGTGTTTCTGCAGATGGCATCCAGTTTAACTTAAATCATGTTACACATGGAGGCAGATCAAACGAGTCAAACGAATCCAACGAATCAGAAAAAACACAGAGCGGGAAACTCTTTTTCAATCTACAAACTGAAACCTCGACAGCGCTTCTGTCAGTTACAAGATCCAGAAACCGAAACAACAAAATCAAAAATACATTTACTCAGAAACACGATATTTCTTTTCTGGAATACAGAGCGACGTCAGTTTGAGCTCAACACTGTTACAATAACTGCAAACGACTGAAGGAAAAACAAACGATAAACTTTTTACGTGACGGTAAAATGTGTCTATGGCTCTATGAGATTAAACAAAATGATACATCACATGGTAAATAAACTAAAACATGCAGAACGTTACATAAATAACTTTGTTTCTCTTTCGTTCTGGAGCTGAAGACTTCCTGCTGACGTTAACGTATGAAATCAGATATTTATGCATCACGATGTTTGCTGTAAGCGTCTCTGTGTATAAATGCTATTTAAGTGAGAACATTCTCGTAAGACGATCAGGAGGCACTTAACCAACCGAGTGAAAACCAAAACAGCAAAACTGAAAAGGAAACGTTTGATGGATCAAAGATGAAACCATGAGATATAAAGTCCAGTTAAGCCGAGTCCTTTTTAACACGACCGTCTCTGCTGAGACAAAAACAACAAAACAAATCAATCGACAGTTTTCTCAACGTTAATTCGATAGCATAGATGAGTTAAAATAGTCCCAACCTGATACCCCCACCCCGTCCCCTCTAGATGTCCATAAGAAATCCTCTACATCAGGCACTTGTTGATTAGTCCTTAACGGCTCCAAACCGCCCAATCAGCAACGGCGAACGGCCCTCCGTCATCCAATCACCTCCTCTCATTTAATTAGTCCCGACAGCGTCTTCGCTCCTCTCTTTAGTCTCCTCTTCGGCCCGATTCTCTCCTCGTCTCCGTCCAGGCTCCGGGCGCTGCGGTAGACGCCGGGGGACCTCATTTCAACCTCATCCTGGGCGTAGGCGGGGTCGTCCGGGGCCACGGGCTGCGGGGCCGGGTAGTTGGGCTGGTAGTAGCGGTAAGGATCGTCCTCCTCGACCTCGCCATAGTTCTGGAAGACGTTGGACGGCAGTTGGACTGCGGGGATAGGGCCGCCGTCAGTATCATCTTCACCCTCTGCGTTGCCAACCCACCAGGCAGCGAGCCGAGCCAGAACGCCAGAACGCCCGGCAGACAGTCAGTAAGAGCCCAAAACAAAGACGGCCGGCGCCCACCACCACCACAGGAAGCGAGGATTTGGATTGGTTTGTTGGGTTTTGATTGGGTTAGCGAGACAGGAAGAGGGGGAGGGAAAAGAAGGAAGGAGCGTGAGACACAGAGGGACAAAGGGTTACCAAAGGTTACCAAGGGTTGCCGTGGGTTACCAAGAGTTACTGAATCAGGGTTACCAAGGTTACGGACTGAAAGCAGAGTTAGAGGGGAGGACGACTGCAAATTAAAAGTTAAAATAAGAAACAAAGTTTCATGAGAGAAAACTGGTGCAAATGTTTTTACATTTTATCAGGACATGATTAGATTTGTTATCTGTCAATTCTTTTGAATTGTCACAATTTGAGTCATTTAAAGTTTTTCAAGTGGTTAAAAATAAACGTGCAAAATCTCTATTGAATGGTGGCAAAAGGGGTCGTGCAGATGAGCTTTGAGGAGTTTTGTGGTGTTACAGGAGTTTGTATTAATCAGTGAATCCTGCGGATTAAAAAAGAGGCGCTGGACGATCGTAATCTAGAAGGAAGTCAGGAGAGGACGAATCGCGTCAGTGTGAGTTCATCGTACACGTAACACTGTATTTTATTCACACAAACATAAATCCTCACTAGAGCAACAAATGTGGATTCATATCGACATATCGTCCATGCTTCATGGAAACTAGAGAGCACATTTTAAACCATATGTGTTTTAAAAGACGCCCTCAGTGGGCGTAGAGCCGAAGACGGGACAGCAGGAAGCATTTGGGATAGTTCAGGTTATGTGAAGTGTCGGTGTGTTACCTACAGCAGATGGCGGGCGGCAGGAGCTAAAAATGTACTGCTGCAGCAACAAAATGTATTTTAGACACATACAGAAGTGAACGTCATCATTTCTGAAGCACTCCTTAAGGTGATGCAGTGCTGTACGTTATGTTACATTATGTGTAAGTACCGAGAGGCAGCGTCGAAGCTGGTCTGCTGACGCCACATCAGCAGCATCCTGCAGCAGTTAAACTCACTAATCCCCGCTGCTGCTATTTACAGAGTTCGTGAACGCAGCTCGATGTTACGAAGGGGAAAAGTTGTAAAATGAAGAGAGAGGAGGAGAGACACGAAGACAAAGACAGAGGCGGAGAGACACGAAGACAAAGACAGAGGAGTGATTATAACATGCAGACCGAGAGCCGCTGCGTGACCTTTGACCTCAACACACATCCAGGTTCAACACACGTCATGCATTTACGAGTAAAGGCGACTCATGCAGGGAATGAATTACACTTAAATATTACTCAGATGTAACAGGTAAAAAGCTGATTCATCACCTGAAGTTGCACGTCTTCTGCTGAGTCATGCTGTATTTAATGGTGATGTATGTATAAGAAAACCATCCATGCAGCATCTTTCCGGTGACTGATTAAACCCGCGCTCCAACGTCTCAGAAAACGGTCAGTGATTTAGTTTTTATTGGCTGATAGATGCAGGAAACCGGGCAGCTCGAACCTGATGCTGCAGGAAGACAAAGCCTGAAGGGCTGCCAGATGTTTCATAGATGATTTGATTGGCCCAGTGAAATGAACTTTAAGGTTTTGTGTTCGTGCTTTAATCATTATTAATACGTGTCACGTGTTTTTATCCTCATCCTGCACTCGGAGGTTGATCCATGAATGAATCCAATCACACGTGCTTTGAGGCGAACAGCTGACCCCTCTCATCAAACCGCACTTGACTGTTATCTTGTGGGTCTTCCTCGTCCTCCACCCACCTGGTCTCACACAGGGGAGAGCTGCGTGGGTGGAGGCCAACAGTCCTCTCCGGCTTCTCGAGAGACACTTGGAAATACAATGCGTCACTTTCACAGTACGCGAGTCACGGTGGAAAAAACGTTTCCTGATGCATTTGTCGAACTCTTCCTGCAGATCAAGGAGGATAAAGTCGATGTTAAGCGTCATTTCACTGGGTCTTTCAGTATCTTGGGACGATTTCTTTATAATTTTAATGATCTGGGTGAAGCGACCCTTTAATGTGACAGGCGAACTAACTGACGGTGTATTCCTAAAGGCCCACTCACACCGGAGGCGTTACGTCGCGGTCACCGGAACAGATAGCTTCCAGTCTAGTCAATGAGAGCACTCACACAGGGCGCGTCTCAGCAGCGTCTCAGAAGCGTCTCAGAAGCGTCTCAGAAGCGTCTCAGAAGCGTCTCAGCAGCGTCTCAGAAACTTTCCGTAGCATTTCTTTTTTTGACGCGAGCCGCTGCTAAACCTCGTAAATTTCAACAGAGCACTGCGCATCAGACAGGAAATCCGACACAGAATCAACTTTATAAACTTCCGCCCCCTTTCAAAATAAAACACAATACGCAGTTCATGTCGCTTATCACAACTTCACACCAACGTTACGTCATGACCGGTGGCACCAGGTGATCAAAGATCGATCAAAGAGTCTCAATGAGAGACTAATTGTTGAAGTGGAACAACACACAATCATTTATGACACAACAGATGCCTTTTATAATCTCCTCCACTTTAGTGAATCAGTCAGCTGTTTGTTGTTGTTGTTTTCTTTATACACTGTTTATCGCGGGGTCTCTCGTATGTCCAGGATTCTCGTGATCTCGTGTGAATACGGCCGGCTCGCTCCACTGCCGTAACACGGCTGACACGCGTCCGGTGTGAGTTGACGCCGGGCAAAGGATGCAGCTAAAACGCGGCGCAGCCGTCACGCTGCTGTAACGCCTCCTGTGTGAGTCCCGTGTAACACCTCGTTAGCTCAAAAACTGTACAAAATCTCACACGGCTGTTGGTATTAACGCGGAGCTCTGCATCCGATCAGCGATTGTATTTCAAGATGTTTCACCTTCAAATACACCGAGTGTGGGATGGACATGGCGACATGCAGCCTGTTTAACTCGACTGAATTAGACATTTCACTCGACGACCTTCAATCAAAAGACATGCTGAGCACTGAAAAGCTTTCACACGCAGTCATAAAGTCTCCACATATTTAAACAAGCTGAAGAGTTTTCTGTAATTTAAGGCAAACGGAGACTAATCAGTTCATTTCTGAAGGTTGTGTTCCTGTGGTTGCTGTAGATACACGGCACACACAGCGAGCTGTGGTACAGAGGTGGAACCGTGCGCCAGGTGTGCTTCAGTACTCTTCAATGATACTTTACCAACCAAGTCTGGATTTAAGGGACCCTACGTACCTCCAACATTGTAACCCACACATGAGTTCTGGTCGCAGTATCCGGGAGGTCCAGCAGAGCCGACGGGTCCAGGGACTCCAGGCCGACCAGGAGCTCCTGGATTTCCAGGTCGCCCTGAAGTACCCTGGCTGCCCGGTCTGCCCTGGCCTTGGGGACCTGAGAGGCGAGGAGTGAAACAATAAGATCAGGAGGACCAGATCCAGAACTTCTGTGGAAATGACGGGTACGTCTGTGTATGGTTTCATTTACCAGGAGGTCCTGGAGGTCCTCTGGGGCCTTGGACTCCGACACCTTGAGATCCTTTCTCACCCTTTTCGCCTGATTGACCTGGACAAACAAAACGGTGCTGTAATGTGCTGTAAGAAGTCTCATGTTTGTTTCGACCAGAAAGACACCAACAGAACAGAGATCGTACTGTGTGGATCAACATTAGTGGACTAATGTCAGGATACTCAGCTGTGTGGTGTAAACCACGCCACCTGATGGTTCAACACCCTAAAGCATGTCCTGCTTTAACATCATGCTGTGTGGAAGAAGACTTCAGACTGAAATCATTAACCTGTTGACTTATTAGAAAGAATGCAGCTTTCACTGCAGCTCCGTCCACTACAGGTTCATTACATCATAACTGCTGCTCTCCCTCACCTCTTTCTCCTGGCTGTCCGTTCTGTCCGTTCTGTCCCGGGAAGCCAGGTCTGCCTGGGGGTCCCTGTTCTCCCTGCGACCCTGGAGGTCCCTGTCTGCCAGGCTCTCCTGGGGGTCCTGGCACAGTGCGGATGGAGACTGGTGGACTGGGTACGTGGTTCAGGATGGAGTTGTAGCGCGCCATGTGACCTGAAAACGGGAAAAGAGGATGATGTTCCTTACTGACAGTTGTGAAGATTAACCAGAGCCTGATGGACTTAACAAGTGTTAATCCCTCGAGTGTGAATACACACAGAGTGTGTTCTTACTCACTCTGAATCAGCTGCTCGCAGACCTGCCTGGCAATGGCCTGAACTGAAGCTGCCGACTGGAGGTCACCCTGCAGACACACAAGCACAAGGACTGCTCATATTTCTACTGATGGTTTAAACCATGATGCATCCTGAATGATTGAGTCCCATTTTGAAACAACACAAAGTGTGCACTAAGAATGTTTCTTCAATCTGCTTATTGCTCTAAATAAAAGCAGCTTTCAGTCTTCGGACACTTACCCGTTCACCTTTCTCCCCTTTGCCTCCAGGAGGACCCTGAAACAAGAACCAATGACACATGTTCAGAGTTTATAGACCAGCGTACATCCCTGATCATCTCTAACAGCAACAAGACTTTTTCTCTTCACGTCTTACAAATCTGGGATTTCTCTTTTTCCCTTTTTCTTCCTATGATGAACTCAGATCTGACAACAGGTGAATTGCGACTTTGAATGTTCTTGTCCTGTTTGTTTCAGCTGCATTATCTACTTTAATATTTTTGCATCAACAAAAAGACACACAGAGAATCAGAACCAGTAACAGTAACCTTCAGCTGGGGATCCTGTAACCGTGGTGTATTTATTGAACGTAGAAACATGCAGCCGCGGAGCGCCGACTGAACGCTGGATTATCTTCATCAGACGGACTGCGAGCAGATGGTTAAAAAGCGTCTGAAATTTCAGCTTTTATCTTTAACGCTATTAAAAAAAACAGCACTATATTTTCCTCCAGTAAATTCACATTAAGACCAATTGACAATAGTGTTGTAATTAGTTAAGGAGGGCTCTTTGCAGTCCACCCACGTATCTGTAATTACATGCTTGACAACATTTTTTTTTTCCACAGCCACGCAAAGTAATTTGTCAGCAGTTTGTTTCACCTCCCACAGAATCTCATTTCTTTTCCGGCGGTGCAGTTGAAATGTGATTTACTGTCTGTGAACATTTCATTTAATCACGAGGAATAAATGCCAAAGCAAAGAATGGCCACGTTTTTTAAATGATCTCTCATACACATATCAGCAGCTACAGAGGTAAACGACGTGACAGATTGTGCTCGTGTGTTCAGAGCAGCGAGCGGAGCGTTCGCCTGCTCATCAGTCCACGTGCAGACAGGACGAGTCCACCTGCTGGTTTTACTGAGAGGTTTTTATTTACTGTTCGTAGGAGGAGCAGTGTGCTTCAAAAACACAACGACAGGCACGATTCAGACCAGGTCAGCTGCAGCGAGAACGCCAGTCTTCTCATTCACCTGCCTGGTGGTAGTTAGACTAGGCTGACCAGTCAAACTGCTCCACAGTCAGCCTGAAACATCACTGAAGCTAAACTATCCAGGCAGAGTTCATGGGCCAGTTGCGTCCTCAGTTTATGCTGCTAAATAGTCTCATGGGTTCTCACAGGACAGTGACAATACAAACATATGACGATCTTACAGACCATGATGCATGGCTGCAGATTAAACTGGTTCTGGTTGTGGTGACACCTGAAGACGATGTTCCAGTTCTTTACAGCGTCCTCTACACACACTTCACTAGAACTCATCCTGTGCAGCCCTGACTCGCATGCACTAACAAAGCTAAAGGCTACAGCAGATGATTCGGAGGTTTTCAGTTCTAAACTCTCACTGACTGTCAGATACTGAGCCAGCAGCTGGTGCTCTGGGGGGCGCTTACACATCTAATTAAACAGCTTGTTTCTCCTAATCTGAGCATGTGTAGTATTCATCCTGTAAAGAAACATTCATACAGAGATAATGACACTAACTGCTCCTGGCACTCGGCCTGTCTTTGTTTAGCAGAGTGGAATAAGTTCTGTCAGTTTTTAAGAAGGCAGGTTGAGTTTTTCTTAAACACAGATACTGTTCTGTTCTCTGCCCAGCCCGGGGACCTTCACACCAGACAGGAATCTGTTAATCCTGACTGACGTGACTTCCTGCCTCCTTCTGGATGATTCCATATTTGTCCAGCAGCTTTAAAAAAACAAGCTGTTCTTTGTTACGGGCTGGGGAGGGAAAGGGTTAATGAGAAGAGGCAGCTCTAGTGTATCGTCTTCACTCACCGGTGGTCCCAGGTCTCCCTGTTTTCCTGGAGGGCCTGTGTTGCCTGGGGACCCTGGAGCTCCGGGAGTCCCCTGAAAAAAATCAGAGTCGACTTTACGCATGTGAGGAACTTACCAATCTCCTACTGTCGCAGATTAAACCAGAGGCGTCCACGTTTCAAACTCGCACGCGACAGATGAACAAAGTCAAAACTTAATAATCACTTACGATCGTTCCTGAGGGACCCTGTCTGCCCGGCGGGCCGTCTTTGCCTGGCAGTCCCTGTGCAGGAAAGCAGATCCATATGTTGCTGTTGTTGGTGTTTATGTGCATAGTTTGGGAAGGTGTTTCATCACAAGACTCGTTTCTACACGTGACATAAATATCTGTATGATAATAAATCATCATCATCTCATTTCTTAGATTTGTTAGATATTTTCATGCTCAGCTCATCGGCTTGCATTTTGTAAATACATATGAGTAGTAGCAGCAACTGTAGAAATGAAATCAGTAGTAGTACAGCTGGAGTTGTGCAGTAGTTGCAGTAGAGGACGCAGTAGTATAGCACTGATATCAGTAGATGTCAGTGTGTTAACAGCTGTGGTGCGTTGAGTAGTCACTCTTTATCTCATGTATGAGGATGTTTTGTTATTTTAAAGAATCTGTCCTGAGTTTAATTATAAATTAGAAGTACGTAACGCTTTAGGGCACACACCATTATAGTCTAACACATTTAAATATCAGTCTGTAGCATTAGAATGGGCAGAGGTGTTAGTGTTGGTATGAACAGTAATGTTTACGGGGTGACTCACTCTCTGTCCTGAAGGTCCTTCTCTGCCCTGAGCTCCAGCTCTGCCAGGGACTCCCTGAGACAGCGAGAGAGCAGAGGTCAGATCAAATCAAGAGTTCATCATGTAAACTTGTTATTATGCAGTCAGCACAGCTTCTGTTTCAGGCCGCTAAAACATTTCTAGACATGTATCATATAAGTACCGAGTCCAGCTGGAGACGTTTGTTTGTTTCTGATACTATCGACTTTCCAATAAAGTCCAACATGGCAGAAATGAAGCTGCTGTGTTGTTGCACAAACACTAATATTGGATCTTCCTGTAGCATCACAGTCTCTGGGAATAGAAATCAACCTTTTGCAAATGGCACCATTATTCAAAATCTGACAACTGTTTGCTTCCAAAAGGTCAAATTAGTCCTGGTAATTTACAGAAAAGCAGTAATTACTTGTCTGATGCTGCAGATGTTCCTGAAACAGCCGACTGTCCGATGTTTTGTTTCTACTAATGTTAATCCATATGTGTCTACAAGTACAATTCTACTGAGCCACCATCACAACAAACAATCTGCATAATAATTAGCAGAATGAAAATCAATCATAGTAAACAAGTTTAGCAGCTGTTTGAACCTGATTTTGTTAAATGTTGTGACCGCAGATATTTAGTACCAGATACAACGTACAACAGTCACATAGACAAATATGTATGACTCTGTGAGCAGAAAGAAAATTTACTGTAATACCAAACAATCATGAATTATTAGGACTTATTTTTGTACCTGTGCTCCTTGTTGTCCAGCTTCACCTTTCTGTCCTCTCTCTCCTGGAGGACCCTACAGACAAAAAATATGTATGTAGGTATAGTAGGTATTATATAATACTGTCAGAATAAACTGAGGATGACGTGGGTGAGCTTTATAGTGACACTGAGAACTGGACAGTAGTCATTGTGTGTGTGTTCGTCATACTGGGGGTCCAATGATGGAGCGTCCACTTGGTCCCTGTTGTCCTTGGGGTCCCTGAGGTCCTGGTACACCGGTATCACCTACTGGACCCGTTGGGCCCTGAAGAGAGAGAGACAGAGAGAGAGAGAGAGAGAGAGAGAGAGAGTTGGCCAGGTTGACGTCATGAGGCAGCGTTGGTTCTTGTTCATTATAATGCATCACTCGTCATGCATGACGGCCGTGTCATTCCTGACACCTACCTCCATCTGTAAGCACATTATTGGGCTGATATTGTCGGTCACAGAAACATTTCTAAACGTCCTAACAGCACAGAGACTGACTGCAGTACTGCATGTGAGTCCAGGGTTAACCCTGCTAACACTGGGATGCTGGATGAGCCTGAAGACTAGAAGTTCTATTAAAGCTCTGAACTTGCACGGTGACTGTAAAAAGGCCACGAGTTCTGCAGCTCTTAAGGCTCTTAATCCCAGGCCTTAAGACGTCCTATTGTTAATTCAAGTGTCTTTGCTCCAAAATATAGGTGTGATTTTACTTTTACACATCCATATACATGGATTCCTTCATAGGAAGTGGTACGTTGGTAGAACATCATCTGATTTACACTTTTCTGTGGATTCTTTAATAATTTTTTCTATTGCTGCTGGTTGACGGTCTGCAATGTGGTTGGCATTTTGAGGTCTATAGAAATCTGCTAACTCAGACATGCATCAGTACCCCACGGTGTTTAATACGGCAGTCTTCATTGCATATGTTGGGTGGGTACTGTTGCTGTATACTGTGAAGTGCCATATCTAAAGGTCTATCGAGCAGTGTACTGTACAACAGAGTAGTTGCATTACGCTGAGGATATCGGTTTCTATTTTCAGGGTGTTATTTAATTTCTGTTAAAAGCTCGTCACTGCTTCTCCTGCGTTTGATGTGATGAAAGTCTTGTTGTCTAATACCTCATTTGAAATGTTGAATTTAACATCAACTTGACTTTACACAGGGAGGAAATGCTGAGCCTCTTTGACAGGAAGAGTGAAGTGTTTTTCAGTGATCACGAGATAAAGCTGGTGAAAGTTTAAGTTCTTTTTTTTCAATTTAGTGCAACGCCTGCATGCACAAATCAATATACAACGCTGTGCAACTGAGTTCTCAGAGAGTAAAATTAATACTAAATGGCTTTGTTTGGTTTGTAAAGTTTCATTAGCTCAACTCTGAAATGGTTTTCTGTTTATACTTTTTTTTGACATTTCGTCGAAGGTGTAACATCTGATGGTAGCGATAAGAGAATGTCACATCCGTAGCAAACATTTTAACTCTGTATATGCGTCAGTTGTGCTGAAGTGATTCAGATCAGAATTGTAAAATAAATGAATGAATAATCAAACCAGGGCAGTTTGAAAGCATTTTGTTGGATGTTTAAGTCTTTATATCAGGGGTCGGCAAATATGTTTGGACCCGGGCCAATTTTTTTCCCGACAATTCCACCGCAGGCCATGACCATGCTTTCCTTGGGGGGGAATTGTTGTATTTTTGACAGAAAACATGAGGTTTAAAAGATATATTTAAACATATATATGTATGTACATATATATATATTTAAAAATAAATCAACGTCATCTAGCGGGCCAGATATAATTGATGGCGGGCCAGTTTTGGCCCGCGGGCCGCTAATTGCCGACCCCTGCTTTATATGGTGTTTGTGTCACATGATTTGATTCTGATAAACAGCATTTTGACATCATTATCAGTAAAAAATCTAAATTCTATGAACACGCTGCTCTAGCGTACTCAACAAACCACAGATCACTTATCAAGCCCAAAAGAGAAATAAAGGGAGTCGGCTCACCTTTATTTCTGAATTTCTTTTTTTTTTTTTTGTGAATATCCCAAATAAACTAAAAGAAAACAAAACAAGGATTTCATCATTTCATCGTTTTAAAAAATCACATGGATTGGATTGTTTTTGCCAAGCAGCAATGAAAATGTGGCAGTGTATGCATGCTCCTGCTGTTACTTCCTGTTTGATGAAACCTGACTAGCACATATAGAGACAGAGAGACCTTGGCAGAAAACACGGACAGCAGCATGAGAACACAGAACAAAGTTATATTTAGGATTTAGAAATACAAACTACACCTTCAACAATCTGTGTAGCTGCCGTAAGAAAGTAAATTGAGACTCACAATTTAAAATGTCTTCCAACATTTACGAAGACCTAAATCTGACTGAGAATGTGAGATACTGCAAAGGAGCCAGAGGGGACGGAGGAGTGAAAGTGGAGAGAGTGGTCGACATCTACGAGAGTGCAGGCACCGTCAACGACCAACATGTTGATCGTTCAACACAGGATCTAGGTACGTGGGGATTAAATACTCTAATACTAAATATTACTGTTAATATCAAAAGAAACAACAGAGTGTGTGTATGTGGGTGTCTATTTAAATTAGGTTCAGCCATATCTTGCATTTTTAAAATGAAATTGTAATAATTCTTCATGAAAAAGTGTCCTTGATGTTGTAGTGCCTTCTCAGCTGCCTGTACATTTGTTGTTAATCGTTATTAATAGTTCCCTGTGTTTTTAGTACCAAGCTGTGGCTTTTATATTAAAAATTTGAGCCAGGTAATGAAATGATTTTAATATTAAGCAGGGTTTGGAACTGTGCTTTGCATTACGTCTTTGAGCTTGTTTTTGCTCCTTCCCCTCTGACAGCCTCTGGTTAGGATTGTGTTAGATGTTTGATGTTTGCTTAATAAAAAATGTGTTCTCTGTGTGTGCACTTTGCCTCTGCAGGAGCACACACTCAAAAGCGTCTTTCAATTGTCCAAAGAAACTCCTTTAGAGCAGCTGCACTGATTCTGGGTCTCCTGCTGGTAGTTGCAGTCGTTGTCCTGTCCAAACTCTGTGAGGACCTTGTCTTTATTTTTAAATCATATCCTCAGTAACTCAAAACTTTGATCATTTAGGTTTGACTTGAAATCGCTGCCCTGTCTCTTTTTGCTCTGGTTTTCACCAGATATTTCAGCCAGTTCTGCCAAACATAGACACATAAACCGTTATGAGAAACTGCACACTGCTTATGAGGAGCTGAAAAAAGGTCTATGTGGGAATAACTCTGAAGGTGAGAAGAAACAGCAGACTTTAAGTCTTGTTAATTTGTCATAAAATTATTTGAAATCTCTCACTAAAACACTTTTGACAATAAGACGTTTCTTGAAGGATGGAAGGGATTTGGATGCAGTTGTTACCACAAATCTACTGAGATGAAAAACTGGACAGAGAGCAGGAAAGCCTGTCAGGACAGGGGAGCAGATCTGGTGACAATAAACAACAAGGAAGAACAGGTGAGTGTCTGCCAGTAAAAGTGTCTGTGCTTTAATGTAAGTCTGTTTTTATTTGTTTGTGATAAGTTTGGACAGAAACACCACTTAAAAGAAACCTTCTTCGATGACTTCATGAGTTAGAAACCACAGCAACAACAGAGTTCATCACTTTTTAGTGTCCCCTGGAAATATGGACTACCAAAGACTACTATCACTCTCATGTACAGAGAAATAATGATGTGCTCTTTTTTTAAAAATGATCAGAATTTCCTCTTGGAGCTGGATGAACATGGAGATTTCTGGGTCGGTCTGCAGTCAGTGAGAAATCCGACCAGCTGGAAACATGAATGGGAATGGGTGGACAAATCCAGACCAGGATACGAGTGAGAATTTTAATTTATTTGTTTTATTCACAATATATTTCAGGATCATTGTTCATACCTGTCCTTTACTTGTTCACACGTGATTCTACCTAATGGCTAAATAAAATAAGAAAAACTAATTGTAAATAGTAATTCATATGATATGAATTAATGAATGATTTATTGTTCACTGAACAATTCAACCCATGATTTTAACATGGTGTGGGTGGTGTGTAGCTGAAAATTAATCTAAATCTGGACAAACTGATGTGAAAAACTTTGTGCCTCATAGTCAAGAAGTCAAAAAACAAAAGAGGTTGAAGCCTCTGATCTCAGCAGCTCATCATGATGAACTTACAGTTTACTGTTCTACCACACGAGGGCACCAACATGATGTATTAATGCTTTTCTGTGTTGATTTTGGAATCCAAACATTTCATTTCACTTTCTGAAACTCTTGACATATTGACATATGTAAAGAAACTAAATATAAGGCTTATAGAGAATTACAATGTGGTGCTTGTTCTACAGGGCATGGAACGTAAAGGTGAATGTAAATCCTCTGGAGGGGGCTGCAGGATACATTGATCTGGAGGAAACATTGCAACACAGCAACAATGGATCCAAACAATGGATCTGTGAGAAACAGATGTAATGGAAAATGTATATGACATGATTGTGTGTTCTTTATTATAACCATATATAGCCATGCTTGATCTCAGTAATATTCTGAACTGTTTTTTAAGTATAACACTGTGTGCCTTATAGTCTTGTTTGGTTTTACTCAGTGCCTTTCACCTAGAAATCTTTCTCATTTATGTAAGTTGTTCGTAGCTGTTTGACGTATAAACTTGACCTTGGTTCACATGGTCAAGCAGAGCTTGTTAGTGAGGTTTGACAGTGATGAATACATTCCACTGTAATACATAGTAAATGAGGAATACTGCTAGCAGTGTGTAAGAATCAGCGTGGGACTGCCCCACCTGTACGTTTCCTCTTGCAAGAATAAAATGACAAAACCTTCAAGGATCAACTGATTGACTCAAGATCTTTGTTTTGTATTGGTGGCTGTTTTCCAGAAAATTTCAGCAACACAGATGTCATGAGAGTTTCCTTGTAACTCTGTGAGTCTAACGTGATATAATAGGTTCCAGTCTACATAATAAAGGCATGCCTGAGAAAATGAGTTTACAAAATAACATAACACACACACGGACACACACATACTGGCAACAAAACTGAGAAAGCAGCATCTCCTGCTAGTATCACTCTCAGTTTGTACACTGATGTATTTATAGTTTGTCTAAATAATTTCATGCATCCAAAGATGCAATGCAGTGTCTGTCCTGTCCAGGAAACCATCAACGCTTCAAGGTTTTTATTTAGAACATTCAAATGAAAAGGGGGTGTGTTTCTTCTAATGTTGCTACTTCTTTAAACTTACCAATTGAAATTAGACAGAAGACGTGCCAAGACTCTGACAGCAGCAACAGCACGGTGCATTAAGTTATTGAATTTAGCTCTCTACTATAGTTAGTACTGCATACTACACTTGTAATCATCATATTAAGGTTTTAATATATAGCATAGTACCAATGAACACAGTGCAGTTACAGTAAGTGAAGTGCAGCTACCGTTCAGCTGCATCAGTCCTCTCAAGATGTCCTCAGATAATAATCGATCCTTAGCAAGGAAACAATGCCTGTTACAGCGTCCTGCTGTTGCAGTTGTAATAAATATTAACCAATTTATATAATACATTTTTTTTGGGTAATTTAGCTACAAATATTGTCGAAGATAAAAACAAAAAGGACCAGCCAGAGTGCCAGGTTGTCAGTGTTCCTTATGCCTTTGCCTTCCAGCAACCTGAATCTGAACCCTGTACAATGACTGCCTGCCTACCTGCCTCCTCTGAACTCTGTGCCCTGCAACCTTAACCCTAAAAGAATCAGTCTGTAATATTTATTGGTATCCTGCGCTGTAGTTGGGGATTATAAGTGCTTTCACTCACCCTCCTGTCTAATTTATTTTCACCCCTTAAAGCACACTTCCTGATTTATTGCAAAACAGTATGTGTGCTGATGCATATCTGTATCTGTGGTTTATCTTGCTATTTCCTTGCTGTTCCCTGATTGAAAGCTGTAACACACACAGACAAACTCTTCATTAAGAGTTCTTTGACCTCCCAAGATGTCTGCAGACGCTGAAGCACCAAGTTTAAATTTGAATGTGAGATATAGCAGAGAAGACAAAAAGAACAAAGGACAGCAAGAGGATATCCAGGTGGAGAGCTACGAGGATCAAGAGACTTTAAAACTTGGACATGCTGATCTCAGATCCCATAAAGTTGGTAAGTACAAAACAACCACAAAAATATTTGTGCATGTTTGATTAAATACTGAATACTGTTTAATGTCACTTGAGTTAAAATGTCATAGTTCTTACTGAGCAGATGTCTGCAATTGACGGACGATATAATCAACAATTTTTAAAAAAACACTTTTAAATGTGTTACATAAAAATATTTGAATGTACTGTGTCTCACTCAAAACAATCTCTCTGGAGCCCATAGAAGGCGTTTTGCTACTGCGATCATTCTGGTGCTGTATCTTCTGATATTGGCCGGAGTCTTCATGCGCTGTGAGGATTTACTTTTCCTTCTATAATAACTTATCAGACTCTACTTGAGCTCTGACAGTTTGGTCATTTTCTGACATTGTAATCTTTTTTTGGCAGCCAAGACAGAGAAATTACAGGTTCAGAGTTTGACAGTGATATTTACTAAAACACACAAAGAGATTTGACACTGTCATTACAGTAAATCTGAATGATTTCATGATGTTCATTGTCTTTTTGTTTCTGTTATCACCAGACATTTCTGTCACATTGGATCAAAAAACTTTGGTGATGGAAAAAGAGCAGCTCATGATCACTCTGAACCAGACACAAGCCAGAATCACCAATCTCACTCAAGAGAACGATGAGCTACAGACCAGATATGACAGCCTGAGCAATGAGAACAGCCGGTTGAAGACTGAAAATATGAACATGAAAGCAGGTAGAGCTTGTTAAAACACAGATCTTTAATCTTGTCAATGTGACGTTAGCTTGACTTTTTTCACCAATTTGAAATCTTGCGTGGCAGTCTGTGTGGTGTGATGATGTCTGCCTTTCATATATTATACTTCAATTATGATATGATCCCAAACTATTTGTTTATTATATATTTCTATTATCATTATTCGAATACCTTCTTTTTAAAAACATCATCCGTCTCTTGCTGCAGATTTGAACTTACAACTTTAACTTTATTGTCTCTGAAATCTGTCCTGCAGCCAAGAAAGAGGAATTACAGGTTCAGAGTTTGACAGTGATATTTACTAAAACACACAGAGATCTGACACTGCCATTACAGTAAATCTGAATGATTTCATGATGTTCATTGTCTTTTTGTTTCTGTTCTCACCAGATATTAACGCTCTCACTGAAGAGAGAGGCAAACTACAGAGCAGATCTTGCGTGCCAAATTTTGTCATAGGTCATACTAAGCCACACTTTGATTGTTTTTAATCTTGACAATGTGACGTTGTTTGACTTTTTTCACCAATTTGAAATTGTTTCTTCTCTGTCCTCAGGCGGTCTAGTCCCTCTCTAACCTTTCTGCATCAATGAAGCAACATCTGTGAGCTACAGAGATCCATGCAGTCAACTTGAGTCAGACACTACACTCGTGTGGTATACTCTTGTCACTGCAACATATATCCAACACCACGTTTCGATCATGCCTGTTATCTGAAGCTGTCAGTGCTCTGCTCACTCTTGAGCTGCCACACTGCTCAACTGAAGTATGCTGCCACTCACTGTTACTGCTTATGCTGCTGCTACTCATACAATACAGCATCTCAAACACCCACCTCCACCCCAGCATCCACCTGAAGGATCTGAATCTACATTCCTCTATGGGAGAAGTTATCGCCCCTAATCCTTGCATTGATTAATGTTAAATATACAAAAGCTACCAAACTCTGTAACCACTGACTTAGCCTCATACAATCTTTGACTTTTTTATTGACACTTCTTGTTGATATGATGCATGTCATGTAATGTTTTACATATTTGTTTATGCATCCAGACCATTGATTTAGTCTTGTTCTGTCATTGTGTTTATGGTTTAAATGTGACCTGTCTGCAGATGAAAATGAGCTTCAAGCTAAGATATAATAAGATGGCAACATTCACATTTGATATTGAACATGATCCCTGACAAATAAATAAATATTGATGGAAAGTCAAAACTTCTTCCATGTTTATTTGTGGTCATGCTAATTTCAGTGTAATGTTTCAGTAGAAAAAAACTGTTGTTCTACATACATGGAAAACATATTTAACTGGAGGTAAAGACAGAGTACACTGGATATAATAGTATTTGCAGTGAAGCTAGAAGGAGAAAGGAGAGCTCTCTCACCTGCCATAATCTGCCCTGCTGTGAGTTCCTCAATAAAGAACATATAACGTATCCTTGCTTTTTGTGCTGCATTTGGGTCCTACACAAGCCCGTTTCATATAGACATTGTGATAAAAATATTTGTCACATTCACGTGTCAGCTAATTATTCATCATTATTTTTATTTATTGGTAGTAGTCGTAGTGGTAATAATTGTGTGACCACAAATAAACATGGAAGAAGTTTTTGACCTTCCATCAATATTTATTATTTGTCAGGGATCAATGTTTCAATATCAAATGTGAATGTTGCCATCTTATATATTTAGTTGAAGCTCATTTTTCATCTGCAGACAGGTCACATTTAAAAACCATAAACACAATGACAGAACAAGACTAAATCAATGGTCTGGATGCATAAACAAATATGTAAACATTACATGACATGCATCATAACACAAGAAGTGTCATAAAAAAGTCAAAGATTGTATGAGGCTAAGTCAGTGGTTACAGAGTTTTGGTAGCTTTTGTATATTTAACATTAATCAATGCAAGGATTAGGGCGATAACTTCTCCATAAGGAATGTAGATTCAGATCCTTCAGGTGGGCTGGGGTGGAGGTGGGTGTTTGAGATGCTGTATTGTAGAGTAGCAGCAGCATAAGCAGAAAGTGAGTGGCAGCAAACTTCAGTTGAGCAGTGTGTGCAGCTCAAGGAGTGAGCAGAGCACGACAGCTTCAGATAACAGGCATGATCGAAACGTGGTGTTGGATATATGTTGCAGTGACAAGAGTATACCACACGAGTGTAGTGTCTGACTCAAGTTGACTGCATGGATCTCTGTAGTCACAGATGTTGCTTCATTGATGCAGAAAGGTTGAGAGAGGGACTAGACCGCCTGAGGACAGAGAAGAAACATTCAAATTGGTGAAAAAAGTCAAACAACGTCACATTGACAAGATTAAAAACAATCAAAGTGGGGCTAGTATGACCTAGACAAAATCTGGCACGCAGATCTGCTCTGTAGTTTGCCTCTTCTCTTCAGTGAGAGCGTAATATCTGGTAGAACAGAAACAAAAAGACAATGAACATCATGAAATCATTCAGATTTACTGTAAGGGCAGTGTCAGATCTCTTCTGTGTGTTAGTAAATATCACTGTCAAACTCTGAACCTGTAATTTCTCTGTCTTGGCTGCCAAAAAAAATTACAATGTCAGAAAATGACCAAACTGTCAGAGCTCAAGTACGAGTCTGATAAGTTATTATAGAAGGAAAAGTAATCCTCACAGCGCATGAAGACTCCGGCCAATATCAGAAGATACAGCACCAGAATGATCGCAGTAGCAAAACGCCTTCTATGGGCGCTGCAGAGAGATTGTTTTGAGTGAGACACAGTACATTCAAATATTTTTATGTAACACATTTTAAAAGTGTTTTTAAAAAATTGTTGATTATATCGTCCGTCAATTGCAGACATCTGCTCAGTAAGAACTATGAGCATTTTAACTCAAGTGACATTAAACAGTATTCAGTATTTAATCAAACATGCACAAATATTTTTGTGGTTGTTTGTACTTACCAACTTTGGGATCTGAGATCAGCATGTCCAAGTTTTAAAGCTCTGATCCTCGTAGCTCTCCACCTGGATTCCTCTTGCTGTCCTTTGTTCTTTTTGTCTTCTCTGCTATATCTCACATTCAAATTTAAACTTGGTGCTTCAGCGTCTGCGAACATCTTGGGAGTCAAAGAACTCGTAATGAAGAGTTTGTCTGTGTGTGTTACAGCTTTCAATCAGGGAACACAAAGGAAACAGCAGATAACCCACAGATACCAGATATGCCATTCAGCACACATCTGTTTCGCAAATAATCAGGAAGTGTGCTTTAAGGGGTGAAATAAATTAGACAGGAGGGTGAGTGAAAGCGCTTATAATCCCCAACTACAGCGCAGGTACCAATAAATCTTACAGACTGATTCTTTTAGGGTTAAGGTTGCAGGGCACAGAGTTCAGAGGAGGCAGGTAGGCAGGCAGTCATTGTATTCAGATTCCAGGTTGCTGGAAGGCAAAGGCATAAGGAACACCTGACCAACCTGGCACTCTGGCTGGTCCTTTTTGTTTTTATCTTCGACAATATTTGTAGCTAAATTACCCAAAAAAAGTATTATATAAATTGGTTAATATTTATTACAACGCAACAGCAGGACGCTGTAACAGGCATTGTTCCTTGCTAAGGATCGTTATTATCTGAGGACATCTTGAGAGGACTGATGCAGCTGAACGGTAAGCGCACTTCACTTACTGTAACTGCACGTGTTCATTGTACTATGCATATATTTAAAACCTTAATATGATGATTACACAGTGTGTATGCAGTACTAACTATGAGAGAGAGCTAAATTCAATAAA
>NC_040023.1:12413113-12477286 GCF_000972845.2 Larimichthys crocea
ACGAACAACCATCAAATCACCTCCCGTTACTTCTTCATGACAGTTTGAGTTCATTCACAGCCATTTTTTTTTCTTATTTTAGCAGATGAAAAATCTTTTGTCTCAGCTGGTTTGTGACACACACTACTGTGTGGTCAGTTTAAGTGTAACTGTCCACCTTTAATGAACGTTTGTTTTCCCAAGGGAGGCCCAGGAATCCGAGGAAGCCCGGGGTGATCGTGGCGAGCCAGGCCCGGTGGTAAGTTGTTGCTTTTGACGCTCAGTCTGATCTTCATCTTGTTCTGAGAAAGGTTTGAGTGACAAACAACTCGTGTACCGACCAAACACAGGAAAGTGATGCGCATCTTTCTGATGTCTGGTTACAACTGGTATCATGGTGTCCATCATATGTCTACTGACAGGTGACACCAGCCTCAACATACCCTCAAGTTGCCTTAAAATTTCCACTTACCAACTCCTACAGCAGATACCTGCAGTTGCCTCATATCTACCATTGTATCTGCAGAAATCCAGCTTTTATATCTATGTCATTTTCCCCCCGTTGATCAGGTAAGTTTTACAGACAGCCGATCACTATTATGTTGAGTATTCAGTCCTACAGTGCTGGTACACATGGCAGCCCAGCTGTACACACTCACACCATAACGCACACGCATACACACAAAGCAAAACCAAAGATAATATGAATAATAATAGAGAGAGTCATTATGACAAGATCAACAAGGTAAGTTTCTTTATTAAAGTCAGTGATCGGTGGAATTAGTTTAGTTTAGTTATTTCGAACATGTGCGGGTAAACACAACAAAGTGAACTGAAAAACAAACAAATCCAATGAAAATAGTCAAAACAACACAATAACAATACAAAAAAAGTAATAATGTGAACCCAACATGTCCAAAAAGGGTAGGTATGAAGCATATGCTGTATTTAAACCTTAAACCCTTCTCCAATATTCAATTAATAATATTACTCATAAACATACATTTCTAATAATACATATTTTACAAAAGAATAGATTAAACAACAAATACATAAATCATTTATCCTTTATACATTATTACATTATACAGTTGTATGTCAGACTTCCTGTTTATCATTGTTACGCCAAGAAACTTGATTTCATAAACTCTTTCAACGTCCGCCCTCAACTCGTAACTGTACTTGTGTATTCTTATTGGCAATTGCCGAATAACATGATTTGGTTTTACTTAAGATAATTTGTTTCTGTCAAACAGCATTTTCAGTGGTGATCCTCCCCAGTAGTTTAAAATAAACTGAATGGAAATGACAAACAGAGGATGTGTATTTATGGCAGTACAACACGACAACACAGAAAACACACATGAAATAAAGAATCACAGATCACACACACACACACTGTATTTCCAGAATGCAGAAAAACACAGCTACAATTCCAGTAAATCCTGACATAAAATAATAATACAAACAAACTGAACTTCATGACACAAATCAAACCAAACAGATATATAATAATATTTAAGACGCTGAAATTGTAACAAACGATCCAGAAAAGGTAGGTGTCTGTCATGTTACTCATGGATTTATTACATTTTCTCTACATGTCGACACACACACAGAAAACATCTCTGAAAACATCTGATTTTCTGCACCTCCTCCTGCCCTGCTATTCAGGTGGAAGCCTTCCTCACACCCAATCAATGTGTCACACAAATCACCGACTTCATTTACAAGTATATACATATTGCAGTCTTGTGTTAGTATGCTTAAAACCCACAAAGTTAATTCAGTTGAAATCAGTTTTATTTATATAGTGCCAAATCTAACACAAGTTTGTCATGGACACTTAACCGTACAGGGCAGGTCTAGATCGTACTCTTTATGATATTATTATTTATTAGCTGCAGCTCTCTCCTCACCCACATGAAGGCTGCTCTCTCTGCCTCCCTTCCTCCCTCTGTCGCACACATGGTAGCTGGGCCTCTCTCACTTTTACCTTTACTCTTCTAGATTCTTTAATTTCTCTCTAGGGAATAAGTCATGAGTTCGATCGGAGAGTCTGTGGCAACGAACTGGAGCAGGGGAACAGACTGCCCGGGGAAACCTCCAAACAGCCAGGGAAACAGGCAGACAGACACCAGAAACACTGAGGCAGAACTCGTGGTCGGGGACGAAAAGCTGAGGTGATTACCAGGGCAGAGACAGACGAGCAGGTCAAAGGCAGGCAGGGTCGGCAACGGGAGATCAGTCCGGACAAAAGTGCTGGAAAGACTTGCATGACGCGAAGAACAATCTGGCAAAGAGTGTCTGGAGGTTTGGTGCTTAAATACAGGGTTGATTACTGAAGAGGAGCAGGTGTGGGAGGCGGGAGAAACCATGGTGACTGATGAGGAGGCGGGGCTGACAGGTGAGTGGAAAGTTACTGGGTGCAGGTAAGAGGGAAAAGCAGGCAGGGGACCGGAGTGGATTGTGACACTATACAGTCCAGTGAGCGTTTCCCCAAAGATTTTTAAAGTCTGAATGGATGACACATACTGTCACTCCCTATGGGCTATCATCATTGCCTGCAGTGTAGCTCAGTATTTATCGTTTCAGTGTTAACAAGGAGGAGAAAGTGTTCATCATGCAAGAGCTGCAGCATGTGATTCCCACAAAAACAAACAGTGTGTTTTGTGAAAGTGTGAATATGGCAAATATGACAAAGAATGACCTAAAAACAATTTGTCTGGGAGATGGAAAGGGACGTACTGTCCTGAAAGATGGAAGAGATTTGGATGCAGCTGTTACTATAAAGTTACCATGAGGTAAAATGGGACAGAGCAGATCTGGTGGTGAATAACAGCAAGGAGGAACAGACAAGTGTCTTTCTTAATGTCACTGATGTCATTCATTTTAAATGAACCTGACTTCCATCACAGTAAACTAACAGTGAGCTTATATATTGTAGTTAAGAGCTGAAGGCGACAGGCGGCACACCTGCAACTCCTTAGCAAGGAAAACAATGCCTGTTACAGCCCCCTGCTGTTTTGTGGAGGAATATTCGTACTGTGCACAGCATGAAGTCAGTTTGCAGTTGTAATAAATATTGACCAATTTTTAAAATCCAAATCATTTTGGGTAATTTAGCTACAAATATTGTCGAAGATAAAAACAAAAAGGACCAGCCAGAGTGCCAGGTTGTCAGTGTTCCTTATGCCTTTGCCTTCCAGCAACCTGAATCTGAATCCTGTACAATGACTGCCTGCCTACCTGCCTCCTCTGAACTCTGTGCCCTGCAACCTTAACCCTAAAAGAATCAGTCTGTAAGATTTATTGGTATCCCGCGCTGTAGTTGGGGATTATAAGCGCTTTCACTCACCCTCCTGTTTGATTTATTTTCACCCCTTAAAGCACACTTCCTGACTTATTACGTAACAGTATGTGTGCTGACTGCATATCTGTATCTGTGGTTTATCTTGCTGCTATTTCCTTGCTGTTCCCTGATTGAAAGCTGTAACACACACAGACAAACTCTTCATTACGAGTTCTTTGACCTCCCAAGATGTCTGCAGACGCTGAAGCACCAAGTTTAAGTTTGAATGTGAGATATAGCAGAGAAGACAAAAAGAATAAAGTTGGTAAGTACAAAACAACCACAAAAATATGTGTGCATGTTTGATTAAATACTGAATACTGTTTAATGTCACTTGAGTTAAAATGTCATAGTTCTTACTGAGCAGATGTCTGCAATTGACGGACGATATAATCAACAATTTAAAAAAAAAACACTTTTAAATGTGTTACATAAAAATATTTGAATGTACTGTGTCTCACTCAAAACAATCTCTCTGCAGCCCATAGAAGGCGTTTTGCTACTGCGATCATTCTGGTGCTGTATCTTCTGATATTGGCCGGGGTCTTCATGCGCTGTGAGGGTTTACTTTTCCTTCTATAATAACTTATCAGACTCTACTTGAGCTCTGACAGTTTGGTCATTTTCTGACATTGTAATCTTTTTTTGGCAGCCAAGACAGAGAAATTACAGGTTCAGAGTTTGACAGTGATATTTACTAAAACACACAAAGAGATCTGACACTGCCATTACATTAAATATGAATGATTTCATGATGTTCATTGTCTTTTTGTTTCTGTTATCACCAGACATTTTTGTCACATTGGACCAAAAAACTTTGGTGATGGAAAAAGAGCAGCTCATGATCACTCTGAACCAGACACAAGCCAGAATCATCAATCTCACTCAAGAGAACGATGAGCTACAGACCAGATATGACGGCCTGAGCAATGAGAACAGCTGGTTGAAGGCTGAATATGAAATGATGGAAAGAGGTAGAGCTTGTTAAAACACAGATCTTTTAATGTAGTCAATGTGACGTTAGCTTGACTTTGAAATCATTCTTCTGATTACTTAAAAAATTATAACGATTATTACTGGTTCAGAGTTTGACAGTGATATTTACTAAAACACACAAAGAGATCTGACACTGCCATGACAGTAAATCTGAATGATTTCATGATGTTCACGGGTATTATCGCTCTCACTGAAGAGAAGGACAAACTACAGAGCAGATCTTGCGTGCCAGATTTTGTCTTAGGTCATACTAAGCCACACTTTGATTGTTTTTAATCTTGTCAATGTGACATTGTTTGACTTTTTTCACCAATTTGAAATTGTTTCTTCTCTGTCCTCAGCACTGAAGACACCTTTCTATTTGCATCAATGAAGCAACATCTGTGAGCTACAGAGATCCATGCAGTCAACTTGAGTCAGACACTACACTCGTGTGGTATACTCTTGTCACTGCAACATATATCCAACACCATGTTTCGATCATGCCTGTTATCCGAAGCTGTCAGTGCTCTGCTCACTCTCGAGGTGCCACACTGCTCAACTGAAGTATGCTGCCACTCACTGTTACTGCTTATGCTGCTGCTACTCATACAATACAGCATCTCAAACACCCACCTCCACCTGAAGGATCTGAATCTACATTCCTCTATGGGAGAAGTTATCGCCCCTAATCCTTGCATTGATTAATGTTAAATATACAAAAGCTACCAAACTCTGTAACCACTGACTTAGCCTCATACAATCTTTGACTTTTTTATTGACACTTCTTGCTGATATGATGCATGTCATGTAATGTTTTACATATTTGTTTATGCATCCAGACCATTGATTTAGTCTTGTTCTGTCATTGTGTTTATGGTTTAAATGTGACCTGTCTGCAGATGAAAATGAGCTTCAAGCTAAGATATAATAAGATGGCAACATTCACATTTGATATTGAACATGATCCCTGACAAATAAATAAATATTGATGGAAAGTTTATTTGTGGTCATGCTAATTTCAGTGTAATGTTTCAGTAGAAATAAACTGTTGTTCTACATACATGGAAAACATATTTAACTGGAGGTAAAGACAGAGTACACTGGATATAATGGTATTTGCAGTGAAGCTAGAAGGAGAAAGGAGAGAGAGAGAAATTAAAGAAATCTAGAGAAGTAAAGGTAAAAGTGAGAGATGGCCAGCTACCATGTGTGTGACAGAGGGAGGAAGGGAGGCAGAGAGAGAGCTGCAGCTAATAAATAATAATATCATAAAGAGTACGATCTAGACCTGCCCTGTACGGTAAGTGTCATGACCTAACTTGTGTTATGATTTGGCACTATATAAATAAAACTGAATTCAACTGAAATGAACCTTTGTGGGTTTTAGCGTACTAACACACAAGACTGCAATATGTATATACTTGTAAATGAAGTCTGTGATTTGTGACACATTGAGGTGTGTGAGGAAGGCTTCCACCTGAATATCAGGAGCAGGAGGAGGTGCAGAAATCAGATGTTTCAGAGATGTTTTCTGTGTGTGTGTCGACATGTAGAGAAATGTAATAAATCATGAGTAACATGACAGACACCTACCTTTTCTGGATCGTTTGTTCAATTTTCAGCGTTTTAAATATTATTATATATACTGTTTGTTTGATTTGTGTCATGAAGTACAGTTTGTTTGTATTATTATTTTTATGTCAGGATTTACTGGAATTGTAGCTGTGTTTTCTGCATTCTGTGAAATACAGTGTGTGTGTGTGTGTTTCCTGTATTCTTTATTTCATGTTGTGTTTTCTGTGTTGTCGTGTTGTACTGCCATAAATACACATCCTCTGTTGTCATTCCATTCAGTTTATTTTAAACTACTGGGGAGGATCACCACTGAAAATGCTGTTTGACAGAAACAAATTATCGTTAATCTTAAGTAAAACCAAATTCATGTTATTCGGCAACTGCAATAAGAATACACAAGTACAGTTACGAGTTGATGGGGCGGACGTTGAAAGAGTTTATGAAATCAAGTTTCTTGGCGTAACAATTGATGATAAAATAAACAGGAAGTCTCATATACAACATGTACAAAGCAAACTGTCAAGAAGCATTTCAGTTCTGATCCAGGGCTTTAACAATGGGTGTTTTCATAAAGGATAAATGATTTATGTATTTGTTTGTTTAATCTATTCTATGTATTATTAGAAATGTATGTTTATGGAGTAATATTATTAATTGAATAGTGGAGAAGGGTTTAAAGGTTTAAATAAGCATATGCTTCATCCTACTCCTTTTTGGACATGTTGGGTTCACATTATTACTTTTTGTATTGTTATTGTTGTTTTGACTATTTTCATTGGATTTGTTAGTTTTTCAGTTCACTTTGTTGTGTTACCCGCACATGTTCGAAATAAACTAAACTAAACTAAACTAAACTAATTCCACCGATCACTGACTTTAATAAAGAAACTTACCTTGTTGATTCTTGTCATTAATGACTCTCTCTATTTATTATTCATTATTATCTTTGTTTTGCTTTGTGTGTATGCGTGTGCGTTATGGTGTGAGTGTGTACAGCTGGGCTGCCATGTGTACCAGCACTGTAGGACTGATACTCGCATAATAGTGATCGGCTGTCTGTAAACTTACCTGATCAACGGGGGGAAAATGACATAGATATAAATAAGCTGATTTCTGCAGATACAATGTAGATATGAGGCAAACTGCAGAGTATCTGCTGTCTGATTTGGTAAGTGGAAAATTTTAAGGCAACTTGAGGGTATGTTGAGGCTGGTGTCGCCTGTCAGTAACCAGACATCAGAAAGATGCGCATCACTTCCTGTTTGGTCGGTACACGAGTTGTTTGTCACTCAAACCATTTCTCAGAACAAGATGAAGATAAGACTGAGCGTCAAAAGCAACAACTTACCACCGGGCCTGGCTCTCCACGATCACCCCGGGCTCCTCGGATTCCTGGTCCTCCCTGTGGGAAACAAACGTTCATTAAAGGTGGACAGTTACACTTAAACTGACTCACACAGGAGTGTGTGTCACAAACCAGCTGAGACAAAAGAGTTTTCATCTGCTAAAATAAGAAAAAAAAATGGCTGTGAATGAACTCAAACTGTACATGAAGAAGTAACGGGGAGGTGATTTGATGTGTGTTCATGCATGAGTGCGTGGTACTGTGTGTTTGTGTTCTGGTACGTGGACCAGGACTGTATCTGATGTGTCTGTGTGGGGCTCACTGGTGATCCAGCAGGGCCGGGGGGGCCTTTGCTGTCCTGGGTGCAGGTGCAGGCTTTGGGCATGGCCGGGCAGTCTACCTCCTTCCTCTGGATGATCACAGCATGATGAGGGCGATGAGGGTGAGACGAAGACAATAAATGAACTCATTAATTAAAGAAAAGAAGATATGTGAAGTTACAGCTGAAGTTTGCTCGTTACATACTCAGATATGGATGAATGACGCAGTACTAGAGACTTTAAGCCCTGTTATGTGTTTGCTTACATACATTCTGTGTACAAGTTTAGAGAAGAATCATCTTTGACCTCACCAGACCAGGAAGTTCACAGCACTTGTCTCTGTTTGCCCACGACGTGCTGCAGACGATGTCAAAGATCTGGAGCTGGAACTGCAGAGAAGAACACACACGCGACAAATTTTAATAACACAAACGACCAAAAACCGAAAAATGTTTCAGTCGTCTAATGAAGACAGAAAAAAACATCTAAAGTGACACAGCTTTAAATAAAGGCCTGACTGAATATTAAATCACAAAATGACGAGAATGTTCCTGCTGATCATCTTTGTAACTTCTATTGTACAAATCACTGGATGACTCAAAGTATTTTAGTGGTGTGGTGAATTCTCAGGTACAAAATGAGACTATTAGTCAGGGCCGCCCTAAAATCCATGAGGTTTAAAACACAGCGGGAGATCACAAGCTTCATTTTGCACTAGAAAAATATTCAAAGAACCAAAGCTGCTCCTGGAGGCCAATGTACCAAACATCGTTCACAAAGAGGAACAGTTTATTCACCCTGTCTGCTTGTTGTACTGTGAGGAAGTCTGTCAGTGTCCGTACAAAGCGTGCAGTCCACGAAGAGAAAGGATTTTTTTTTAGACTCAGATCAGGTGACAGCTGTGAGCAGCGGAGTAAATCTTCAAAAAAGCAGATGCCAGTACGGATCGAGCAACAGATGTAGAGCCTTATCTGACTGACTTATCTGACAGAAAACATGTCATACTTCCCCTCTATCTCTCTACAACTTCCTGTTTGTCTGTCTGTGCCACTACGGAAAATTAAAAACCGCAATCAGATGTTGTGGAGATTAGCGTAGGGTTGTCTGATGGTGTACGGGGGCATGGGGCGGCTCGACCGTAGGCAGAGCAGGTGTTGTAACACAGAAATAGAAATAAGTAGAAAGGTTTCTAAGCTTTCATATGACGGCAGATCGGCTCACCCCTCTGCCGTGACAACAGGATTTGAGAGAAAGCTACGATGAGACTGTGAAGACAATGAACGGGCCTTGTTACACGTCTCTTGTTGTTATGAATGTGTAGCTGCGTGTGTGTTGACATTAACTCTCGTCGTCCTCACCGGTGCGGAGTTGTCCTTGTTCCCTCTGGAGCGGACCATCCTGCCCAGAACCTCCAGTCCGTCTATGGTGATGTTTCCCGCTGCATTGATGGTTTTCTCCGCCACCATCTTGCAGTCGATCACCACTCTGGCGCTCGTCTTGCTGATTGCAATGTGGAGCTGCGTGAGAGAAAACATCACGACATGTTCACTCAGTCCTTTAATCGCTGCTGCTGAACGTGCCTGAATGTCTGAGTTTCATCGTGTTTCATCAGAATCAGCACACGCAGACTGTAGTTTGTCTGTAGTGTAGATGTTTTATAGATGGATGTCCGTGAGGAGGTTTAGTGTTTCACACAGCTCCGTGTGCTGTGGCACAACAGCGCCCTCTTCCCGTGTGCTGCTGGAAAATCAACGCCACAACACGTTAATTAACAGCAATATGGCGTGACATCATTAAAATATCATCACACATCAGAACCTCTTCACTACAAACACATCTTATCTGCTGGGTTCCAGCTGTTATGTTTTAAAGTGAAGTGGGTGTTAAAACCATATTGACTGCCGGTGATATATATTTTAATATGCTGTACAGATGAAGTACTGATGAATAGATGATGATTAAAGAACTGCATTAAAAAGTCATTTCAAAACATCTTTTACTGGAATTCATTAAACAAGCTGGAAATTTACTTAATTCACTGACTTGAAATCAAAAATTCTGCATCTGTGTCAAAAAAAAAAATGGAACCTGGTTTGAATTTGAGCTTTAAGAACGAGCTCGTGTTAGAGTGTTATGACACAGAGCACGTTTACACTGGGACAAAAATAATAAAAAATCAGGCGCGCATGTGGAAACTAAAATTACCTCCCTGAGCGACACTGCTATTTATAATTATGCATACGGGATGTGCTGCCTGTCACCACTGTGGACAGTCAAGTGCTGAGCTGAGCGGCTCCTCGACACCATTAACCCTCCTCTGCTGTAACTGTAACAGAGCTGCTGTCAGTGACGCTTCCAATGGCTGCGCACACACACACACACACACACACGCACACACACACACACACACACAGGGCTGGGTATCGATTCAAATTCCAAGAATCGATTCGATTCCGATTCTCAAGACTGAGAATCGATTATCATAATCCGATCCGATCTCGATTCGGGTTAGTGTTACTAAAACCATTTTTTTGGGTCGCCTGACGCCTGAAATACGGGCGCATATCTTTGCAGATTTAACCCGCAATCGCCTCAGTTATTTAAAGAGAACGTACAGAAGTGGCTGGTAGTTGTAGAGTTTTCCTTGAGTGTCCTTTTGTCTGTAGTTTTATTATATTTCCGGTGAATTTCCATTTTTCCCATGTTCGTGAACGCATCATAGTCGCACCTTGCATGTGTGAGACGCCGTAGTTTAAACACGGCGCACGCCTGTTTCAATTCAATGGCGCGACTAGTGGGGTTAAAGTTCACCGGGGGAAAATGTATTAAAATTTTTATTTAATTAAATCAATCTTTGGATGTACGAATCAGCACAGATTTCAACACAGGCCTACTCAGACAAACAAAGACATATATGAAGCCTGTTATCCTTCCTCTGCGTACTTTGTTTCAGTTTGTAAAGTTATTCTTTGTTTCCCTTACAGACGTGTTTTTTTCCGTCTGTCTTATTTAAATCTTTATTTTCTGCAGGCTACACTTAACACTCACTACAGACTTGTTAAACTTGTCAAAGTGTTCCATGTTTGTCCTGGCGGAGGATCTGCTCTGTCATTTTCATACTGTGTGAATGGAAACTTTCCTTTTTTTTCTGTTTCTGGACTTTTGTGTTTAAATCAGGAAAACAATAAGATTTATTTTGGTGACCATGAATATGTTCTTCTGTTTTATTAGTTATTAACAAACAGCAGGCTGCAAATCTACATTTGTCCAGTCAGCTGCAGAGGAAAAATAGTTTTTATTTTTATAAAGAAAATCTAAATATATCAGTGACATTAGATACTTGACAGTTTGTTTGGAGGCAGAAGTAGACGAAGCAGGAGTGTGTTTAGAAGAAGATAGAACACGTTGAGCTGCATCATGTGTGAAAACTTTACGGTTATTATCATCATTAATATCATTATTATCATCATTAATATTATTATTATTATTATTATTAATAGTAGTAGTAGTATCATTTGACGCTCTTTGGAAACGGCCTCTACTGGTGCATGTTAGAAATCTTAAATCAAAGAAATGAATGAATACTATTATGAATGACAACATTTTTAATAAAAATCCTGAAACTATAAGATGGCTGGGCTGTAAAAACACATGTCGCATTCCCTGTAACGTTCTGTCTAATCTGTCATCATGTAGCATTTACCATGAAGACGTCCACGAGCAGTTATGAGCTAAGGCCAGAGAGTGAGCGGAGGTGAATTCTGAAACTGTGGCTCCAAACTGGAAATATTAAGAAGAGAAGTGCAGATTGTTCAACAGCAGTCAACAAGAAATAAACCTGCATAAACTGTCTTACGCTGCCTTATTAACGTCTGTCTTAATGCTGGTATTAATTTAATCGAATGTTTTCTGAGGTGGTATAAAATAAGAAAAGTTCGTCTACAACCAGCCTGTGGACAACATTCATCCCAAAAGCAACCTCCACGTGCCATAAAGCTGATATTTGACAAAACAGGTAAACTTCATAATAAGCGCATGGAAGTAGCCTGATCCGGTTCCGACCAGGCAACCCTGAAATGTCAAACTGCCTGGAGTTTATTAAAATCTCTGAAAACCAAACCACGTGTTTAATGAGGAGTGTGTTGTGGTAGTTAAAGAATATAATATCACTGTGTTATTGGTACACAATTATACCGAACTTTATTCTTGCTGACTGTTTACTGTGTGTGTGTGTGTGTGTGTGTGTGTGTGTGTGTGGTCAGTCCGCTCAGTTTAAGTTCACTGCTGCTGTGAAATGTTCTGTAAATGTCAAAGTGATTTTTCATGCAAACTGAGATGAACTCTGAGAGCCGTCACGTTAACGTATCCTGTGCAGACTGTCAGAGACCGACAGTCTCTTGTGTTCTGTCAATCGACTGTTTTTTAGTCTTTAATATTACTCATGTTCAACACAACTGCCAGTTTGAATTGGCTGCGTTTGGCTTTCTTACCGTGACCACAACATTTGTAAAAATGCCTGAGGTCTGTGGTGATTTAAAGGTTCAGATGTTTTGCTGCACGTTCATTCATGTGGCAGCAGCTGAGATAAAAATATCTGAATCTTTGGAGTTAAAATAAAATGTCACGGTGGCTCAGTCTATATCTGGAAACCCAGCTGCAGAGCTGTAGGGATGGAGTCACGCACTGCTACTGTATCCACAGCACTGTGTGTGTTTTCCCTCTGACCTGCATCAGCGCTGCAGAACTGTAATATAAATCCTGTTTGCGGTGTGAAGTGTGAAGCAACACCTCCCTATCAGGATAAAAACTCTTGCTTAAGGAAATGTATGCGCGTTTGTCGTGATTCCAAGATGTCAGCTTTTCAGGAACTAAAGAAATACGATATTCAGAGTTTATCTAATAACTGTGGAAGTGTTTGAAAAGCACAGGGCAACCTTCAACCTATCCAAGTTGGTGCCTCTACAAAGATGACTATCAAATCAGAGGCGGCCTCTGGCCCATGATCAAATAAACCTACACAGACGTCACACAGACTCTTCAGGTAGGCACTAAAATCCACAATGCATGCAGTGACACACACACACACAAACACACACACAGCGAGCAGAACAAAAGGTGAAGAGGTGAGCAGGATAAGCTGTGCTGACAGCCAGCAGACAGAAGTGACTGCAGATCAGTGAGTGAGTCCGTCAGCACTGACGCGCTGACACTAACACAACACGACTGCGAGCAGGTTCACACTCGGGGCATGACTCAACACAGTCGGCCTGTCAGAACTCTGACGACTGTCTCACTGCGAGAGAGAAGAAGAGAAATGAGTGAGGAACGTTCACACTGGAAGCCTCAGCGCTCACTGCTTACATTTTTATTTGAACAGCTCGTGTCAGAGACGTCACACGCAGCCGCTTGGTTAGTGACCAGATGATGAAACAAGGACGTTTGACAGTTTGGAGTTTGATTTGTGTCTCTGCTTTTATGTTTACGTTTCCGTGTCCGGTTCACTGACACCGCAGACAGATGATCAGCAGTCAGACAAACAGAGGACAGGACACGTTCTGACCTTATGGAAGCTGCCGTAGAAGAGTTTCTTGATCTCCGGCCCTTCGAACGTGACCGTCTGGAACTCTCCTTTGTAGTCGTTGTTGAAGAACGTCAGAGTTTTTCCTCCGTCTGCAGGAAGATGAACAAACACGTCAACAAACTCGCAGATTATTCCTGATGTCTTCCCATCTGCATCCTGGTGTTTTGTACATTCGGTTCCCATAGCTGAGATGTCAGACTCACTGTCCAGGATGACTCCCACCAGCGGTTCGTTGTTCTTGTTGAGGATCTCCCAGAGGGCGAAGGGCTCCTCCGGAGTGTTGGGCAGCAGCCTGAACAGCATGGTGATGGTGTAGTCGGAGGGCAGCCCTTCAGGGTGGATGTACCTGTGAGCCAGAAACATCTTAGCTATGAGTTCTGGATGCAGTCGATACTCGGCAGATATCATATACAACAGCATCAGACTTCATCTTTCTATTCATCATGTTCATGAGAGAGCAGACTTGTGATGAACCACAGTTATAAATATAAATGTGTGTGTACCTGGTTGGCTGTGCCAGAAAAGCGTCACTGTGCAGGTGGAAACTGGGGAAGGTATTGAAGGTGCCAGGTACCATGGAAACACCGGAGACGCTGCCGTAGCGATTCTCCACCAGCCCGAACAGCTCCATCATACGGAAACCTGATGACGGAGTGAGACGGAGATTCAGAGTCTGTTGGTTCTAAAAAAGCAAGTGGTGTCATCTGGCTCACACATGAAAAAGGCCACAGTGTTCCCATTACACTGATATACACAGTCTGAGTTTATGTCTCCGTTAACCTCCACTAGGGGTCGCTAAAGCTTCATGGGGGGTTATTTCTGTTTTACCTGGTGTTGTGCTGCCGCTCATCGGCACAGAAGGACAGGCTGGAAAAGAAAAAAATGTCTGATTAAGATTCCTGCAAAACGACGGACGCGCTCTCAGTGAGCGACAAATCTTCCACTCTGAAACAAACCGCCTCAAACTGTTGGATACACTTCGCTCACTCACTGGCAGTGGCGGCCTCGCACACAAACGTCACCAGCTTCTCTTCGATCTTCTTGAAGGCGTCCAGGTCGTCCACGAAGAAGACGTGTCTGTCGCTGGGTTTACTGGCGATGCTCACCAGCTCTCCGTAGTCGGCATCAGCGAAGCCGATAGCAAACACGATGTACCCTTCAGAGGAAGACAGAGAGGGAAGAAACGTTCGGCCTCAACACGGAAACAAACAAACCTGTTAATGTTTCACATGACAGCGTCACCAGCACAGCTCTGACCTTCCATCTGCATCTCCTTGGAAACCTTGTTGACGTCATCCTGAGATCGTCCGTCGGTGAGGACCACGAGGACGTTGGGGATGCCCCTCCTGACTCCTCCCTCTTTCGTGAAGATGTTTTCCTTCACATGCTGGATGGCTCGACCTGATTGGACAGATGAACGCGTCTATCAAAGCGGTCTCTCCAAACTTCAGGGTCCCCACCTGCCCAATCCCACTTCAAGCCCTGCTCGTACACAACCGGCTGCTTCTGCTCCAGGTTTGTTGTTTTCTGGTCTCGTTCTTCACTTTCCCTTTCAGCAATACTTACAGTATGACGTCATCACGTCAGCACGTTGTAATCTTGCTGGTGTCTCAACAGAAGTTTCTTTAATCATCTAACAAACGTCACCTCGGAGCTTTCTTTGTATCTGATGTGTGACACAGGAGCTGCTGCACGGCTGCTACGATTCAATGAAGGAATTTCAAATAGATCCAGTAATCGGATACTCTTCATTCCTGTGGGAGCGCGGGGAAACGGATTCTTAATTGCGGCGTGCAGAACGAGGTGACTGAGCGCCGCTATTAAAGTCCCCAAACTGCTGCTGCCTGATAGAAAAGGAGGATTAGTGTTTTACAGTGTGACATTAGCGGTGGGAGAATTCCTCCCAGCACTGACGCTGCTACAAATCTGCTCTCTGCAGAGAAACCGGCTGCGCTGCTTTGTAAACACTGATTAATGACTACACCTCACACACTCTTATTACACACACACACACACACACACACACACAGTAGATGTTAATGCAAACATTATTCAGCACACACTCTTATGTAAACGGCTTTTACATGAAATATATCTATGTTCACAAGATGTTTGACTTACACACACACGTGTTAACACGGAGCCTGAAAGGACACACACACACACACACACACGCACACGCACACACACACACACACACAGATTTAATTCTCTGGTTGCCTGCTCACCTGTCTTGGTGTTTCCTCCCTTGTAGGAGATCCTGTTGATGGCGTCCAGCAGTCGCTCCTTATTGCTGTACGAGTTCAGTTTGAACTCCGTCCGGGCATCGTCGCTGAACTGCGCGATGGCCACCTGTCAGACGACACGGGAACACGAGACGAGGTGGATGTGACATCAAACATTTACAACCTTAAACAAAAAGCAGTTATTCTAAAACACATTGGCATTAAAGGTGATTTTCACCAGTGTAAACTGGTAAACCCGATACAGAGGCTGGTGAACCGGCACACACGGGAATATTATATTATATAAAAAATACATCTGAAAAACAGCTGACAGGTTAATTAATCGTACATTTAGTTACTGATTACTTTGTAATCTATTCCTTTGGTTTCGGTTATTTGCTGGCTGCGTCCCTACAAAGATGTTTTTGTGCCTTTCTTTGTGAATGAATAAAGGGTTTGTAAGTCTTTGTGGGTTTGCCTCCACCATCCACTTCAGAAAAATATTCTTCAACACGCTGCACACGGCACAAAACACAGTCGCTGCAGCACTCAGTGGATTACCACCGGTGCTGTCTTTGCCACAGCAGCGCACAGCGAGTCACCAAAGTACAACACAGCAGCACGCATGAAGCTGCTGCGCCTCAGGAAAACAACATTTAACGGGCAAAGTGCAGCTTTTGCCACGCTCCCAAAAGAAAACAGAGTTTGGAGTCTTTATCTCTGGTTGTTTAACGGCTTCTCCTGCACTCTGCCTGCCAGTCAGTCACACAGGGTAGTGGGAGATTTACCAGACACCAAGTGTTTACAAGCACTGATTTAAGAATGCTGAGGCGTGATGACAAAAAGCAAAACCAACAACAACAACGTTTGTGACAGAGTCCTGTCCCTGATCTGGTACCTGTGTGCCGTCTGGGCCGATCCGGTCCAGAGCTCCGGTGGTGCTGTACAGGAAACGAATGATCTTCAGGAAGTTGTCGTCACCGATACTCCAGGATCCGTCGACCAGGAAGACCAGGTCTGCTTTGGCTGCCTTACAGACTGGACCGACAGAGAGAGGCAGAGGAAGATAGTGAGGAGAGGAAAGATACAACCTGCATGTGCACGTTCACGAGACGACGAGAGGAAAAAAGCAAAATGGATGGAAACTAAACGTAGAGAGTGAAAAGAGAAGGACAGTGTGTACAGGAAGTTTTTTCGTTTGCTTTACTCTGGACTCTGGTCTGATGAGTCCAAATCTGAGATTTTTGTTTCAGACCGCCGTGTCTTTGTGAGACGCAGAGAAGCTGAACGGATGTTATCTACATGTGTGGTTCCCACCGTGAGCTGCGATCGTGTGGAGGTGTCTTCAGGCTCTGTAAGGACTACAGAGTGACAGTGCAGTAATAAAAGTAAAGTCAGGTGATTGTTTAATCTGTCTCCAACTTGATTTCATCTGCGGGTTTCTGTGAATATAAATATTAAATGTGCTACAGTCGCATTGATTGTTAAAACTGTCGATAAAAACTTTCTCAAAGTTGTTTTCTATTTGGTCGACCTTATTTTGTTTGCACAGTCGAGGCTCTAACCTTAAAAAAAATCAACATTTATTTCTCGTCTTTGTTTTACGAGCTTTACAACTTCGCTTTCATCTCTGTGCAAATAAACAAGCGGCGACTTGATTTAGATGGATGACGACGCAGGAATGAAAGAAAATCAGCTGGTGAGTGATTGATTAGATCTGAAGAGGTCTCGACTCTTAAACGATTGAAAGTGCGTTGAACTCATTACATTCAAAACACAAAGCTGCCTCTGTCGCCCGTCACAAATCATTCCGACCGCTTCCTTTTCTCCTCTAATAAAATCAAACTGAAGGGTCAGTTGGTGCCGGGTTGATCTGCAGACAGATTTCATTCTGTCACCTGCTTTTCGTTTGTGTAATTAACAACATTAATCGAAAAAAAACAAACAAACTTCCAGACTTTCTTTCACAATAAAAGCCCGCCCCGTGGCTTGCATTAATGGAGTTTTCCCATGAACCTCATAACTACGTTTGTTGGTGAATTTGAAACAGACGTGTGGATGAAAAAGAGAAACAGTGGAGAGAGGTTGGGGATCAATACATGGTTACATCTTCTACTGGAAAACAATCCACTTAATGACAGTATCTGGAAAAGGACACTAAACTGTCTCAGCTATATATAAACTGGAAAACAAAAAAAATAATAAATATATTCAATAATTAAAACTATTCTCATCTTTTTTATATGCTGTTCTTTATTCATTCTTTAACTTGCACGTATACAGCTTTTACTATAATAATAATACTCTATTGTTCTCAGCATACGATGCCTTTAATCCATTTGATTGTGTCATGCAGTGTTTGCACTTCAAGCTACACCCTCTTTCTAAAGGGTGATATGTAAATTAAGTTTATTTGTGTTTAGAGATCTAGATTATTATTTATTATTGTGACACTTTAAATGTAAACTGATCGGTATATATTATGAGTGTGTTCATTTAGATGAAACTACAGATTCCAGTCTGAGTAAAAGGCTCGATCGTTAGTTGATGATATGAGGGGTGCAGATCTCATTACACGTTGGAGGTGGCACATCGGCTTGCTGTGCACAGATGGATGGAACATGATGGGCAGCATCACTTTGAGCACCATGAAAATATTTTGTTCACCCGACATGATTTTCAGGTTCACCTGCCTGACACTGACTGACAGTCTGGTTCAGATCACTGAGCAGGATACATATGAGGACATAAACTTCAGAAAGTGTGAATTATTTCAAAAGTGGAGTCAGATTTTATTACATGTATAATTTATCTACATCATTATTTAGAAATAATTTACTGAGTGTGCTCTTTATCTTGGTTTATCTTAGTGTTGTATGGTGAAGCGTCAGATGAAGAGCTTTGGTCAGTTCACGTCAGTTCATTTTATTATTTATTGACCACATGCAGGTTGTGTCTGCATTATAAACACAGTACACAGTGTATATCTGCTCATTAAAAGTTTTGTGGAGATCAGTAACGTGACGATAAGACACATATACTTCAGCTTCTTTTTAAAGATTCAGTTTGAAGAGTGTGATATACATGTTTGTGGAGACGCGAGCTGCTGTAACGGATCCAAGACATTTATTTCAAACGACCTTTGTGTTAAAGATTTATCTCTGTAATTGTGTGTTTTCTGTGTCTGCGTATGATAACTGGAACTGAAGATTATCTCCCTCCTTCACCACATTTAGACATCTTTGAATCTGTGTGTGTGGGAGGAGAACGGCTGAATTTACTTGTAAAGTGTCAGCGTGGAGTGAAACTAAACTGTCGTCCTCAAACTCAAATAGTAACGTGTCACATCTTGATTTATTTAACACTGTGGGCAGACAGTGAACTAAACTTAGTTGCTGTGTCACTATAGTTAGGGCTGAAGCTGGGTAATGAGGAAGAGTGAGCTCTGAGCACGGACACCTGATTTAATCCTCTGCTCAGAATCGAAGGTATCTATCACGTAGCACAGCGTTTGTCGTGTGTGTGTTTAACAAACTATAGCGTCAGTTATTCTCCTTTACATCTTCGTTCACACTATCTGTCCGTCCTCTATCAAAACTTTGATTCATCATCTCTCGTAGGTCGTCTCTCTTCCCTCGTTCTGACCTAGAGGATAACTCAGCTGTTAAGAAGACGGACTTCCTGCACATGGAGGCCGCTTTCATTCATTTAGAAGTGTGGAAACACTTCACCGGAGTCAAGCAAACGACCTCTGAGGGCACTATTTGTGGGACAAAGGGGGAATGACAGGGAATGACCATACTGTTGAGCATGATACTATTTGTCCTTCACACGTAAACAAGTCTTAACTGATTGTTAAGTTCATTTTTTCATGGCTGTCTTCATCATTAAACCTAGAAAAAAAAAAAACAGGTCTCACCTTCCTTGGCAGCGGGGATTGTGGGTAGCGGCGTGGTGGTGGGTGGCTTGGTCGGTGCCGGGGTCGGGATGGGTACTGCACAGACAGACACACACATACACATGAAGACCTGTAATCATGACCAGATTCATCGTGACCCCTGAAATTAAACCCCCCTTTAGAAGAGAGAAGCCGCACGCTGCACGTACAGAATGTGTCAAATAACTACATCCAGCTCTGTGATTTCAGCTGCTGTATAATTTGGTGGACTGATCACAGCTCCTGCCGTGCTCTAAATCAAACTATGCCTGTGCTTTCAACTGCTTACCTTTATTCTGTGTGGGGGGGCGGGAAAAACTAGATGAACTAGCGGCCCCCTCCCGAACACACACACACACACACACACACACACACACACACACACACACCACCGTGGTTTATTCATTCGCTGCTGCTTAACCAGTAAATCAGCTACCTGAGGCTGTGAGTGACTTGTGATGGCAGGTAGGGAGCGTTCAGTAGCGGCTGCCTGCAGCGATGGGATAGTCATTTGGAGAAACGGCTCAGGCTTTCATTTGCATCAAAACAAAGCGATAAATCAGTGTGGAGGCTCTCTGCTGAGCTAAAGTACGGAGGAGAGCGGCTGCGAGCAAACAAATACCTGCTCCTTCTTTGTTCCCTTCTTTCTTTCATCTCTGCGGTGACTTCTTTTATCTGCGGGCTCACATCGTTTCAGCCTCTCCTCGTTCTGCCTCCTGCACAACTATTCTCACTTTCTGCTTTTGTCTTCCCTCTTTTCTCATCTTCACTTCAGTTAATTTCATTAATTTCAGTATACGACGGAAATGAACCTGCAAAGACTCAAAATTTGTTCCTGAGAGGTAATCTCAGCACGCGTCACGCCTGCGATGATTTCTGTCAAACCTTCGTTACAGGTGCCTCGCAGTGCACACTTTATAAATCAATTAACCCCACTGAAGACAGAAACTATACTGACCCACCACGGTGAGCGCTATGATCACACCAGGAGGAAGACAGCCGGGATAAGAGGCGTGCTAACGCAGCTTACAGCCATGGCTGTTCCTGTCCAATCAGGACGAGATGAGACTCAGGCCGGACATAGAATCCACAAAGTAAGACGGTTCCATCAAAATCACGGATCAGGCACTGGACGGGTGGACCGACAAGAGGAGGTGGACTCAAACCTTTGACGTGTAGATGAAGAATGATCATCCCAGGCTTGTTGCAGCACTGAGACTGAACATGATTAGCTGATAATAAACCACCGTCAGGTATCAATGCACAATTTAAAATCACGTATGACCCAACCCGTCTGATAAGAGACATTTCCCTCGAGTCTTCATCTTTGCAGTGAAGCTGCTGAGTGTAAAAATAGCTAACGTCTTCTTATAAATTGGGATATTTATTATTATTATGGAATATTTCTCTGCACATGGTGTTCATTGAACATAAACCCCCCGGCCTCCCTCCCCTCCCTCCCCTCCCTCGTCTCCACACAGTAGGTCTTGATTAGTGTTCGGGGCTGCCGGTGCAGAACAAACGGCTCATTCTGAAGGAAGGACGACGACTCGGCTCTCGGCGTTCCCGCGAGGATAAAAGATGTTTTATGTTGGAAATGACGTGATCGTTCTCACAGCCTGCAGTGGGCTCCTTTCAGCTGACAGCTGGGTGTGTGTGCTCATGTTATATGGTTGTTATGACACGTGTATGGATGCATGTAAATGGCGGTTTGGCACGTTGTACGGAGGACGAGGTAAAGTTCTTGATGTGTGATCTGTGGTGTGTGTATGAGTCTGTTTGTGTATCCCGGCTTCACATGAGAGATGTGTGTGTGTATCAGCTGTTAAATGATTTTCAGTAGCAGATCTGAAACTCCGTCTGTCTGGGCCAAGTGTTGCTGTACGATAGGAAAACATGATTGATGGCTAACATGTCAGTGTGTGTGTACTCACGTGTCTTCTCAGTGACGGTGACTGCAGGCCCTTCAGTCCCGTCCAGTAGCTGAGCATACACACTTATCTTGTACTGTGTGTTGGCCTTCAGGTTGTTGAAACAGTGTCTGTTGGCTCCTCCGCCCAGCTTTGTCTCCTGCTTCTGACCGTCTGCAGGAACAAACATCGACTCGTTACCATTCGAGAAAGGACGGCGTGTTTGTCCTGGCTCTGTTTGTTCTGTGGGGAAATGTTTTATCTGGACGTGCAGCGTCAGAGAAGAAATAAAGAAGTGGAAACGTGACACTACCAAACATTCTCTTCTTTTCTACAAAAACATTATTATTGTGCTTCAGGCTGACTGTTTCTTTTACACATTTGGAAATGCAAAGGTCTGCACGTCTTCCCATCACTCAGCGCGCCACAGACCGCAGACTGAAATCGTTGAGTCATGATGACACAGACAGACAGCTGAATGCCTCCGTACATGCCACATGTGGTTTAGAACCACGATGAACCTTTTACTGACTCGACAGATCTTAACTCGTGTTTCTCATCTGATTCGTTTTTGTTTCTTTCAAACTTGAGACGTTTCAAACGTCCCCGGAGGATTGTTTGCTCGGTTTGTGTCTGAATAAAATGAAACTTTACACTGTCAGGAATAATTCATGAACCAAATCCAATTAAATAATCAACGTGTCCGTTTTTTGGTTCACTCTGTGTTCGTGATCGGGGCTTTCCTGGCAACATGTCAAATATATTTCTAAGAAAACTTCTCTGACTTCATCACAGAGGGCAGGTGAACGTTTGAAGCTGCAGCACTGTGCCAAGTCAGTCATTAGATTATTACAGCTGAAGCTCGGAATAAAACATTAAACAGCATCCAAACAGACTTTCTTTGATACTGTGCAAGGACGTGTGAGCATCAAGTATGAAATCAAAAAGTCAGTTTAACTGCTGCAGGAAGGGAAACAGGTGAATAATATTATTTTAATGTGCAGATGATAAGTCAAACTTCAACAAACATATTAAATTAAAAGCTAAAATAATTTCTTCTTCTGTTATTTTTAATATTTGAAGAGATTCAGTCATATACAGATTGAATCACGAGTTAGATTCTTCTTTATTATGAAACCCTGGATGAGTTTGTGTTATTTTCAATGAGCAGCAGCTTCTTATCCTGTAGAGGGAGAGGTGAACAGCTGATCTGTGCAAACTCACTTTAATTGAACAATAACTTTGTGTGCTACACGAGGATTTGTGAAACACACTCGTTCTCTCCTCCTTCCTAAAAACAGAATGAACTTCATCCTTTCTCTCGTTCTCCTGCAGCAGACACATTCCTCTGGTAATTATTTACCAGCTGCGCAAACACGAGTCCTCATTTAGCTCAATTGTGTGTCGAGAGAAGCGATACGTCAAAGAAACGCAGAGGAGCGGCAATGATACGCCTTTTATGTGACGTTAATGACGGCAATGTTTCTGGAGGCCTGCAGGTGATGAATAACAGCTATTAGCTTCATATGTGGTGGATGACGGCTGAATTAAAAGTCAGCCTTACCTTTGAGGTGGCGAATGGTGGACGTGTGAAATCAAATCTGGGCCACGCCAGCTGCTGTTTGTTCTTATTTTGGTTTGTTGGAGTGTTATCGGTTTTCAAACAAACGGGAAAATACACAATTATTCCTGTTGGCGCCGAGCCCGAGAATCACAGCCAAGAATAAAAACTTCAATAACTGCGAGGCTGTTTCATGGAGGTGACTCCGGTGCAGACTCATTTCTGACAGCTGAAGGAGGAGATGAAGACATCGAAGTACTGTACATCCAACAAACAACAGAAAATCTAATAACCACTTTAATGAAGAATCTGGAGGTAATTGGAAGAAGTTTCTTAAAGGGCCGACAGAAGTCTAGTATTTCAGTATTTAACGTTCACAGTCACAACGATCAGCTCAACAGCCACTGCAGAAGTTTTGTAATCGTCGTACTCAAACATCTGCGATATTTAAATTAAAGGCCGATCATCTCTTCTGTATTTTTAACAGAAAATATTGCTGCAGGACCTCTGGCCTGTTTTTCTGTAGCTTGAACCTCCGTCATGTCAGATGTGAACGACACTGAACCGACTGATATCTGACATTTATTAAAAGCTCAAATCAGACACACGTTCAGTCCAAAGAAGCTCGTTTGAAGGATTCAGACAGACGAGGTGCAACCTGACTAAAAAACATAAAGAACGTTTTAGCACGGCTCGTGTTTGTGAAGGAAATTTGGATTAAATGATATCATTCTTGTTTTAGTCTCGGTCTCTCAGACAAATGAGGACTCTGGATTACCTCTAGTGTGAGGTGTGGGCCTCAACCAGAGACATTTGGAGAATATATTGTCTGGTCTTAGTCTTTGTTTGTTTGGTTTCCGTGCTGCTGCAGGTGCTTCCAAACAGAATGAACTCTCCTCGCTGACCTCTCTGAATAAATAATTGCTGTCATTCCTGTAACATCTCATCCCAACACACTGGGCAGACCTTTGCCTTTGTTTCCTGTATTTTACCTCACACAGCAGATGTAAATGTCACCGGCGCGGCGCTCCGTAAGCCCTCCTCGTCTACAGAGCAGCTCAGTGTCTGATTGCACAGCTAAACCTTTAAGACTGTCAGCGCGTCTCTGATGGGATACAACAATATCTTTGTCATCGCGGGCTGCTCGGAGACTCTCTGCGCTGCATACTGAAACTCCCACTAATGGAAGCATGCGAGCATGCATCAGTCCCCCCCCTCCTACCAGTGCAGATATGCCGCGGAGGAGTTTGATGGGAAAGTGTGAGCAGGAGACTCACAGCTGGGTAAACGGCGTGATGGAGTGCTTATGATGTACGGTCACGTTTATTAACCTCGTCAGCTTCTGCTTGAACCAGCTCATAATCCTGAGATCAGGGATGATTTGTGACCATGCATGTGATTTGCATACAAGGTCGAGGTGATCTTCAGTGAAACACTTCCACACATCCACGGTGAGTTATACGTTAAAGATTGACTCAATTTTAAGATTAACCTATAAACACAACTCACCTCCACACATACGCAGGTGGGTGTAAACAAAATAACTGCTGTGTGTGTGTGTGTGTGTGTGTGTACTCACTGAGCAGCGACTCGATGACCACTCTGTAGTTGCTGGCGTGTCGGTGAGGCTGCCACTGGCTGCACAGACTTGTCATCCTCACCTGATAGACACTCAGGTTGGTGACTCCCAGGTACACTGCCGGATGGAAGAGAGAGACAGAGAGAGACAGAGAGAGACAGAGAGAGACAGAGAGAGAGAGAGAGACAGAGAGAGAGAGAGACAGAGAGACAGAGAGAGAGAGACAGAGAGAGAGAGAGAGACAGAGAGAGACAGAGAGAGACAGACAGAGAGACAGAGAGAGAGGAGCTGATTCTCTTATTTACAGATACAGAAAATCATCTGATGAATGATGTCGACGTTTGAGGACTGTCAGCCTTTGGCAGTCAGCTGTGGTGACACATGAAACTTCTTCTGGGCTCTAAAGATGCATTAAAGAGCCATATTAAAGGTTATGAAGAACTTTATGTTTTAATCACTTTTTACTGTTAATGTGGGAACAGGACTTAAACAGGATGCTGACTGTATCTCTGCATCTCATCCACCAATCAAGACTCTGCTGTAAGTCTGAGCCGGCTCTTTACTCCAGATCGTTTGTCGTACGAACGAAACGGCCAAATCAGTATTTGTTTTTAGATCCACCTCGTGTTGACTCTTCTCTTTTATTTTTTTTTAATCGCTAGCCCTCGCTCGGCTCCACGCTGTCTCTGGATTTTAAGCTTTTTAGTTTCAGGAGCAGGACCACTTCTTCTGACATTCCTATAAATATCCTCCTAACCCTCTCGTGTTTCTTTCTCCTATATTATCCGCTCCTTACTTCTCTCCATAGAGCTCTCAGGGGGTGCGTTGTGCTCGGGTGTTAGGGCGGACTCAACAACAGAAAGAAGAAGTAGAAGAGTTCACACTTCACTCAAACGTATATTGTTGATGTCACATTCAGGGGAATAAACCCGTGACGTCCAGATGACTTCAACATGTACGGCCAGTTGATTTCAAGGACACTGACGTGAGTTAACGTTGCTCTGGTGTGACTTCACACACACACACACACTCTATTTATGCTAATAGTATGTGTGCACTTTTATCAACCGACTTTGAAAGCATCACTCTCAAAGAGTTCAGAGACATTAGCATGTTTCTGTGAGTTCCTCGTTCCTCACAGTACATTTCACATTCCCTCTGACACAACAGAACATTTTCCATATTATTATTTTGAGCCAAAACATCTAATCTGCATTATTTTGGGCTCTGTGGACAAATGCATAATGTATCTCTGCATAATGTTTATGTAAAAACCTCCCGTGTGATTTCATTAGGAAACACAGAGGGAGTCTTAATTGAGCCTCTGAACAGCAAAGTACAGGTAGAGACAAAACCGCTGTGACTGAATACGCTGCTATACTCTAAGAAAGAAATCACACAGAAGAAAAGTTCCCAAATTCATACCACTTAGACTCCGCTCTCTCAGTCCACCTGTCAATCTCATGCTTCACCTCACCCTCACTCGTGAACAAGAACCCCAGATACTTGAACTCCTTCGTTTGGGCAGTGACTCACTCCCAACGTCAAAAGAGAAATCCACTTTTTAACAGCAGGGTGGTCTCAGACTTTCCTGGCGCTTCACGCTCGGCTGCAAACTGCCCCGGCGAGTACAGGAGGGGTCACGGTCCCTGAGAGACAGGGTGAAGAAGGCCTCAGACACCAAGAGGAAACCACTGCTCGCTCATGTTGTCAGGGTGAGCTGAGGTAGCTCAGGCGTGGCTCCCTGTGGAGATGTTCTAGACATGTCCAACTAAGAGATGAAGGGAGGATTTATCGTAGCCTGGAAACGGGAGCTGGAGAACGAGGCTAGGTAGAAGCTCAGGCTGCTCTAACGGTGCCTCAAATGTTTATTGTGACCAATATTTTTTATTTTACTCAGCAAATTACAGCAGTCATCTCTGCGTAGCGAGAACAGATGCAGATGACTTCAACACAAATGATGGCCTAAACCAAATCTTAATGAAAACCGATGATCATTTTTTAAGAAAGTCCTAGATCATCTATTTTCTAACTTAGCCATGTGGACAAAAGGAGAAAACATTGTTTGACAGATTCCAAACCTGTTCAGTATCTTTTTAATCACAGACGACACAAAAAGCTTCAGTACTGCTGGAATGCTAACACGCATCCATCAGCGGCTGTTGAACAGGAAAGTCCTTTTTGTCCTCCACAGCTGTGATACTTGTGCTGGTGCGTGACATTGAAGCATCAGTCCACTCATCTCTACCGATCCGCTGGCTTCATTAACATGCCGCTGAGCGATATGACAGACGCTCCATTCACCTCTTGGGATCCCACTGGCCTCGTATCATTATGAAGCTTTTTTACAACTCCACCCATCTCTCCATCTTCCTTCGTCCTTTCGTTCTTTGGCTTTAATCCCCTTCTTCCCTGCTCTTTCTCTTTGACCCAAACACCCCCAAACCTTCAAATCAACCAAGAAGTGTTTAATTGTCATGCAGATGAAGGAAGTGCCGTGTCTGTGATCCGTTTAAAGCGACATGTTTGGGCATTAAGCTGACACTTGCACTCATTGCTGTTACCCAGAGACAAATGAGAATGGATCAAAGGGGGAGGTTGAGTGTCCTGCTCAAGGACACTTCTGAGAGGACACATGGTTTCCTTCGACCGCTTTGGCTGTCATGGAGATCAAACCCAAGACCTTTGCGTTTGAAAAAGGACGGTTTCATCAATAGGCCAGCCTGTGGTAGTGGTGAAGTGGTTAATTATCATGCAGAAGAGGGAAATTCAGGCTCCTATTCAAACGGTCCTTGAGAATAAGTGATTGATCGAACTGGGTCAGACACTCAAAGAGCCTCAGGGAGCGTCCACATCTCCAGCGAGATAACTTGAATCTATCTACAGTTCTCGTTTCAGAGCTGTAATTAGGTAAAGTCACCATTAAAGGTGTCAGATGGATATCAATATATCGATGTTTGCAGGCGTCCTCTGATCCTCTGATTAGATCAGATTGTTTTATTCGCTTGTATTCAGACAGGTGGAGTGAACAGAGAATACTGATAACGCTTCATATAAACGATCAGAACACGGCAACCAAACAATGAAGGCACCGACAGCAAGATGATGTCAGAGCTGAATGAGACGAAGTCACGTGTTTCGAACTCCACTTCAGCATCCTTCAGTTTTCATACGACACAAAATAAATGAATATTAACTGATAATCTGTCAGCAGGTTACAGTTTATAATGTTAGAATGTAACAAAAGTGAAATAATTATTTTCCATGCATGAATCCGCCCCGTGGTTCAGAATCTGTGTTTTTTGTTGGCTCATGCTTCACCACTTCAAGTTTCATACAAACTGTGCGTGTAGTTTTTTTCCGTAATCCTGACAAACAAACAAGCCTGCAAACATACCCACCTCCTCCTCCTCCTCCTCCTCCTCCTCCTCCTCCTTGGAGGAGGTGGCACTAACAAGGCAGCAGCTGAAAACTTTCCCCGTGGAAATCTTTTAATCAGCGGTTCTGGTTACAGCGAAGACGGTCACAATAAAACTTTGAAGACAGTATCCTGTAATTAGTTTGGACTGCAGCTAAGAACGTCAGATGGGGAAGGAGGAACGAATGTCTTAAGTGTTTGAAAAATTCTTCTAATTGGTGAAAAACAGAAGAAAAAAACTGCAGCTGGCTCTGTCGTGGAGGTCCAACCAAAAATAACTGTTATAAAAATGCAATCAGCATCCGAAGCTGGAAGCGAAATGAAGAAGAGCTGATGTGACCGTAGGTGTGACGACTGATGCCGTTTGAAATAAATCATGAAATCGTGGCGTGAATAACTTCAAGTGTTCAAACAGAGATGAGGTTTGGGATAAACCAAGTCCAGATTTTTTAACATAAATACGTAAAAACTGTGAAGCGTGTTCTGTCTTCGTTCTCAGCAGCCATCGCTCTGATCAACAGTAAAAAACAATCCAGCGTCTCAAATATTCACTGTACCTCTAAATGATTTATTCTGACTATTTAAATGACTTTAAATGTAAATATCACTCATACACACACCATGTACGCTGTGCATACCGTCACATCCAACCTGCTTCATAAATCATATTTCATATCATATATTTTAGTATCTGTCAAGCTTGTTGTCTTTGTTTTTGCTGTAGAGTAAAAACTGAGTTTCCTTGTATGTCTTCACATACTTGGACAATAAAAGTGTCTGATTTATCTTCTGTGTTCGACACGTTTTGCTCCAGGATGATTCACAATGACTGAAATAACAGTTTGAAAATAAGTGTGTGTGGAGGCTGAGCAGCAGAGCAGTGTGTTGGTCATTTGTTTGCACTTTGTGCAGCATCTAATCATAGAAACACGCGATGGACTCACGGGTCTTGGCCCTCCCTGAAAGCGCCTCGCTGGATCCAGTGGTGTAGGAGGCGATGACCTTGACGCTGTACTCCGTCCCGCTCAGCAGGTTGACGATCAGCATGGTGCTCACATCCTCTCCCACGAAGGTCTCCAGAGCTGGTCCGGAAGCTGCAGACAGGGGCAGGATAATTGAGGTGACACGTCAAGGAGGTGCAAACGGTCAGTGGATGGAAGGAGCACAGAGGAGCAGGAGGAGTTCAGAGACCATCGTTAGCTTCAATCTCAGTGAGGATGGAGGATGATGAAAAAGTGACGCAGGCAGCAGAATGAGAATATGGAGAACATGAAGGCTGAGTGAAAAACATGCTGCTACTGTTGAGCCGGTTAAAAACAATGTGTGTTTGTTTCTACATCGAGCAGGGACGTGAGCTCTGATCACTTGAGATGCATGCAGAGTGTGAGCTGACGTGCTCGGAGCGTAAGACAAATGTTACAGCTCGGTATGAGTACGCCATTAGTCACCGCTGATGATCCTACACTGTGTGAAACTTCCATGTTGTGTCTAAGCTGACTTTGACTTTCAGACTTGTCAAGATTCGTCCAAGTTTTGAACTGTGTGTGTGTAAATTACCAGATACAGGCTGGTAGACGACCCTGTAGCCCATGGTGGGTGACGGGGGAACGTCCCAGCTGATCCTGAAGCGGTTGTACCATTCCTCCGATACGCGCAGATTCTTCGGGGCCGAAAGAGGAACTGAGGAGAGAAGAAGAGGACAAACAGATTCCATGTTTCTGTGATTTTATCTGAGTATGTGAAACTTTGGCTAAATAAAATATGGATGAGTGCGCGTCCAACATTCAGCCTTTTTGATCCATGTGTAACCTGAAGTTTAGAGAACATTCAACACGAGCTTCAAGCTGCACTTGAACCAGACAAAGAGGAAGAAGAGATTCAAGAAGACCAATGAAATAGAGTTATTAAAAAATAAATAAATCTATGAATAAAATATTTTTCTCTGCATGTCAGAACGATTAAAAAGAGTCTGGGGAGAAACTGGAAGGACGGAAACAAGTTGGCAAGGAGACGATAATGAGGAAGAGTCCGAGGAGAAAGTTTGATAACACTTAATAAAATTTCAACAGTCAGCACAGTAAAAGATAGAAGACACTGTGCAGCTGAAAGATATTAAATCCAGAACTGAACTAATAACAGGACGGTGTAGCTTTCAGCTCGTCGCTGCTCTCTCTACTCTCCCTGCGGTCCATCCTGGACCATGATGGATTCAAATCCTCTGCAGATCGCTTTGCTTAATGGGAAACATGAGACTTTTTCCTCCGTGAATCTGCTGCACGTTTAAAATGCTAAAAACCTCGGATCATTCTCTCTCCGTGTTCCATCACTCGTCCCCGAGCGTCCATCCCTCTCATCGCTTCACGAGCTGAAGCCTCCAGATTACAGCGGCTCTCGTGTCTCATTTTACCTCTTCACCTTCTGTGGTGGTTCACCATTAAAGAGCCAATCATCCTCTCCACGTTCAGACACTCTCTGCGTCTCTCTGCTGCATCCTCGCGTTTTCAAACACTCGCCTCTTTGCTTGCATTATCTCTCTTCTGTGTGGCCTCATCATTCTCTGACTGAAGGAACATTTTGAAGAACTTTTCATTCCATGTACTTTTCATTTTAAAGCCGTCTTCTCTCTTACTTTGTCTTCTTTGTAATTATTCATTTAATTAGTTTTTTTCTTATCGTGTCTTATCGGTTTTGGTCTTATCAAATTTGTAACTGGTTTTGTATTTATTTATTTTAATATTTTATCATTTTATTGCCGAAATGTTTGAAGTCCGCCGCAGTTCTTTTCATCATTGTCTCTTCTGGTTTTTACTTTTCTGTTAATCTGCTCTGTGACACTTTGGGCTGCTGTAACAATAAAGTTATGTTGAATTTCAGTTTTTGTTTTTGGGCCGTCGTCCCTGCGGGGGGGAATTATTGAACCACGGTATCAATTACATCATCTCAAATGAAGCCGTCGCCTCTTAATCTGTAAACAGTCAGTCACAGATTCTCATATAAAACAAAAGCAAACACAAATAACTGACCGCGTATTATCTGCGTATTTATTCGTTCAATTAGAAATTAGCCTTTTTCTTTGCATTTCACTCTTCAGTGTATTCCACGTCAGCCCATTTACTGTTTAAAATCACAGAGTTTATTTTTGGTTTATTCAAATCTCTGTCATCACATCTGTCCCTTCCCTCCTGCTGTGCAGCTCCTGAGCCGTCACAAACATCTCTCACTGACTCTTTGATTCTCGACCCTTCTGTCTCGTCCTAAATACTAAAATCCTTTCAACATTATTTATTTTTATCTCTCACTGAACTCTGAACCCTGCTTCCATTGCACTTACACTATTATTTTATCTTTACTTCTGTGTTTGACTTCTCTTTCAGCGGCCGAGTCTCAAACATTCAGTCGTCTCTCTTTCTATCCAGCAGCTCGTTTGCTCATTGCTTCAAACGGGTATAAAAATCAATCTCGTGATTGTCGGCCATCCGTCCCTCAACTCCTCCCTCGTCGTCTCACATGCAGTGTGCTCTGATTTCCTGTTTTTCCTTCACTCGTGTTTTCATCCTCTCTGTATTCCGTCCACACCTCTCCCAGTGTTCACCTCATCCCTCAGTGGATCAAAGCTTCAGATTATTCTGCCTCTTTTGTCACAATATCTCTCTTCAGTTTGAGGCTAAAAACCCAATCATCCCCTCTGCATTCCCTGTCATGCCTCCCTCAGCGCTCACCCCATCCCTCATAGGTTCAAATCCCCAGATTACACCGGCTCCGTTTGTCACATCATCCATCTTCACTCTGCAAAAACCCAATCATCCCCCCTCTCTGCATTCCCTGTCACTCCTCCCTGGGCGATCATCTCATTCCTCACTCGCTAACAGGAACCATTCATCATCAGCCCCATTGTTTAAAAACCGGAGAACGTCGTTAGCGTCTGCTAATGTGTGTGATGCGCCGCGCAGGAAGGCATGATGGGACGCGGTGGAAAGATAAATGACTTGAATTCGGCGTTTGCTCCGCGCTGAAAGTCGAGTGTTTGCTCTGTGATGCACTTGGCAGCAGAGAAAATCATTAGCCTCTTCAGTCACAGCGTTCAGTCACATTTAACAAAAGAAAAACGAATGTGTCCGACATATTTCTGTGTTCAGCGCCGCACTAAAGAAAACGGATGTTCGACATTGAGCTGACGGGTTTCTATCTCTCTTAACTGCCTCGAGGTAACGAGCCGCATGGAGGCAGAGGATGGCGAGAAATTATATTATTATATTCAGGTATTATAATAGATATAGAGAGATACCTGCAGACAGCTGCTTTTCCCTATATACGCCAAATATTTCCATAATTAAATGAACAGGTTTCCCACCTTGTCTCTTCAGGGTTTAACGTTTCACAGAGACGACAAGAAGGACTCCTCCCTCTCCGTCCGTCTGCTCTCTGCCTCTGGCAACAATCTTAGAACATTTTTGTTCAGTAAACAGATGAAGAAGACGAACAGACGATGAACAGCTCAGAGTATTTGAGTTCACTTTAAACTTCTTCTATCTTCATTTCATCTAGAGTCAAGTCGTCCTCTTCGCAGCCTGGCAGATTTGAACATCTAGCAGTTATCGAGCACATGTTCCCCTCAGAGTTGTTGGACACAAACAGAGCGTCAAATAAATGTTCGTGTGGCTTCGTAACGGTTTTACTGTGTGTAATGGTCTCAGCACATTGAGCGCTGAATGTGACTTACGTGTCCGTCCCATCCGTGACGCTGTTGGTCCTTCTCCGTCAGGGTAAACAGGAGTGATGGCGACTTTGTACTCAGTGTCTGACAGCAGAGGCTGCAGAACCAGACTGTTCTGACCCGTGGGCACCGTCCTCTGCAAGCAGAAACACACAGAGTTTAAAACTGAAAACATTCATTCAGTCATTCTGATCGTGCTGTTCGTTCAGCACGCTCTATAAACTCATTATGGGTGTGGCAGTTACGTGCAAACTCAAGATCCATCAAATTTCTAATTATTTCTCCGTCGTTGGTTTCACCGATGTCGGATTTCACCTCCTAAAGTTCAGCTGCCAATCAAACGTGAGACGATCTTCTTTTTGGATATTATGTTGCTGAAGCTCTGGGCTCAGTCGTGGCGGCTCTGACTTCATAATAAATCACTTCATGGGTAAGACAGTCAGCAATGTTTAGTGTTTTTTTAATTGGATCTCATTAATTTTATTGATGTCAGGCCTCAGATATACTGTGAGATCAAACAGTATCAGGTGAAGCGGTAATCTCACGATACGATTTTAAAGGGGCAGTGTGATTTTGGTGACATCTTGTGAGTGTTCCATTGACTTGGATTGAATTAACTGAACTGAAAACTTAAAGCATCAATTACACAATATATGGCTCTGGCTGGGCAGAGAGTCTACAGCTTGCACACGCTGGACAAAATTAATCAGATTTTTCTCATATCACACCTCAAACAGAACTAGTGAAGAGTTTTTGAATTAAAATATTATTTTTCAATCCCTTTGCCTGACATACATGTGCAGTTTTTCAACCAAATACGTGAAGAACAATAAAATAATGCCCTTTCAATTAAAATGGTCCACTTCTGCTTTAAGCATGAAGGTGCTGGATTTCTGTTCTCCGCCATTCTCTTGAATCTCCTCATTCTAACTGCGTAAACAGTTACATGTCTAGACGAGTATCTAGACAGGTAACTTGTTAAAAAATGCTCTACAGCGACACTAGCGGCTGGCTGACCTGATCGCTCTTCCTGCAAAGGGGAAATGGGCAGCGAGCAGAGTAAAAAATCGATACTTTCTGGGGAAACAAAATATCGATATATACCGCAGGATCGATAAAGCTGCTCAGCCTTAATCAGGTGAAGTGCTGACAGCAGGACAGTCTGACTGTTGCTCCACACATGCTGATACCTTTAATACACACCTGCACTGTTTGCTTTCCACAAAGTAGGATTTCATACTGTGAGTAGCAAAGTTGGGGATTAATAACGGATGAAGGATTATAATTCCAAAAAAACAAAACGTATTAGCCTTTTAATGGAGGTGAGGCGCCGAGAGCTTCTGCAGCGAGTGTTTCTGCAGAGGTTAATTGTGTCCAGGTTTCCTGCTCACCTGTCTGTGAACTGTGGCTTTTTGTTAAGACTGATCCCTAAACGACTCATTGGTCCAGGTGAGCCGCCGCACTCGAGCAGATAATCTGCTTCTTCACCCCGCAGGCTCCTTTTCTCTCCTCATCTCTGCCTCCAACTCTTTCTCCTTCTGTTGCTCGGTTTCTCTCTTTACATCTGATGTTGATGAATTCTAATCACTAATTTATTTATATTGTATTTCTTACTCTTTTCCTGTAGAAGTCAGCCTTCTCGTCTCTGATAGTCTTCTATCACACAGCGTAAAGTTTCAGTATGGAGCGTGTGGAGCTGAAACCACCATCATGTTTCAGCTTCCTAACTGTGATGACTGAAAACTGAAGATCGTTGTCACCTTCTGACAGCTTACGGATCAAATCATGATAGAGTCCTAACATCGTAACTGTGTAAACGTCTGTTCAGTGGCTGTTTTGCCTGATATAGTGGATTAATCTCATCCGCGCATCACATCACGGCTCACTGCACACAAAGCGGAGATGTCAGGAGTGACGCCTCAGTGAACACGAGAGCAACTTTTCTCCTGTAAACAAATCCTCTGATATTTTGTGATATCACCCAACGCTAACACAGGTTCATTCATCAGTTCAAACATTTTGGTGCTTGTGGTTGAGAAACTGTTTAATATGTCAAAGGTTGACTTGTGTGTGTTCATTCCTCTCATTCTCTCCAGCAGTCTTTGTGTCCGTCTTCCTGTCGCCGTCCGTCTGTCCGTCCGCCCACTTTGCATTCTGAGCATGTACCGTCTAGCCTGGCCTCGTCTACAAACCCTCTCACTCCCCCCCACGAAAAATACATGTCAGTCAGACAAATACTGCGCGCCTTGACAAATCAATTTCAGCCCAGTCTGATGAAAAAGGCAGCAAGCCTCTAAACTGTCACCAAGCCACACAGTTGGAAGAAACCAGCTAAAGGTACACTCCTTTTACTTGACTTTGTAAATGCAAACATGGTTTCATCAAGTATTTATAGGATTCAGAAACCCAATCTAGTTTTGACAGCTGTGTTCAGGCCCAGAATATTAAGTCTGATCCCTCTGAGAGTTTGCCGGAGCTCCAACGTTTGAAGGCGAACTGGGGTAACAGTCCATTTAAGGTAGCTACGTATATGACAATGTAGCTGCTGAAGCTTCAACCCTTCAACACCAACTAAAGAAAACACACTACTGTATATACAAGACTGCAGCACAACCTGAGACCAGAACGGTCTCTGATAAATCAACCACCAGGAGCTTCTCAATCAAACTCCCTGAAGTGGGTGAACTGTCTCAACATTGAGCCAGTGCCAAATCACGAGGATTTATCACAAACTCACTGACATGAGGACCGGAGGTGTGTTTAACATCATAAACACAAAAAGCATCACCAACAATCAGTGGAAAAAAGTGTGAATGGTGTGAAGGATGAGACAAAGAACCAACTTCAAACAGGAGCCGGATGCCTTTGTGTGAACAGAAGGAAAAACCGTGACGCCCGAACTTTTTAATCCTCCCTTGACGATGTTTTCACCTCCTGGAACAACGTTTTGCTGCTGAGCAATAATAGCCGAAACTCTGTTTGCACACAGTGGAATTGCACTTGATGCCCGGCAGCTTTGGTTTATTGGACGCTGAATGAAGCATCACAGGGAAATAACGGAGCTTCACTGCGTTCAGCATCACAGCTGTCCGTGGACAGATGGCTGCAGAATCAAGTCGCCCCGCGGCTACGGTGTAGATACTGACATCTGGAAAAACAGTGACAGAGCCATCCAAACTTCTATATTTATCAGCTTGTAGAGAGGTGAGTGTTATAAGTAGAGTACTCTGACGCTGCAGTAACTTTTTTGGACCATTAGGGGACAGAACAACTTACTGACAGCTTGTCAAGTTTTTCTAGATAATGAAAAACAAGATCATGTCATTGGAGTCGTGTGTGCGTGTGTCCACCTGATGAACGTAAGTCAATATTCACTCTCCTTGTTTGGTCTCCACCAACTCATGAGAAAAATATCTCCATTTGTAGATGCTAGATGGAGGTTCTTAGTCCTCCAGGTCATCTTTCTTTAAGCGGGGTTAAATCTCTGGATGTAGATCCATGAAGACGGTTCGCCTCTTAAAGAGGCTCCTTCTGACTTACAGGTGGGGAGATCCGAGCATGAACGTCTGAACGGCAATCCACGCTTTTCCAATCCACACACCTCGTATGACTCCAACGACCATCGTCCAAACCGGAGCTCAGGTGACTTTAACAACTCGTGACAACGGCAGATAGCATCTACGATCACGCCTCGGCTAAACACGCGGATCTCCAGACCAGTCAGTCAGAGCGGAAGAAGCCTCTTGGATGAAAGCTGAGACGTCCGGTTGCCCCACATTTAACCCTCCTTGAAGATAGCTACTAGATGTTCCACTTTCTTTAACCAGCTAGTCTATAGTTAGTCTGAACCAGACCACCAGAATAAAGATCCTCGTGCAGCATTTGGGTTTAATCACATAAAGATGAAACCGTCGTCACTCTCCAGTCTGCTGTCAGAGAGACACATTTCAGTTTTTACAATGCTGCATGAAATCTGTGATTTCTGATATGATTTGGTTCGTCTGTATTTCAATCAATTCGGCTCCAGACCATTAATTGACTCCTTCATCCACCACCACATACTTCAAATACTCTGATTACAATGCCACACTCTCACCACTCACTCACAATGACAATAACTCTGCTACAGCACATCAGACCTTTATGTCGTACCTCACACAGTGGGATACTGATCGCACATTAGCACACCAAACACGTCTCACACTGGACTGAACACCACCTCCACCTCCATCCATGGTGAGCAGGTGAGCAGCTTCATGGACTCATTATAGACAATAAACACATGACTTCTGTCCATCAGCGTGCCCAGCAAAGACTCCATGTCATCTGCTGCCTCCACCTCCTGCTGTTGTACTTTTCCTGCCTCGTGTTAACCACCTCCAACAAACTCCAAAATCATCTGCCTTCCCACGCCCAGTTTCAGAGACCCTCGCAGAAGTCAATGAGACTGATCACCCCGCTCAATCAACGCTTCACATTACTTCCATCTGCTCGGAGAAACACGACCTCGAAATGGAGTTTTCACTTCCCTGAACAAACTTCCTCTCTCTGGGTTTATTTCTGCTCTTCTCTCAGGTACCAAGACAAGAAAAAACTTTTCACAGTCCATAAATTGTTTGTCAAGCACAAGTTTTAAATTTGAGGAATATAAAAACAATCCTTCATGGATGATTCATCAATCATTCTGCACACCTGGCTAAGAGCACACCTGGACAGTTAAAATCGTTTGAAACATCTGGAGTCGTCTTCTCTATTTCTTCTCTTTAATTTACAAAATTTAAATAAAATATGAGATACATTTAAGATAATGTTGCTACACGTGAGGAGCACTGACAAGCGACAAGAGAATTAAATTGTGTTCAGTTCAGCCGGCACCAGGGTTGTTTGGTACTGATGAAAATTTAAATGTGAAATGTGAGTAAAACCATGTGGAACAGCTGGTCAACACAAATCAGAAAGTTTCAGTGATAAAAGCTGCGAAGAAGAAAAAACAAATCACAAACTATTGGCAGTCAGAACTCTCTCCCTCTCCAGACGTCTTGCCAGAGAAAAGTCTGAAGAAACCGTCCAAAGAAAAAGTTTTGGACTGAACTTAATTTAGAGGACGAGAAGACTCTCAGCGAAGTAACTTGTTTTCATTGACTTCATTCGAGAGGGATGAATTTATGCCGTTTTAATTTCTTCAGAGGGGTCAAAGGTCACAAAGAAGCTCACGCAGAGTCTCTCAAAATGTTTAGAAATTTCTGCATAGAATCTGTAATTTAAATCTGATGTGATTTGGTGCATCATCTCAAATCAACATCAAGTTTTTAACAGTTTAAGACCAATTTCCATCAGAAGTGAAGTGGAATAACAGCCATGCAGAAATCAACGGCGTGTCAATTTGTTGTTTTTAATCATTTCTCTGATGGCCGCTGTCGCTTCCTTGGCAGCCACAAACCACCGAGTGAAACTTGCTTTGAACAAAGTCAGAGAGGAAGCCTGCCAGGCCCCCGCTCCCCAGAAGATAGACATCTAAATGGTAGCTATTGAGTGCAGCACTTGGTGATTCATAACCTGACTGGATTGCCAAACAGAGCCCACAGCTGTTCGCACTTTGATAAGAGATCTCATTTAACAAGCCGCCTGAGTGGGCAGCTGGTGGCTCTTTATTGTCAGGATGAAAAGGCTGATGTGGGGCCTGTGGCCAGTCGCCTACCAGCGTGGTGACACACCTGACAACTCAGACCTTTGGAAATATGGAGAATTTCTGGAGGTACTTGACACGCTGTACACACCTCACTGTGCAGCTACAACACACAAAGATGTTAACTGGAAACCCAAATCTTTGTGTTCTTCTGTGCAGTAAGCATCTAAAAAGGATAAGAAATGAGTTTTAATCCAGATTTGAAATAATAAAGTTTTTGTTCCTGAGTTGGGTTGAACTGGCCGTTGTTGTGTGCGAACATTTATCACAGTTCCTATGAAGGATTATGAAGAATCTCTCTGCTCTCACTCAATCTGCCTCCAAGCCAGCTCGTGGCAGAAAGAAACCGACTTCACAGCATTCAGTGTAATCAATAAACTCACAAACCGTCGGGGAGGTCGCTCGATAACTACAGACAGTATAATAACTTTCTGAACCAGCTCTGAGCTGCTGATCGTCGTTTCTTTGACTGTTTCTTCAAAAGTGTGTCGACGTGGCTCCAACAGAAAGAGAAAGTGAAGTTTCACCTGAAGTGTAAAAATATTTTGGGTTCGTTATGAAACTGTGACAAATTAGACGATGGCGGGCCGTCACAGTCTCGGTAATGAATGGGAAATACTGCTGATGTTGTTTTTAGGTGGCCACGGCGGTACATTGTTTAGCTTTCGGCCGTACTGGTTTCTAATAGTCGAGCTTCACTCAGATTTTTGTGGACGCTTAATGAGACAGGTTAGAGACACGTTGTGTTTTTTGTGAGTTTTGTGGCCACCACAGTTTTCTTCAACACACTGGAAGCGTTGGTGAGTCAAGCGGGAAGCAATCTGTAGCCACTAAATCCCACACATGGACCTTCAACATGACTCACACATGGGAAGTTATCGTATTAACAGGTACACTCACGATCTGGCATTTTTAAATGTGCACAGATGACAGAACAAATATTAAATCCTGATTTTACAGATGCAGGTTTACTTTGAGGCATCGTCTCTGTTTAGCATCTTAATGTTTGCCTGTCCAACATGTTGATACAGACGTGTACACACACAAAGTATTTCCACCATATTAAAACTGCATGTTTTTGCATCAGTGTTTGTTTCCTATAAAAGTCTTCTGCAGCTCTCTCTCTTTCTTTCTCCCAGTCTGTTGAGGCTCATTAGTGTGAAGAGCTGCCATCCTCTCTCTCTCTCTCTCTCTTTGAAGATCTGCCACAGTTTTCATCATCATTATCGTCATCTCCCTCTCTCTTCCTCTTGACTCAACTCTGAAGGCCTGCCATCAACTTCAACAACACTGTCTTTATCTTCTTCCGTCTTTCTCTCCGTGGGGGAGTCTTAATCAGACGACCTGCCTCCGTCTTCATTGAAGATTGACACGTTGAAGTTTTGGCTTTGTTTAAATCAACATCTTTTTTTGTTCCTTCCATGACTCCTCAATCACCTTGTACAACTCGACAAATCCTTTGAGTCAAACACTCAAACTTTTCTTTACATTGCTACACCATTTCTGTGACCTCTTACAGTACCGAGTCCTTATTCTTACCTCAGTAATTACCCCCCCTGAGCTTAAATTGGCTCGACTTCAATTGGTTGAAAATGTGAGTCAGCCGGGCTTTAAACCAACAGAGCACATTGCCTCAATTCTGGCCCACTAACAATGATTTCCTGTTCGCTTCAGGATTCAATTCAAGATGCTCTTGATCACATTCAGCTCTCCATGGCAGCTTATAACCCAACAATCAGATCTGCTGACCAACTGCTCTTAAATGTCCACACAGACAGTCCAGCCTCATAAAAAGGTGGACCATTTTTTTTAGCTCCAACACGATGGAACAGCTGAGTCTGCACCTGCATTGGCTGAAGTTTGCCTCTTGCAAAAGCTCCAGTAGCCTAATGCTTTCCAACATGTGGAATGATCGGCCGTGCAGCTGAACGCTCCTCAGTGTGAAGTGTTAAAACTCTCTTTGAAAAGTCTCACCGTCTCCTCTGCTCGGTCCCCCTTGGCGCTGATGTAGTTCAGTCGATAATGTCGGACATTTCTGGAGTCGACGGGCTGCCAGGACACCCGTATGCTGAAGGTGGTCTCCTCGTCAATCCTCATGTTCTTAACCCCGAACCGAGGAGCTGCAGGACCAGAGAGTCAAAGTCACACTGCGGGTCACGATAACTTCAACTCTCTGAGGCACAAAACTGTCAACAGTCTGATGTTCTCTCAGAAGAACTGATCATATCAACCTGTCATGATTCTGGCATTTAATTTACTCAGGTTCAGCCTAAGAAAGTTTGTGAGATCATATCTGACAAGCTTCATGACGGATGATACACCATCTGCCTGAAGACGTGAGAAAAGATTTGTATCAGTGGAACAGCTCCAGCAGACTCATGAACCGAACTTTGCTTCCTGATATTTTCTTAATCTTCTTGAACCCTGAAGAAGAGATACAAACATCTTTTCTACACAATGTCAGCTGTATGTCTCTGACCAGCACACAAAACTTTATTAAACTAATAAAAGTTTGAAAAGTTGAACCCTAAACTCACAATTTTATGACAGTATTACACCGTAACATCAACAAACAACATAAGTGGAATTATTCTGCTCATTTCGAGCTCTATGTTCTCAGTCTGAATCTGATTTCCATGATCTGACATCATAATTTATCAAGGATGGACAGAACAAACAAACACGAGTCGTCACAACAGCTGGAATGAAGATTCACCTTCGGTGGTGGTGGTCGTCGTAGCGACTGTGGTTGTTCTTTCAACTAAAAGTGAAACAAAAACATTTAATTAATCAGCCTGATATCAATCCGTAGAAATATAATAAAGAGTTTAAAGGATGAAATTCATTCAGAAGTTTAAGTTGTAGTGAGATTTTATTTACCGGTGGACTCCACGAGGATAACCTCGTCACTCTCCGCCTCGTTAGTGTAGACTGCAGTGAGGAGGACTTCATACTCCATGGCAGGGCTGAGTCCTTTTATCAGGTAGGTGTTAATGTTTCCGTTCACCAGAACCTGAAACAGAGAGACAGACGGATGGATGGATGGAGGGAGGCTTGTTTTAGAAGTGCCGTTATGTGTGCATGTAATAAAAAGTCAGTGGTAGATAATCAGATGTACGCAGTAAACAAAATATTTGTCTTTAGAGTTTAACCACCTTCACAGATTTCAGTCAAACCTTTGTCTATCTCACAGCAGGAAGCCTCAGATTTAATTTGTAGCAAACACACCTTTATATTTAACGTTATCTCACTGCATGAAGAGGGAAAGATCAAACTAGAGACAAAAGGCAGCAGATAAATGTCAGACCGAGAGGTGAAGTGAGCGATAACACGTGTCTTGTTTTTGGGATTATCGTCTGTGAGATAATCTGCAGAGAGAGACTCATTAGACGACTTGTCTTTTTATGTTCGCCTCTGCTTCATTTTATATCTTAATCGAATCTCCTGATTCGAGTCTGTCAGGTGAGATAAAACATGGCTCTGTTGTTCAGTATTAGTTTAAGTATCTCAGAAAACTGATGGAGAGGCTCTTCATTTACGAGACCACCTACGCCTCTAACCTGATTTATTTATGAGTTTGTATGAGTTTAGCCTTGTGCCCCTGCAAACAGGTTTGAGCAGAGGAAATCAATAATTAGACAGACGATTCATGTCGGTGTGGAGTTTTACAGCCGACGCTGAATGACTGATTTTCTGGTTCCAGCTGAACAATAAAGTTGTAAAGTCGTTATGTCACAGTTTCACTTTTTCAACTAGAAAAAATGTATAGACAAATATGAACACACACACACAGACACACACACACACACCTCTTCACTGTCTCCTCCATCAGTGGGAGTCCAGATGAGTCGGTACATCACCACATCAGAGGCCGGGTGTTGCCATGACACCCTGAAGCTGTCTGTTGAGACGTCACTGCTCGTCAGATCCAGCGGGTCTGGGACGGTCTCTGCACACACACACACACACACACACACACACACACACACACACACACACACGGATGCATTATTTCTGTGGCTCATGTTTATTCCTATATTTTAATATTATGTTGTATTCTAATGATACTGATGCAAGTTGTTACTTGTGGTGAAGCTGTCAGTCACGGCCTCAGCCTGTCCCTCATCATAGATGGCAAAGACACCGACTGTGTACTCCGTCAGGGACGTCAGGTTTCTTAGCAACCAGGTTGTCACACGGCCGACATCCACCTGTAGACACAGACAGCACAGATTTCAGACGTTCCCTCAGGGCTTCAGTTTGTTCTTTATGTGCAGCCAGACGTGGATTTTTACCAACATGCAGATTCAGAATCCTCAGAGCTGTACAGCAACAACAACAACAACAACCACCCAGTGATCCCGTCAGCTAAGGTGGCACGTCTTTTTTCTGAACACTGACAGGACCTGAACTGCTGCCAGTTCAGCAGCAGGAGCACATCACAACTGTGAGAAGGTTTGTAGCTGCTGCTCCCATTGGCTGAAACCTGCAGGATGCTCTCACCTCATTGGTCTGGACTCCGTTGGTCTTGACGTACATGATGCGGTAGGCTTTGATCTTCCTGGAGCTGGAGTCCCAGGTGAGCCGAGCGGAGCTGTGGTCCACGTCTGTGAAACGCAGGTTCCTCGCCGGGGTCAGCGGCACTGAGGTGGGAGGAGACGTGACAGAAAGCAAATGTTAGCACACACTGTAAACATCCAGATCCAATCCATGACAGCGGTAAACTGAATGCAGGACACTTGTTTACCAGCAGCTCTGTTTGGTTCACACCACAGGAACAGCAGACGATTTGCTTTTCCTGCGAACTCTTGTTTATGAGCAAATAGAAAGTAAAAATACATTTTTGAGCCGTAAGCACGGAGCACTCGGTGTTAAAAATCACAGTCATGTTAGGTAAAAGAGACGCCTACCCCACCTCCAATAATTCATGTTTAATGTTGATTTTATTATGGGGAAGAAATCACTGACAACTTAAGGTTATTTCATTATTTAGTCTCCAGTGTCAGTGTACAGTCTGTACACTTGCTGTGCACGATAATGAAGTTTGATGTGTGTGTGCATGAATCAACCAAACATGGGAACAGCTTCTTGTGAGCATACACTGATGTGGTAAAAGCTGGCCAGCGCTCTGTATGAATATTTAACTGATGCTGTGTTGGTTATCGTGTTCGACTCTTTGATCTGATGATATCAGCTGCAGAAACATGAATGTAAGCACAAAAACTCAGTTTTAATAAGAACAGAACGACTTTTATCAGGGGTCAAAGGTTACACACTTACACACACACTTACACACACACACACACACTTACACACTTACACACACACACACACACACTGGGGTTATTACACTCCACCATTTCAATTATAAAGTGGACAGAAGCTCACTACATCACTCGCCCTCCCTCAGGCTCTGCCTCAGCTTCCTCTCTCTCTTTCATTCGTTCTCTGTGACGAGCTGCAACGCTTCACATTTTTAATTCAGCCAGGGAATCTGATTTTCTCTCAGAGGCTCAGAAACTTTTATGCTTAGAATTACTGATCTGTTTTTTCTTTTTTTCCTGATAGCGCCCGCCATCGCTTCACCTCAATTATACCGGAGGTCAGAGTAAAGACAAAGCAGCAGAGGGAGAGAGGAGGCGAGGAAGACACTGCCTCTGCTTTTTCCTCTTTCTGTCGACCGGGCCGGGGTCAGCGCAGAAATGAGGAGGACGGGAAATTAAAAAGTTTAGAAAGAGTCTGTAAAGTTTCCAAATGTGTGTGTCCATATAAAAACATCCACAACATTAAACGTCGCCTTCACACAGATGACACTGAAGATCAGGAGTCGTCGTCTAATCTGCAGTTTCAGGAGAAAGAAGTGATATTTTTATTATTTAATAAAAGTCTAGATGGATGTGTCACATAAAGACGTTCTGATCTTCGGGTTGATTGATGCATGATCACTGATGCAGCTATAGGTTGTTGACAGTCGACAAATATCTAATATCTTTTCTTTGACTGATATGACAAACATTAAGTTGATCTGCTGCTGCGGCAGAAAAAGAAACAGCAACAGAAAAAGAAACTTCCAGGAGGATGATGTAATAAAAATAACATAAATATCATCATGGTTATTTCTTTTTACTCTTTTCACTGCAGTGATAAACTCATTTGTGTTAAGGATGAAAGAAAAAAAAACAGTAAAATAACTGGATGAAATGAGGCAGAGATCAGCGCTGATGAATATGAGTAAAAAGCAGATTAAACTCATCTCCACATGTCCAGACGCATCATGTGCTGAAGCAGAAAACAAGAAAAGAAAAAAGAAAAAGTGACCACTGGCTGAGGACGAGTGCAGGACAGAAGACTGAATTTAGTTTACCATGAATGTTTGAATACAAAAGTCTTTGGCATGAAGCTGTTTGATGGATGAAGAAAAGTTATTTTACCATAAAAAGTTCTCAAAAAACAACAACCAGCCGCCAGCGTCCTTATCTGACCTGCATCCAAAGCTTTACACACATCATAAAGACATAAACATGCCCTGACATAAAGCCACAAGCCACAGATCTTAAAGGAGACTTCACAAAACGTTAATTAGTGAGCGTGGTGGGGACTCGTCGAGGCTCCAAAACACTTAAAAAATGAAAGTGAGGTGCAAGAAATAGCGCTACGAGGGGAAGCTGGAAGCGCCGCGCCGTGTTTTTGGCATCGGTGGTCGCCGGTTTTGTTTGAGCAGAAAACGTGCCGGGACGTGACTCGAACATGCTGCAGCTGTCCTGGGAAAGCCACGTAACTGCGAGCAAACACTCTGCGGATGAAAAACATTCAGCATAACTGCAGCAGCTGATTTGACTGATTAGAACAACTTGAAGCAGCGTGAGAGCTGATCAGAGAAATTAGCTGCTCAAGTGTTTGGAGTAAAAAGCTGCTTCCTCTTCCTCTGAGAGTCAGTCTGTCCAATCCTGCGAGACTTAAGATCTTTGAAGACCGCCTAAACTTCACTGTAAGGTTTCTAAAAACAAGAGCTCTTCATAAATAAACATGCACGTCTGTCAGGGGACGTGTGCTTTCCTTCCTGCAGAGCGTCAGCTGGGAATAAATCCAAATACCTGTGGTAAATAAAACATCACCACAACGGCAGCAGCCTCAGTTCAGAGGGTCATAAACTCTGTGAGGAACTTAATGAAATGGGGTTTCATCAGTGAGTAGACGGTTTTTACCGACTTGATTTGAAGTTTTAGGTTTTAGGCTCAGGTTTAGTTTAAGCTTAGACGTATCGAAATAGATTACATTCACATTTACGCTGACACTTTTATCTGAAACGACTTACAGAGAAGAGAATCACACGCATTCACACGATGATGGTGCAGCCTCCGGGAGCAATTTGGGGTTCAGTATCTTGACACTTCCGACATGCAGGCTGGAGGAGCCGGGGATCGAACCGCCGATCATCTGATTAGTGTTGTATTTGTTTTGTATATGTGAGCAGATTATGGAGCACGTAAACAAACCTTTACACTCACATGAATCACGTGTAGCCTCAATTCGATTGCTCACATGAATTAAACACATAGTTGCATGCGTTGCACTTACTGTGACCTGGATGATGTCCGCGTTATCATCACACATTTATGATGATATGAGCCGTTATCTCTCACAACAGATTTAAAGGATGTTGAGAGAGCAGCCAAACTTGTATATATATATACTTATATATATTTCCTTGTATCAAACTCTGTATTAGAGCCGGTTTATTACAGTTTACTGTGACCCAGCTGCTGTGTACTCTGTGTGCTCCGTCCAAACTGACCTCAGATCAATGAGTCTACGTGTACGCTAAATTTATTTTCTCCTCACCTCGTCAGACAGACTTTCCAACATCGATCTCTGCTCGCTTCAAAGCCAGCAGACTTCATTGACAAAAAACTTCATTTTACCTCGCAGAACACGAGAGCTGCCTCGAACATGTTCAGAATCGTTCAGCTGCTGAGCGAGGTATCGAGGTAACATTAAAGAGATACGATGAGATGAATTAATGAATTGACTTGTGTGTGTTTGTGACTCACATGTGGTCTGCTGGCTGGTCATGGGGTCGCTGGCCTCCTCTCCGTACATGGCGTACACTGTGACCGTGTACTCGGTGGCCGGAGTCAATCCCTCGAGCTCCACCTCGTTCACCTCGGCCTCCACCTTCACCTGCGCACACACACACACACATGCACACAACATGAAGGTATGTGCCTTTAGCAGAAAGAGGATACAGTGTGTCAAGCAGACATCTTTATCTCTCTCGCCTCCATCTTATCTTGTCCACATCTATCATACAGTATCATCTCCCTCTCTGCATATCTCCCCGTCCATCATCCCTCCATCAATCCGCGGTCCTGTCCGGACACGCAGAGAGTGGAGCTGTGATTGCATAAGATGATTTCTGAATGTGGCTGTGTCTTTTTCTTCTTACTTTCAGCAGGTGGGACCCGTCAGGCTCCTCAAAACTATGTGACTCATGTTCTGAGCTGAGACATGAGGAGGATGGTTCTGTGTTTTCTGCAGGATGATTAACTGCTGCACTAAAGCTGCTCACACACCTCGAACTGAACCATCCTTCACCTTCTGAAAGACGGATGTTAAAAAGTAAAGAAATCTGGCAGAATTCAGGCGCTGACAAATGTTTGTCCATCTGCTCTCCTCGGTGGTTCGTCGCGTTAATGAATTGTTGTGATGAGGAGAGAAATCAGATGTAGATGAAGTTATTTATGTTCCAGTTACACTCTCGCTGACTGAGCTTAAATTAGATGTTGAAACGTGACTCCGGGACACGTTGTTAAATGTAGTGTATCGTCATGGATTATAATGTAAAATGTTTGACATGCTCCTCTTTCACTTCAGCTGCATCAGGAGGATGTCGGTTTGGCCTCAGTGCTGTCATGCTCTGTCATGTACAGCTACAAACACGCAATAATACTGACTGTGCACTGGTTTGAGATCAGATCAGACTCAGACCAAAGACTGAAAAAGCTAATTTATGACTTTACTGCTCGCGTGCATCTTAAATCGTGAAAAAATGTGAGGCGTGAGCTGAGAAAGCTTCTTTATTATTATTTCCACAAACGTCAGAAGTGAAATTAGATGCTAAGACCTTCATCTGTAACCCCGAAACTGAAATGAGGAGAAGTGTTTCTTCTTCTTTGGTATTTTAGTTTTGACTTTAAATCTCTCTGTTGCTGTTCACATCCTTCAGTCTGTGTTTCTCTCTCTCTGTTTCGATCTGTACTGAATTCCACAGCTGCTCTGTGAGGAGCTTTCTTCTGATCCGCTGTGAATGATTCTGGCTTTGGCCCAGATGAATCCACACGTGGCCCATACGAGCTGGAGCCAGCCAAGCCCAGGCTGTGACAGCAGTGCCTCAGAGTCGGGCTTATCCTCACCACTGGAAAGCATCCATCCTGGTTCTGATGCCTCCCTAAATTGTTTTTATTGCTTTCTGTCTTAAGGGGAATTTGACGGTAGGCGTAATGAGGTCCGCTGGGAGAGAGAGGAATACAGACGGCTGGCTGTGCCCTTCACACCTCTCCTCCTCTACCTCATCTGTCTCGTCTGCCTCGACTTAACCTGTCGAGGACTTGCGTGTTCGAATCTTTCTCTGCAGTTTGATTTTGATGTTTTCCTCCATGTTGATGCTCTTCCTCATGTCTGACTGGTCATTTTAGCTTTTCAGACTGAAGCTGTGGAACTCTCAGGGTAGCGGATTTGTTTTTCCCTGACTGTTGTTTGTTTGGAGTCTTGCACCGTAGGGAAGCTGGAAGGCTGCTCGAGGTTTGTTGTGCTGTTTACTGCGCTGCCTTGAGAAGCCGTAGCTGTGGCTCAACTGGTTTCATCATAAAAGATAAAAAGGATCAGCTCGACATGCAGGACGGAGGGAGAATGACAGAAACAGAACATGAAGGCAGATTTCAGTTTATCAGCTGTCTGTGTTGGGTCTGACGTTGTGTCATTGTTTAGTTGAACAGAAACTTTTAATCTCAAAACTGTTTTTGAGGTAGTTTTGATATAAAGAACTATCAAACAGAAAGAAATCAACATCAACACTTCTTCTCACTCCTCACCTCCTTCTCGTCTGCGGGGTCTCCCTCAGTAAGCGGGGCATACAGGATCATGTACCCAGAAGCCCCGGCTGCGATCTTCCAGCGGACCCTCATGGTGCTGTGAGTGATATCAAACAGCTCCAGGTCGTTGACCATGGGCAGAGCCACTGCACGACACAAACACAGAGTTCTGGTTAGTGCCTGAACCAGCAGCCAGTTCATAAACAAATGAATAATATTAATGCTCGGATAAAATGAATAAACATTTGGATCGCTAAGACGTCAAAGTCATGATCGTCTTTCTTCTTGCGTTGTTATCGGGTGAGATCGCTGCACTGAACACAAACATACGTATATATGGATATTCACATATAAACACCACACCCCAAAAGTCTGTCAGTGTTTAGCATCAGTCAGTCCAGCCCAAGCAGCAGTGGCAGCAGCCAAAGCCCATTAACTTTGGTACAAGGTCGACGTGCAGCTTAGCATTCATCCTGTACCGACAGGGAGGAATTCCCTGTCATTCATCAGTGAGCACCGGGCTCAAAGAGGCCCAAGAATCCTGCCAGGCTTCGGTTCAGGCCTCGGGCAACATAACCAGAATTAGAGCTCACCAGGCGTCCTGTGAGACGTGGACGAACCTGTGTAGAACACCTGTGTAGCTTTTACAGCCCAAACTCAGTCAGTGTCCTCTGTCATGGTACGACACATCACTGCCAGTCGATCAAACGTGCTTCAGTGATGAATCAGACACATTATAGATGGACTACATTTCCCAGCATGCATTGGAGTTTGTGGATCTCTACCATAGACTGAAGAACTGAAAATGGACGTCGTCTCCGTGACATCACCCACAGGTTTCTCAGTGTGGAGGCTCTGGCTGCCGCCATCGCGGGTGGAGCTGAATGAAATGAGCTTTTTGTACCAGGCTGTAAACATGTTGGACATTTGGACATGGGGACTTATGGAGACTGACTCACTTCTGGAGCCAGACTCAAGTGGACGTTAGAGGAACTGCAGGTTTTGGCTTCATTTGCCTCCATCAGGAGGAAGTTGGAGACTCATCCCCTCCATCAATCCTCCACCTCCTCACTGTATCCTTGTAAACTTACGTGTGGTTGCACTTCCTCTCAGGGCCTCGCTGGCTGAGCTGCGGTAGATGGCAAAAACGGCCACCTGGTACTCCGTCAGAGAGTTCAGGTAGTTCAGCTCCACGCTGTTCTCCGTCCCCTGCACCACCTGAAAGACCGAGCACACCGGGTCTCAGTCTGGATGCTGCGGTGATACTTTAAAGGATCTTCACGTCTTGTTTGGTGTTTATTTTCAGTTTGTGTTAATCCTTTTTTTGTTAAGTCCTCTGAGCAGCGTGCTAAGGGAGCTGAATCTTTGATGCCATTAATATTTAAAAATAACTTTAATTAGCTCTGATTTTGTGCTCTTAGTCACTTTGTAACAGACAGCAGCACTTTGTATGTCAAAAGTATTAAAACATCCAAAGAGCTCCTGTTTATTAGCATCTGCATATTGCAGAGCTGCAGACACACGGCATGCTGCTGAAGGCATTCAGCTCTTCTCCAAAGACAGTCAAATGGAGTGGAACTAGATCAGATTAGCTTTGATGAAACCTCAGTTTTCCTTGTGGGGAAAGTGGGCCGTTCCAGCTGCAAGTTGTAATAAACATCAAAGAGACGCTGGATAAAAATAAGAGGGGACGCCATAAACATAAATATCAAGTCAGAAAATTACAGCACTGGGTTGTTTGTGTATATTATATAGGTGGAGAGACTTCAAACTGAGTTTAGATCAATCTACTGCACAGGTTGTCAAGTTTAAGAGGTCTGTGTAAGTTCATCATGTTCAGTTTGTCAGAGGTGTGCTGTTGAACTGTAATCTATTACCTACCATCAGTGATAGAACTGGTCTGGACAAAATAACAGAAACAGCTGTCAGTATCACTTCTGGTGTCATCTTGTGCTTCATTAAAAGAAGACGTTTTACTGCGGCACGAGGAGCTGCTCAGTTTTTTTACGATCGCCGAATTGCAAATTCTGCAGAATTGTTGCCATTTATGATCCAAATCACTCTGAGAAATTAATTTAACTGGCAGAACTGACCCTTAAAGGATTAGTCGAGCAGCTTTAATTAAAACGCTGCCATTACATGTGTCGGCGTTCTGTTTGTCCTCTGCTGGGAAATCAGGACCCTGCTCATTTATAAGGAGACAGATGAAGCACTTAATAAGAAGTCAATGGATTCATTTAAATTTAGTTTTTTTTATTGTGGCAGAACAACAAGCTTCTTCTGTACTTTAACAATCCAGAAGTAGTGATGTTGCAGGGTTAACGTCCTCTCTGTCTCTCTGAGGTGTTAAGATCCAAAATCAGTGCACCCGGAGGACTCTAAGTTTCACATTTCATTTGTGTTAGTGTCTCTCTGTCTCTCTCTCTGTGTCAGCTCAAACTGATCGGTGATGTAAAGCAGCTCTGGTTTGTTCTGTGGAGCCTAAATTTGAAAGGTTTTCTTTTAAATGCCAAATTGCTTCATTTGGAAACTTAAGAGGCAGTTTGGCCTCATGTGCTCTGAATAATTTGGCACACAGTCATCAGACCAGTCATCATTTTAATTTAAACTCAACTCCTGCCATTTCCTCCTTACACAACAGACCTGAAGGGTTCATGTGGATTTTCATTTCTTGTAAGCAAAGAAACTTTAAAGTTTGAGAAAATAATTTGGTACCCAGAGCAGCCAAAGGAGAGAGAGACGGCTCTGAAATAACGAGTGGACATGATGACGCGTACCTTTTCGTCCGGCTGTCCTCCGCTGGCTGGGTAGTAGACCACACGGTATTTCTCCACTTGGCCCGGTGCGTGAGTCCACGTTACCCGGAAACTGCGAGCCGTGATCTCAGATGTCTTCAAGTCACGAGGCGGAGCCACGGAGCTGGGCGGGGGTGCAGGTTCTCCTCCACCTGGAGAAAAAGATTGAAATTTACAGTTTAGCTTCATCAGAGAACGTCAAACTTTATCAGCTGTTTTCAGCAGTCTGTGTGTAGATATATAAATATATATATGTTTTTTATGAATGATCACAGGACAGGCTGTCTGTCCGTCGAGTCATGTGACTGCTCAAACCTTTGAGCTGCTTGTCGAGCTTCTCCACCCGGTCGCACACGGTCTTGGTCAGACCTTCCACGATGTCGCTCATCACGCTGAAGTCGGCCACGTTGTAGACGTGAGTCTCCTCAGGAGGAGAGGCGATGGCCTTCAGCTCGTTCTCATCAGCGTTTTTCACACCTGGAGGACGAGGACAGAGACAGAGAGACAGAAACAGACAGACAGACAGACAGACAGACAGACAGACAGAGACAGAGAGAAAGACAGAGAGATATAGAGGGAGAGACAGAGACAGAGGCAGAGAGAGAGAGAAAGACAGACAGACAGACAGACAGACAGACAGACAAAGAGAGACAGACAGACAGACAGAGACAAAGATAAAGATGATCAGACAGACATGAAGCAGTTCCTTAGAAGTTGTTTGAAACAAGTTGATGAATGTATAATAATGTTTTTAACTCGCTGTCCCTCTGTCCTCGTCCTCCAGGTGTGAAAAACGCTGATGAGAACGAGCGGAAGGCCATCGCCTCTCCTCCTGAGGAGACTCACGTCTACAACGTGGCCGACTTCAGCGTGATGAGCGACATCGTGGAAGGTCTGACCAAGACCGTGTGCGACCGGGTGGAGAAGCTCGACAAGCAGCTCAAAGGTTTGAGCAGTCACATGACTCGACGGACAGACAGCCTGTCCTGATCATTCATAAAAAACATATATATTTATATATCTACACACAGACTGCTGAAAACAGCTGATAAAGTTTGACGTTCCTGATGAAGCAAACTGTAAATTCGAACTTTTTCTCCAGGTGGAGGAGAACCTGCCCCCCACCCGCCCCCAGCTCGTGGCTCCGCCTCGTGACTTGAAGACATCTGAGATCACGGCTCGCAGTTTCCGGGTAACGTGGACTCACGCACCGGGCCAGGTGGAGAAATACCGTGTGGTCTACTACCCAGCCAGCGGAGGACAGCCGGACGAAAAGGTACGCGTCATCATGTCCACCGTTATTTCAGAGCCGTCTCCCTCTCCTTGGCTGCTCTGGGTACCAAATTATTTTCTCAAACTTTAAAGTTCTTTGCTTACAAGAAATGAAAATCCACATGAACCCTTCAGGTCTGTTGTGTAAGGAGGAAATGGCAGGAGTTTAAATTAAAATGATGACTGGTCTGATGACTGTGTGCCAAATCATTCAGAGCACATGAGGCCAAACTGCCTCTAAGTTTCCAAATGAACAATTTGGCATTAAAAGAAAACCTTTCAAATTTAGGCTCCACAGAACAAACCAGAGCTGCTTTACATCACCGATCAGTTTGAGCTGAACACAGAGAGAGAGACAGAGAGACACTAACACAAATGAAATGTGAAACCTAGAGTCCTCCGGGTGCACTGATTTTTGGATCTTAACACCTCGAGAGGACAGAGAGGACGTTAACCCTGCAACATCATACTTCTGGATTGTTAAAGTACAGAAGAAGCTTGTTGTTCTGCCACAATTAAAAAACTAAATTTAAATGAATCCAATTGACTTCTTATTAAGTGCTTCATCTGTCTCCTCTATAAATGAGCAGGGTCCTAGTTTCCCAGCAGAGGACAAACAGAACGCCGACACATGTAATGGCAGGTTTTAATTAAAGCTGCTCGACAATCCTTTAAGGGTCAGTTCTGCCAGTTAAATTAATTTCTCAGAGTGATTTGGATCAAAATGGCAACAATTCTGCAGAATTTGCAGTTCGGCGATCGTAAAAAACTGAGCAGCTCCTCGTGCTGCAGTAAAACGTCTTCTTTTAATGAAGCACAAGATGACACCAGAAGTGATACTGACAGCTGTTTCTTATTTTGTCCAGGCCAGTTCATCACTGATGGTAGGTAATAGATTACAGTTCAACAGCACACCTCTGACAAACTGAACATGATGAACTTACACAGACCTCTTAAACTTGACAACCTGTGCAGTAGATTGATCTAAACCAGTTTGAAGTCTCTCCACCTATATAATATACACAAACAACCCAGTGCTGTAATTTTCTGACTGATATTTATGTTTATGGCGTCCCCTCTTATTTTATCCAGCGTCTCTTTGATGTTTATTACAACTTGCAGCGGGAACGGCCCACTTCCCCCACAAGGAAAACTGAGGTTTCATCAAAGCTAATCTGATCTAGTTCCACCATTTGACTGTCTTTGGAGAAGAGCTGAATGCCTTCAGCAGCATGCCGTGTGTCTGCAGCTCTGCAATATGCAGATGCTAAAAACAGGAGCTCTTTGGATGTTTTAATACTTTTGACATACAAAGTGCTGCTGTCTGTTACAAGTGACTAAGAGCACAAAATCAGAGCTAATAAGTTATTTTTAAATATAATGGCATCAAAGATTCAGCTCCCTTAGCACGCTGCTCAGAGGACTTACAAAAAAAAAAAGGATTAACACAAACTGAAAAAACACGAACAAGACGTGAAGATCCTTTAAAGTATCACCCGAGATCCAGACTGAGACCCGTGGTGCTCGGTCTTCAGTGGTGCAGGGGACGGAGAACAGCGTGGAGCTGAACTACCTGAACCTCTGACGGAGTACCAGGTGGCCGTTTTTTGCCATCTACCGCAGCTCAGCCAGCGAGGCCCTGAGAGGAAGTGCAACCACACGTAAGTTTACAAGGATACAGTGAGGAGGTGGAGGATTGATGGAGGGGATGAGTCTCCAACTTCCTCCTGATGGAGCAAATGAAGCCAAAACCTGCAGTTCTCTAATGTCCACTGAGTCTGGCTCCAGAAGTGAGTCAGTCTCCATAAGTCCCCATGTCCAAAGGTCCAACATGTTTACAGCCTGGTACAAAAAGCTATTTCTATTCAGCTCCACCCGCGATGGCGGCAGCCAGAGCCTCCACACTGAGAAACCTGTGGGTGATGTCACGGAGACGACGTCCATTTTCAGTTCTTCAGTCTATGGTAGAGATCCACAAACTCCATGCATGCGGGAAATGTAGTCCATCTATAAGTGGTCTGATTCATCACTGAAGCACGTTTGATCGACTGGCAGTGAGGTGTCGTACCATGACAGAGGACACTGACTAAGTTTGGGCTGTAAAAAGCTACACAGGTGTTCAACACAGGTTCGTCCCGTCTCACAGGACGCCTGGTGAGCTCTAATTCTGGTTATGTTGCCCGAGGCCTGAACCGAAGCCTGGCAGGATTCTTGGGCCTCTTTGAGCCCGGTGCTCACTGATGAATGACAGGGAATTCCTCCCCGTCGGTACAGGATGAATGCTAAGCTGCACGTCGACCTTGTGCCAAAGTTAATGGGCTTTGGCTGCTGCCTGGGCTGGACTGACTGATGCTAAACACTGACAGACTTTTGGGGTGTGGTGTTTATATGTGAATATGCATATATACGAATGTTTGTGTTCAGTGCAGCGATCTCACCAGATAATGCAAGAAGAAAGACGATCATGACTTTGACGTCTTAGCGATCCAAATGTTTTATTCATTTTAATCCGAGCATTCATTTATTCATTTGTTTATGAACGGCTGCTGGTTCAGGCACACCAGAACTCTGTGTTGTGTCGTGCAGTGGCTCTGCCATGGTCAACGACCTGGAGCTGTTTGATATCACTCACAGCACCATGAGGGTCCGCTGGAAGATCGCAGCCGGGGCTTCTGGGACATGATCCGTATGCCCCGCTTACTGAGGGAGACCCCGCAGACGAGAAGGAGGTGAGGAGTGAGAAGAAGTGTTGATGTTGATTTCTTTCTGTTTGATAGTTCTTTAACAAAACTACCTCAAAAACAGTTTTGAGATTAAAAGTTTCTGTTCAACTAAACAATGACACAACGTCAGACCCAACACAGACAGCTGATAAACTGAAAATCTGCCTTCATGTTCTGTTTCTGCTCATTCTCCCTCCGTCCTGCATGTCGAGCTGATCCTTTTTATCTTTTATGATGAAACCAGTTGAGCCACAGCTACGGCTTCTCAAGGCAGCGCAGTAAACAGCACAACAAACCTCGAGCAGCCTTCCAGCTTCCCTACGGTGCAAGACTCCAAACAAACAACAGTCAGGGAAAACAAATCCGCTACCTCTGAGAGTTCCACAGTTCAGTCTGAAAAGCTAAAATGACCATCAGACATGAGGAAGAGCATCAACATGGAGGAAAACATCAAAATCAAACTGAGATAAAGATTCGAACACGCAAGTCCGCGACAGGTTAAGTCAAGGCAGACGAGACAGAGGAGGTAGAGGAGGAGAGGTGTGAAGGGCACAGCCAGCCGTCTGTATTCCTCTCTCTCCCAGCGGACCTCATTACGCCTACCGTCAAATCCCCTTAAGACAGAAAGCAATAAAAACAATTTAGGGAGGCATCAGAACCAGGATGGATGCTTTCCAGTGGTGAGGAAAGCCGACTCTGGCAGCACTGCTCACAGCCTGGGCTTGGCTGGCTCCAGCTCGTATGGGCCACGGTGGGGATTCATCTGGGTCCAACCAGAATCATCACAGCGGACAGAAGAAAGCTCCTCACAGAGCAGCTGTGGAATTCAGTCAGATCGAAACAGAGAGAGAGAAACAGACTGAAGGATGTGAACAGCAACAGAGAGATTTAAAGTCAAAACTAAAATACCAAGAAGAAGAAACGCTTCTCTCCTCATTTCAGTTTCGGGGTTACAGATGAAGGTCTTGGCATCTAATTTCACTTCTGACGTTTGTGGAATAATAATAAAGAAGCTTCTCAGCTCACGCCTCCATTTTTCACGATTTAAGATGCACGCGAGCATAAAGTCATAAATTGCTTTTTCAGTCTTTGGTCTGAGTCTGATCTGATCTCAAACCAGTGCACAGTCAGTATTATGCGTGTTTGTAGCTGTACATGACAGAGCATGACAGCACTGAGGCCAAACCGACATCCTCCTGAGGCAGCTGAAGTGAAAGAGGAGCATGTCAAACATTTTACATTATAATCCTGACGATACACTACATTTAACACATGTCCGGAGTCACGTTTCAACATCTAATTAGCTCAGTCAGCGAGAGTGTAACTGGAACATAAATAACTTCATCTACATCTGATTTCTCTCCTCATCACAACAATTCATTAACGCGACGAACCACCAGGAGAGCAGATGGACAAACATTGTCCAGCGCCTGAATCTGCCAGATTTCTTTACTTTTTAACATCCGTCTTTCAGAAGGTGAAGGATGGTTCAGTTCGAGGTGGTGTGAGCGCTGTGTGTTAGCAGCTTTAGTGCAGCAGTTAATCATCCTGCAGAAAACACAGAGCCATCCTCCTCATGTCTCAGCTCAGAACATGAGTCACATAGTTTTTGAGGAGCCTGACGGGTCCCACCGGCTGAAAGTAAGAAGAAAAAGACACAGCCACATTCAGAAATCATCTTATGCAATCACAGCTCGACTCTCTGCGTGTCCGGACAGGACCGCGGATTGATGGAGGGATGATGGACGGGGAGATATGCAGAGAGGGAGATGATACTGTATGATAGATGTGGACAAGATAAGATGGAGGCGAGAGAGATAAAGATGTCTGCTTGACACACTGTATCCCTTTCTGCTAAAGGCACATACCTTCATGTTGTGTGCATGTGTGTGTGTGTGCGCAGGTGAGGTGGAGGCCGAGGTGAACGAGGTGGAGCTGGAGGGATTGACTCCGGCCACCGAGTACACGGTCACAGTGTACGCCATGTACGGAGAGGAGGCCAGCGACCCCATGACCAGCCAGCAGACCACATGTGAGTCACAAACACACACAAGTCAATTCATAATTTATCTCATCGTATCTCTTAATGTTACCTCGATACCTCGATCGCAGCTGAACGATTCTGACATGTTCGAGGCAGCCTCGTGTTCTGCGAGGTAAAATAAAGTTTTTTGTCAATGAAGTCTGCTGGCTTTGAAGCGAGCAGAGATCGATGTTGGAAAGTCTGTCTGACGAGGTGAGGAGAAAATAAATTTAGCGTACACGTAGACTCATTGATCTGAGGTCAGTTTGGACGGAGCACACAGAGTACACAGCAGCTGGGTCACAGTAAACTGTAATAAACTCTAATACAGAGCTCTAATACAGGTTTGATACAAGGAAATATATATAAGTATATATATATAAAATAAATATATACAAGTTGGCTGCTCTCTCAACATCCTTTAAATCTGTTGTGAGAGATAACGGATCATATCATCATAAATACGTGATGATAACGTGGACATCATCCAGGTCACAGTAAGTGCAACGCATGCAACTCTGTGTTTAATTAATGTGGAGCAATCGAATTGAGGCTACACGTGATTCATGTGAGTGTAAAGGTTTGTTTACGTGCTCCATAATGCTCACATATACAAAACAAATACAACACTAATCAGATGATCGGCGGTTCGATCCCCGGCTCCTCCAGCCTGCATGTCGGAAGTGTCAAGATACTGGAACCCCAAATTGCTCCCGGAGGCTGCACCATCATCGTGTGAATGCGTGTGATTCTCTTCTCTGTAAGTCGTTTCAGATAAAAGTGTCAGCGTAAATGTGAATGTAATCTATTCCGATACGTCTAAGCTTAAAACAAACCTGAGCCTAAAACCTACAACTTCAACCAAGTCGGTAAAACCGTCTACTCACTGATGAAACCCCATTTCAAAGTTCCTCACAGAGTTTATGACCCTCTGAACTGAGGCTGCTGCCGTTGTGGTGATGTTTTATTTACCAAGGTATTTGGATTTATTCCCAGCTGACGCTCTGCAGGAAGGAAAGCACACGTCTCCTGACAGACGTGCATGTTTATTTTATGAAGAGCTCTTGTTTTTAGAAACCTCACAGTGAAGTTTAGGCAGTCTTCAAAGATCTTAATCTCGCAGGATTGGACAGACTGATCTCCAGAGGAAGAGGAAGCAGCTTTTTACTCCAAACACTTGAGCAGCTAATTTCTCTGATCAGCTCTCACGCTGCTTCAAGTTGTTCTAATCAGTCAAATCAGCTGCTGCAGTATGCTGAATGTTTTTCATCCGCAGAGTGTTTGCTCGCAGTTACGTGGCTTTCCCAGGACAGCTGCGGCATGTTCGAGTCACGTCCCGCACGTTTTCTGCTCAAACAAAACTGGCGACCACCGATGCCAAAAACACGGCGCGGCGCTTCCAGCTTCCCCTCGTACCGCTATTTCTTGCCACCTCACTTTCATTTTTAAGTGTTTTGGAGCCTCGACGAGTCCCCACCACACTCACAATTAACGTTTTGTGAAGTCTCCTTTAAGATTGTGGCTTGTGGCTTTATGTCAGGGCATGTTATGTCTTTATGATGTGTGTAAAGCTTTGGATGCAGGTCAGATAAGGACGCTGGCGGCTGGTTGTTGTTTTTTGAGAACTTTTTTGGTAAAATAACTTTCTTCTTCACCATCAAACAGCTTCATGCCAAAGACTTTTGTATTCAAACATTCCTGGTAAGCTAAATTCAGTCTCCTGTCCTGCACTGTCCTCAGCCAGTGGTCACTTTTTCTTTTTTCTTTTCTTGTTTTCTCTTCAGCACATGATGCGTCCGGACATGTGGAGATGAGTTTAATCTGCTTTTTACTCATATTCATCAGCGCTGACTCTGCCTCATTTCACCAGTTATTTTACTGTTTTTTCTTTCATCTTAACACAAATGAGTTTATCACTGCAGGGAAAATAGTAAAAAGAATAACCTCATGATATTTATGTTATTTGTATTACATCATCCTCCTGGAAGTTTCCTTTTCTGTTGCTGTTTCTTTTTCTACCGCAGCAGCAGATCAACTTAATGTTTGTCATATCAGTCAAAGAAAAGATATTAGATATTTGTCGACTGTCAACAACCTATAGCTGCATCAGTGATATGGCATCAATCAACCCGAAGATCAGAACGTCTTTATGTGACACATCCATCTAGACTTTTATAAAGAATAAAAAATATCAATTCTTTCTCCTGAAACTGCAGATTAGACGACGACTCCGGATCTTCAGTGTCATCTGTGTGAAGGCACGTTTTTGTTGTGGATGTTTTTTATATGGACACACACATTTGGAAACTTTACAGACTCTTTCTAAACTTTTTAATTTCCCGTCCCCCTCATCTCTTCTGCGCTGACCCCGCCCGGTCGACAGAAAGAGGAAAAAGCAGAGGCAGTGTCTTCCTCGCCTCCTCTCTCCCTCTGCTGCTTTGTCTTTACTCTGACCTCCGGTAAATTGAGGTGAAGCGATGGCGGGCGCTATCAGGAAAAAAAGAAAAAACAGATCAGTAATTCTACAGCATAAAAGTTCCTGAGCCTCTGAGAGAAAATCAGATTCCCTGGCTGAATTAAAAATGTGAAGCGTTGCAGCTCGTCACAGAGAACGAATGAAAGAGAGAGAGAGGAAGCGGAGGCAGAGCCTGAGGGAGGGCGAGTGATGTAGTGAGCTTCGGTCCACTTTATAATTGAAATGGTGGGGTGTAATAACCCCAGTGTATGTGGTGTGTGTGTGTGTAAGTGTGTAACCTTTGACCCCTGATAAAAGTCGTTCGGTTCTTATAAAACGTGAGTTTTTGTGCTTACATTCATGTTTCTGCAGCTGATATCATCAGATCAAAGAGTCGAACACGATAACCAACACAGCATCAGTTAAATATTCATACAGAGCGGCTGGCCAGCTTTTACCACATCAGTGTATGCTCACAAGAAGCTGTTCCCATGTTTGGTTGATTCATGCACACACACATCAAACTTCATTATCATGCACAGCAAGTGTACAGACTGTACACTGACACTGGAGACTAAATGATGAAATAACCTTAAGTTGTCAGTGATTTCTTCCCCATAATAAAATCAACATTAAACATGAATTATTGTGAGAGTCATTTAGCTCAGTTAGTAGAGCAGCCGCCCCGTGTACGAAGGCTCAGTCCTTTCCGCGGCGGCCCAGGGTTTGAATCTGACATGCGGCTCTTTCCTGCATGTCATTCCCCGTCTCTCTCTCCCCACATTTCCTGTCACTCCTTAAGCCAGGGGTGTCAAACTGGTCCACAAAGGGGCCGTGTGGCTGCAGGTTTTAGTTCCAACCAACCAAGAGCACACAGTTTGACCAGTCAACTCCTCTGAAGACTGAGATCAGTTGATAAATGAGTCAAGTCTGGTGTGCTGCTGTTTGGTTGGAAGGAAAACCTGCAGCCACACGGCCCCTTTGGGACCAGTTTGACACCCCGCCTTAAGCTGTCTCTGTCAAATAAAAGGCAAAAAAATATTTTAAAAAAATAATAATACATGAATTATGGGAGTGGGGTAGGCGTCTCTTTTACTAACAGAGGGTGATTTTTAACACCGAGTGCTCCGTGCTTATGGCTCAAAAATGATTTTTTTACTTTCTATTTGCTCATAAACAAGAGTTCGCAGAAAAGCAAATCCGGCTGCTGTTCCTGTGGTGTGAACCAAACAGAGCTGCTGGTAAACAAGTGTCCGCATTCAGTTTTACCGCGGTCATGGATTGGATCGTGGATGTTTACAGTGTGTGCTAACATTTGCTTTCGTGTCACGTCTCCTCCCACCTCAGTGCCGCTGACCCCGGCGAGGAACCTGCGTTTCACAGACGTGGACCACAGCTCGCTCGGCTCACCTGGGATTCCAGCTCCAGGAAGATCAAAGCCTACCGCATAATGTACGTCAAGACACAACGGAGTCCAGACCAATGAGGTGAGAGCAATCCTGCAGGTTTCAGCCAATGGGAGCAGCAGCTACAAACCTTCTCACAGTTGTGATGTTGCTCCTGCTGCTGAACTGGCAGCAGTTCAGGTCCTGTCAGGTTCAGAAAAAAGACGTGGCCACCTTAGCTGACGGGATCACTGGGTGGTGTGTTGTTGTTTTGCTGTACAGCTTGAGGATCTGAATCTGCATGTTGGTAAAAATCCACGTCTGGCTGCAACTAGAAACAAAACTGAAGCCCTGAGGGAACGCTGAAATCGGTGCTGTCTGTGGTCTACAGGTGGATGTCGGCCGTGTGACAACCTGGTTGCTAAGAAACCTGACGTCCCTGACGGAGTACACAGTCGGTGTCTTTGCCATCTATGATGAGGGACAGGCTGGAGGCCGTGACTGCACTTTTCACCACAAGTAACAACTTGCATCAGTATCATTAGAATACAACATAATATTAAAATATAGGAATAAACATGAGCCACAGAAATAATGCATCCGTGTGTGTGTGTGTGTGGTGTGTGTGTGTGGTGGTGTGTGCAGAGACCGTCCCAGACCCGCTGGATCTGACGAGCAGTGACGTCTCAAACAGACAGCTTCAGGGTCATGGCAACACCCGGCTCTGATGTGGTGATGTAACCGACTCATCTGGACTCCCACTGATGGAGGAGACAGTGAAGAGTTGTGTGTGTGTGTGTGTCTGTGTTGTGTGTGTGTTCATATTTGTCTATACATTTTTTCTAGTTGAAAAAGTGAAACTGTGACATAACGACTTTACACTTATTGTTCAGCTGGAACAGAGATAATCAGTCATTCAGCGTCGGCTGTAAAACCCACACCGACATGAATCGTCGGTCTAATTATTGATTTCCTCTGCTCAAACCGGTTTGCAGGGGCACAAGGCTAAACTCATACAAACCATAAATAGGTCAGGTTAGAGGCGTAGGTGGTCTCGTAAAATGAAGAGCTCTCCATCAGTTTTCTCTGAGATACTTAAACTAATACGGAACAACAGAGCCATGTTTTATCTCACCTGACAGACTCGAATCAGGAGATTCGATTAAGATATAAAATGAAGCAGAGGTGAACAAAAAAAGACAAGTCGTCTAATGATCTCTCTCTGCAGATTGCTCACAGACGAATATCCCAAAAACAAGACAACGTGTTATCGCTCACTTCACCTCTCGGTCTGACATTTATCTGCTGCCTTTTGTCTCTAGTTTGATTCTTTCCCTCTTCATGCAGTGAGATAACGTTAAATATAAAGGTGTGGTTTGCTACAAATTAAATCTGGGCTTCCTGCTGTGAGATAGACAAAGGTTTGACTGAATCTGTGAAGGTGGTTAAACTCTAAAGACAAATATTTTGTTTACTGCGTACATCTGATTCTACCACTGACTTTTTATTACATGCACACATAACTGCACTTCTAAAACAAGCTCCCTCCACCATCCGTCCATCCATCCATCTGTCGGTCTCTCTGTTTCAGGTTCTGGTGAACGGAAAACATTAACACCTATCTGATAAAAGGACTCAGCCCTGCCATGGAGTATGAAGTCTCCTCACGCCAGTCTACACTAACGAGGCGGAGAGTGACGAGTCATCCTGGTGGAGTCACCGGTAAATAAAATCTCACTACAACTTAAACTTCTGAATGAATTCACCTTTAAACTCTTTATTATATTTCTACGGATTGATATCAGGCTGATCAATTAAATGTTTTTGTTTTCACTTTTAGTTGAAAGACAAACCACAGTCGCTACGACGACCACCACCACCGAAGGGGAATCTCATTCCAGCGTTGTGACGACTCGTGTTTGTTTGTTCTGTCATCCTTGATAAATTATGACGTTTATAATCATGGAAATCAGATTCAGACTGAGAACATAGAGCTCGAAGGAGCAGAATAATTCCACTATGTTGTTTGTTGATGTTACGGTGTAATACTGTCATAAAAATTGTGAGTTTAGTTTCAACTTTTCAATCTTTATTAGTTTAATAAAGTTTTGTGTGCTGGTCAGAGACATACAGCTTGACATTGTGTAGAAAAAATGTTGGTTATCTCTTCTTCAGGGTTCAAGAAAGATTTAAGAAAAATATCAGGAAGCAAAGTTCTGTTCATGAGTCTGCTGGAGCTGTTCCACTGATACAAATCTTTTCTCACGTCTTCAGGCAGAGGTGTATCATCCGTCATGACAGCTTGTCAGATTATGATCTCACAAACTTTCTTAGGCTGAACCTGGAGTAAATTAAATGCCAGAATCATGACAGGTTGATATGACAGTTTTCTGGGAGAACATCAGACGGTTGACAGTTTTGTGCCTCAGAGAGTTGAAGTTATCGTGACCCACAGTGTGACTTTGACTCTCTGGTCTGCAGCTCCTCGGTTCGGGGTTAAGAACATGAGGATTGACGAGGAGGACCACCTTCAGCATACGGGTGTCCTGGCAGCCGCGACTCCAGAAATGTCCGACATTAGACTGAACTACATCATGCGCCAAGGGGGACCGAGCAGAGGAGACGGTGAGACTTTTCAAAGAGAGTTTTACACTTCACACTGAGGAGCGTTCAGCGGACGGCCGATCATTCCACATGTTGGAAAGCATTAGGCTACTGGAGCTTTTTGCAAAGGCAACTTCAGCCAATGCAGGTGCAGACTCGGCTGTTCCATCGTGTTGGATCTAAAAGAAAATGGTGCCACCTTTTATGAGGCGGACTGTCTGTGTGGACATTAAAGAGCAGTTGGTCAGCAGATTGATTGTTGGGTTATAAGCTGCCATGGAGAGCTGAATGTGATCAAGAGCATCTTGAATTGAATCCGAAGCGAACAGGAAACATTTGTTAGTGGCGCCAGAATGTGCTGTTGGTTTAAAGCCCGGCTGACTCACATTTTCAACCATTGAAGTCGAGCCAATTTAAGCTCACGGGGGGTAATTACTGAGGTAAGATAAGGACCGGTACTGTAAGAGGTAACAGAAATGGTGTAGCAATGTAAAGAAAAGTTTGAGTGTGTAGACTCAAAGGATTTGTCGAGTTTGTACAAGGTGATTGAGGAGTCATGGAAGGAACAAAAAAAGACCGTGATTTAACAAAGCCAAAACTTCAACGTGTCAATCTTCAATGAAGACGGAGGCAGGTCGCTGATTAAGACTCCCCACGGAGAGAAG
>NC_040023.1:12477296-12562947 GCF_000972845.2 Larimichthys crocea
AGACAGACAGAGAGACAGACAGACAGACAGACAGACAGACAGAGAGAAAGACAGAGAGACAGACAGAGAGACAGACAGACAGAGACAGAGAGAGAGAAAGACAGACAGACAGACAGAGAGAGAGAGAGAGAGACAGACAGACAGACAGACAGACAGACAGACAGACAGACAGACAGACACAGACAGAGAGAAAGACAGACAGAGAGAGAGACAGACAGACAGACAGACAGATCGACAGAGACAGAGAGAGAGATAAAGACGATCAGACAGACAGGAAGCAGTTCCTTAGAAGTTGTTTGAAACAAGTTGATGAATGTATAATGACGTTTTTAACTTAAATAATAATAATAATAATTTAAATGTTTCCCAGATTTAACATTCATTTCCTTCCTTCCAGGGATGAATTTGTTTCTGTTCATTTTCAGTATAAAAATGATTTACATTTACTGGTCTTCATTTTTTAAGAGTTACAGTGGTTATTTTCATTGATTAAGTTCTCCATAATGAAAATGCAGCTTCCCAGAGCCCAAAACAATCTTCATTTTTTTTGTTTGATCAGTCGACCAAAACCCAAAAAGAATCAATTTACAGTAATATTAAAAAGCAGCAAATATGAGAAGCTGTTTGTTTTTTCTCCTGATGATCATCCAGTGGAATAATTAATCCATCATCAGTGTGATGGCGACTGATAGAGACTGTGGATGAGGCATACCGATGGCAAACAGTTCAATCCCAGCATCCTTTAGGCTCTGTGCGGGCGGCATCACATCATCCTGTGACTTCCCGTCGGTGATGAGGATTCCGATCTTTGGAACGCCGGGCCTCGATCCAGACTCGGGTTTGAAGCTGTTCTCCAGGATGAAGGTCAGAGCCAGACCTGGAAGGATGCAGAGACAGGATACAGTGAATAGTGTGACTACAACACACTCTACACCTACATCACTCTCTGTGATTGGATATTGTTTTTAGATGCACTAGGTGTCATGCTTTTGTGTGTGCATAAATAATCCTATTTTAGAAGAAGCTTCACAGATGTTCTAAGAAGCCAATCTCGATTCTCCCAAAAAGAAACTAAAAAATGTGAATCTGACTGAAAATTGATTCGACTTCATGTGAAATGTTCTAAATAAGCAGAAAAACATCAAGTCCTGAAAAGCTTCAATAAGCCGTGATCAGCAGCCTGGAAACATTTCTGTATTTTCTCTTTGTTATGACATTAATCATTTCTTTGATATCTACTGTTAAAAATTTAGAAGCACTTCTGATGCAAGAATATTGGTAACGATGAGCCGAAGTCCAGCCTGACAGTATGATTGCACTAAGGCTTCCTCTGAGGTGCAGCGAGGACTCCCATTGTGACGTCTTCATGAACAGGACTAGTTTAAAGTGTCTTTATTAGCTCGGCAGGTTTTTAGTTTAATGTGTGTGTGTTTGCGATATTTTCCCCAACTTCTACTGTTTTAAGACGAATGGCTTCTTTATGCATTGATGCAGCTTGTTGTCGTGAAGACAGTCAGAACTTCTCTCACGTCTGCTTTTTCTCTTGGCCAGGTACCAACTCTGTAATTTCAGATCCTGTCACTCCCTCCCGTCTTCCTGCCTTTCTCTGTCACCTGACCTTCTCCGCCTACCTGCACACCTGTTCCAACTTCTCTCATTAGCCCAGTGCATATATTTATACACACACACACCAGCCCACTTTCACTCATTCTCAGTCAGGCAGTCCGTCGCTTGTCAGGCTGCAGACCAATCAGACCTGTTCTTTGAGTCAGCACTGAACCATCTGCATGGGTTGCTGTAGTAACTACGGACGCTGGTAACACAGTTTCTGTGTTCAGCTTTCTTTCTCTGTGTTGCACTCCATACAGCTCTGATTTCATGTTTTCATTGTATGATGTGCAACACTTGGAATCTGATTGGAATCGTAGTTCAAACTACTTCCAAACGTGGCTTTGACGACGACTTTCGTCTTCCTCTGACATCTGAGCAAATCTGAACTGTTACCTTTATCCTGCTGATCTCTGAGCCCTGCTGATTTTCTTGTGTGGTTTGCGGCTGAATATTTGTGACGTCTTTCACCAGCAGCCATCCTTATTCATGTTTAATGTGCTGGATTCTGTATATATGCTGTATCCTCGTGATGATGGATTTATGGTAAATCATTTTTAAGAATACTTTTGTACTATCAGTGGAGCTCCTGGTGATGTTCGTCTCCTGTGTGAACCAGTGACCTTCTCGCTACTCAGTCTTATCAGCTGAAAGCTGTGAGGTCACAGACGCCAAACTGAAATGAGCTGCGCTAAAGTAAATTTAATAGGCTGAGGTAGACGACTGGCTTCGGTCCAAGTCACCCTCTAAGCGTTATCTGTTCATGGTGATGAGTGTGGAGGACTGTAATAACCACAGGGAGGAGAGGGGTTTGGTTGGCAGCGTACTGTACCTGTCAGTGTGTTTCCTCCTTTGTAGGGCAGGTTCTTCACAGCATCGATCACAGCCTCTTTGGTGGTGTGAGCGTTGAGATGCCACTCAATTCTGGGGTCTCCGCTGTACTGAGCCAGGCCTGCACACAGTTAGTTTCAATGGTTAATAATCTATTTTGTTATGTTTGCAAGCTGCACATGAAAACCAGAAACCTCCTCACCAATCCTGGTCTTGTCAAACTCGACAGAGAAAGCTCTGACCAGATTTTCCAGGAACGTCCTGACCAGCCTGAAGTTGATGCGGCCGATACTCCAGGAGCCATCCACAAGAATAACAATGTCCGCTATGGCTGGAGTCTTACACATAAATCCGTCTTCAGCTGAAGACAAACAGACAAAAACAAAGAAAGTTTAACAGAAAAATGGTGTTGAGCAAAGTTTCCTGCCCTGGTGGTGAAAATGACTCTGTACTAAACTGAATGTTATGAACCAGATAAAGAAGAGTGTGAAACATGCACACAGCTGCCTACAGCACACACTCGATAAATCTGCTGTGGTAAAAGTAGGACAATTTGATGTGCAGCTTCTGTCCCAAAGTATTACAAAGTGTTTCATTAATTCTAATTCAGATCAACACAGTATAATTAAACCCTGGAGGAGCGAGGTACTTAGTTTCAGCAGATGAAAAATAACAGCCCACACTGTTGTTGTATCTCAACAGTTTACTGGGTGATAAAAACAGACCAGACTCTAATGAGGCAACAGCAGTTCATTTACAAAAGCCGGTCCAGCACACAGTGAGCCAAAGGCCAACCAAATTAGGCAACAACCCTATTTCTATCAGCCAATTATCTTCAACAAAGAGCGAAGGAAACCTCTGTGAGCTTCGGTCTCTGTGGAAAAACAATGGAATCGTCCAGGGTGCTGGTTTTAATCCCGTTGGACCCAATGTGCAGCTGAGCAAGGCACCTTACCTGCCAGCACTGATCTGCTTTATGACACTTTATTGAAGTCTAATTGTGTGTCATTCATCCATATATATACTGTATATAGTTATATATAGTTCTTGCCCAGCTTTGAGGTGTGTTTGGGGTCATTATTCTGCTGCTGTGTGGATCCTCCTTCTCTACGAAGAGGAGAACTAGAAGGTGTTGCATGTCTCTGAAGAATACAGTGCTACTTTCGCCTTGGTACGGGTGGAGTCGATTCAGTGCAGGTGTCCAACTCCAGAGTCAGCAAAACACCTCCCAACTATAATATTCCCACCACCATGTTTCAATGTGGGTTTGATAGCCTGCAGAATCGTTTGTCTGTTGCTGCTACAAATCTTAAACTTGGATTCATCAATAAATAAAAGTTTTTTTCCAGCCATCCACTGTGTAATGCTGCTACATCTAAGTCAGCCTGAGTATTTGGCCTCGTTTCCGCTCCTAGAAACTGGTTTAGAAACTGATGCTCATCCTCTGAGACCACTGCACCACCGCCTTACTCTGACAGTACTTTTGCTGATTAGACTTTTGCGTTCTTCTCTCTGGGAACTAAGCCTGATGTATTGATCTTCCAGTGGTGTGGTCACTATTGGTCTGTCTGATTGTGCTTCGGAAAGCACTGATCCAGTTTGTACAAAGAGTTTAGAAAACCTCATCACCACAGGTCAGACAAACTCTTCTGCCTTCTGATACCCATACTGCCAAACATTCAGTATGTCCTAATACACTGTATGTCAAATGACGCATGCAAAAAAGCATGAGCTTATGTAATCACTATCGTGAATACAATACTGCATGTTAAGTAACAACAGCAGAGTTCTCTGGGCTGACCTCTGTCTCTGGCAAGCTCAGCGAATAACATTTTGTCTTTTCTCCAGTACTGATGCGCACATCAGCTCTGAGCTCTCTGAGTTCATCGAATCTGCATAAATCATCAACCTGCCACCCACCCGAAGGATTTTATCTGATTTAGAGACACACCAGCATGGTCGTTTCACTTCACCTGTACCAGCCAGTGAATTATGTCGAGCAGTGCAAGCTTTCCAGGTGATTTCTTGATTGTGAGTTATATTAATATATATAGGAGTGTTTTACTTTAGTGATTAGACACGATGCTTTCAGTAATAGTAAAGGTTTCCATAGAGGCAGTAATGTAATATTGTTATTTTTGAACTAAAAACTTTAGACAAAGTAAACTCCTCTTTTAGCTTCTGAAATGTTTTTAGACAGTTCTGATGGAACTTTCATTATTAATCTGGACTTTTTGTGACATGTTGGACGTTTAGAAGAACACATAACATTAACATTTGATTCTGTCTGATCCCGTCAGTCTGTTGGGAGATTTAAATAATCGATGAAGATGCTGCTGCGCCATGTACATAAAGGCACCTCGCCCCATTTAATCCCGCCTGATTTAATGCCCATTGGTTTAAACTGCGATGCATACATCACTGTCCAGGGTAACTTTCAATAATGTACCATCAGTTGCAAATCTCATACTTTATTTTTACCTTAAACTCCGACAGAAGTATCTGCAAGAGCATCACAACATTGTGCCCTTAGACCAAGAAATTTGTCCTAAATCAATACAACTACCTTACAACAGCATGGGAAGGATTCTGATTGGCTGATTAGACTGCATCAATGGTATCTTAATTACTTTTCCTGGACCACCAACAACAAACCAAACTTTAAAGGACTCAAATGACGACTGTGATTGCACTCGGGTCTGAATGTTTGAAAGAAAATGAAGCAAGGCAGTACTGTGTAAGAGCCCTACATGCCCAGCAACGCTTGCTTGAATAAAGAAAGCTTAAGAAAACACTCTCTCACACACACACACACACACACACACACACAGACAGACAAACTCAGTCTTGCAGCCAGAAGGCAGTAATAAAAAGAACAAAAACGCTGATGGTTCACCTTCACAATGGATTAAGCAAAAACAGTTAGAAAACTTTCACCTTGGTGAAACGGAGATTTGCATGACGCTTTACTTTCATTATTAATCTGACACACACTTGGCCTGGTGTTGTCACGGTCAGGACGTGTGAGACTTACACTGTATTTCTGCACCCGCTAGCACACAATTTCTTATCCTCCAGATGTATGAGAGAGAATATTTCTTTCAGGCTGCAGCATGTTTTCATCTCAGGAGGTTGAGGGTTGTATGCATGTGTGTGTGTGTGTGTTTTGAGGGGTGGCGAGGGCATTCTTGAGCAGTCATTTCATTCATCATTGACAGGAACTAAGAAGTGTATCACTCCTTACAAGTCTCTACAGTGTCGGAATTTAAACCTCCTCCCCGGTCTACCAGAAGAGTCTCGGTGCCGCTATCCAATACGACTTCAGAGGGAAGATGAAAGCAGTGACACATAAGACACACAATTACTTCACTGCTCTGGAAGGAATGAGGCTCAAGCTTGGCGTTGATTATTGGTTGGTTGTGTGGTGAGCGATACAGAAATTGAAGCTAATTCATGGGTTGTTGCTGCAAGCCACTGTCAGGTAAACACAGAAACATTTTAAAGTAAAATGTTTGTGTACTGTCAGCATCTTGGCGAGTGTTCCTGTTCAGGTGTATTTTCTATCTTTACCACTCAGAAATATTGTAGGTTTCAAATTCTAATAGCAAACACTACCAGGAAGGAAGAGAGCTGAAAATGAAATCCATAAAAATGTGTTATTTTGGAAGACAGCTGGTAGAAGAGTCTTTACTGAATTGTGATTGAGGGGTGAACTGTAGAGAATACTAGTTATTGGTTGACAGGTTTAGTTTATAGAGGACAAAGGAGAATACAAAAAGTGATCAATCAAATCCTAAAGAGCAGAAAGCAGACGTACGACATCCTTTGATCTCTTCTTGTAGTCCTGACTATGATACAGGGCTGCCAAACTGCCATTAACTGCTTAATATCACTATTTTAATGTAACCGTGTAAGAGAGAATTTGTAGTGAGTTCTTTTCACTGATGGGACTTGAGGTCTGGGAATGGAAATTTACAAAATAAGCCAAAACTGAAATCACTAAAATGTTTTCCTGCTTTATCTGTGTCTGTATCTTTCTGTACACTTGTGGGATGCTTCTGTCATTTTCATGATCAGTTAATTATAATAATTAATTGTTTGGATTTCATAAATTTAATTACATTTCTTGTGCTACTAGAAGACGAGGTGTGAAATGAACTGATTTGTTGGCTCAACAGTGAAAGAATCTAAAATGTGTTTCATTTACAGTTATGGAGAAATGAAGCAAATCCTCTGTGTTCCAATGTTGGCTGTTGTTGTTTGTTCAATTGACAGACTTTGCATTAAATAAAGTGATCAATTTAACACTTTTGATACTGTTCTGTGTACTATGAAATGTCTGCAAGCTATAAATTGATCTGTATTCATGCCATTGCTACAACTTGTAGGTAAAAGTGACAAAGCTTGAATAATGGATTTTGTGAAGAGGAAGTAAAGAAGAAAAGAATGAAGAAATGTATTCAAGAATGGAAAGTGAAGTGAAATTGAAGGGCAGAACATTTCCTTTGAGCTCCAAGTGAAAGAGAACGAGCTTCCTTTTTAATAGCACGTCTGGGAAAATAGTAGCACCTGGACAGATGGCGAAAAAGGACAGAGAGGGAAGAAGAAGCAACAGAAAGAGCTGTAACAGATGCATATTAAAAGGTGTAACTACATAAGTGGGTCTGCTGCGAATACCAATGTTGTGTTCTACTTGATTTACTAATCCTTCCCTTGGCATTTGTTTTCTTTTATTGTTCATTCTCTGTTTGCTGTCCTGTCTTTTGCTTTATTATATTATCATCAGCACTGTTCTACTACTTATTCATGCTGTATCTGCAATACATGTCTGTGTTTTCCCTTAACAGCACTCATATTACCGTAATCATATAAGAGCAGATATAAAACAAGACAAAAGTAAAAAGGACAATGAGAAGAATACAAATCAAGATTGGGATATTGGAAAAGAAAGAAGATAGAGCTCAGTGCTCAGTACAGTGGTGAGCAAAAGCAATGAGTGTGGTTAAGAAAGAAAACAATAGCACAGCTCAAAGAAATGATCCCCGTAAGTTTGGAATAAATAGAAGAAGAAGATCATAGTTAACATGAGCGACAATCAACACTGCAGTTCAACTTAAAGAAGAGCAATGAAAGAAATTGACAGAGAGTGGACAGAGATGAATGAAGAAGAGATGAAGTTCACTTTATTACAGCCTCTCAAAATCTCCAAATAAGCCCTCAATAAAAATTAAGAACAAAAAAAAGACTCCAGTTGATCATGGATCTGTTTTGTTTAAGAATATATATTTTGTGTTTAGTGATGTAGCAGACTCACCAGATGGGAGGCAGTTACAATGACTTAGGATGTTCTTGCAGACTGAAGATGCATTTAGATACGACGAAGCGAAGCTGTTTATAAATGTGGGTTCAAGGAATAAACACGGAGAAACTCCACTGTTCAAAAACCCTTCAAATAAATAAAAAAAAGTTTTCTGCAGTTGAACATTTTCTGTTCAGCTACAATAATCATTTATCATGTAATGGAGGTACGATTATATTGTAAGAAAATAAACACAAACTTTAAATTAGTGCCTAGTTGCTCTTGGGCTTGTGAACAGATTTTGGTTTTGTTTTCTCGTAAATATTTGATTGTGTTGTGTTGAACAGCTCTAGTTTATGATTTGAGAGTCATCTGCTGAGCCATACCGCATGTCAGGATGTGAAGATCTGAAATAAAAACTAAAACACAACCAGCTGAGCTTCTCATAATAGCAAATAGAAAATACGTCTGATGCCTTGTGGGGAAAGCCGAGAACCAGCTGCTTGGTTTGTCACACTTTGGGAACCAGCTTGTTGTTGCTGGCAGCTGTGTTTCTGATGTTGTTTATTGTCATAAGAAACTTCCATGAAATGATCAGAAATGTCCTGATGTGAATCCTCCATGGATCGATGTGCAAAGCTGTGACAAACTCTGATAGAGGTGTCAAGAGGCTCAGCCACAACTGAGTGATTTGAGGCGTCCCGTTGCTAAATTGGTACAAATTGCCCACTGGAGAGGACAAAGTCTTGAAAACTGAAAGGGTGAAGTATGGGTGAGGAGGGCAAGGAGAAGAAAGAGACAGGAAAGGGAAGGAAGGAAGGAACAGAAAGTAACAAAAGAGAGGTTTGTTGACAGATTTATCAACCAGGTAGCTGTTAGGAAAGAGGCCCCTCAGGCACAGAGTCTCCCCAGAGGTCAAAAAGTCAAAATGGCACAAGTGTGAGGCACATCCCGAGACAGCGAGGGTCAGGAGTATCAGAGGATGTGACCCAGGTTGGCTAAAAGTAAACAATATTATAATGAATGACATTCTCATACATATTCATGACTGCAAGCAGAACCCACAGGATGATACACACAGGCTGCGCTCAGCCAATGTCCCCAAAATATATAGAGCAGAGCAAAACACTAACTCTGTCAGGTTATTTCAACTTTCTTACCTGCACAAATTCCAACATTATGTTACTCATTTCTGATTGTTCCTAAAGTCACATTGGATCATAACATCGATCTGAACTACTGCAGCAAAGAAGAAGGTGTAATTTAGCCAGGTAATGATTGTTACCAATCACCATGTATTTCAGATTTTTACACATTGATTTACAGTTTTGTGATAAATAAGGCAAGACTAAGACTACTAAATATTTAACTTTCCAACAAAGGAAGGTTACAAAGACACAAACAGAACATCTCCAGTGTCTCTGCTCTTCCCAACGTCCAGCGGTCAAAGCAAGGCCAGTGCTAGGCTTACAGCTCGAGGCGACGGGGTAAGAGCTGCAACTGCCAGGCCAATACCTGCCGTGTCAAAGGTGAGCTAACGCACCTCAGGGCGTCATGTGATAGATTTATCTACACTCGGCTAATTTACACACCAGGAGTCAAAAGGTCAGCTGCCTCTGATTCCAGCACTCCATGACGACACGACAGCTTGTGAAACAAATTTTGCGTCCAGCTCATGTGGATTCCACACAGTCACCCATGTGGAAAGTTTTACAGGTACCGTAGTCAACATGTTTTTCAAAACACCTGTATATGTTTGAATACTGGAGTATTGTAACAAAAAATAATTTCCCCCTGGGATTATTAAAGTATTTCTGATTTTGATTCTGAGGTTTTCTTAATTAATCTCTCAACCGCTGCTGCTGTGTGGGGCAGCTGAACTAAACACACCGTCAGCACCTCCCACAAACCGCTGCACCCCCAAACCCCCGTCTCCTCCGGTGACTGATAGCCGTCAAACACCACTCAAACTGAGTTTGTGCACTATAAACTATGAAACTCTCCCAGCTGCTGTAATGTCGCTTGTTGTGTTTTTTTATGTACCTAACCTCTACGCCTGTTTCTGTCTCTCAGGTCTAGTAGAGTCCAACACTGTCAAACTGCTGCGCTCGTTTGCTTCCATCGTTGTAGTGCCGTGTTTGCCGCAAATTTGTTTCATACCTGGCAACCCTGGATATCGAACACAGAACTAATTGATCCGAATTCCAAAGGCCAAAACATAAACAAAGAGACGGGCCGGGCGGTAAATTTCAAAATAAGAACATTTTGGCTGTCGGGTTTTTGTCAACAAGAAGTATTTCCATTTAGCATGTTTCCTTAAAAACTGATAATATAGCATATTAATTTTATGATTTAAAACAGTGAGTATCTTACTGTAATGTATGCCCAGCAGATCATTAAATTACTGTAACTTAACATTTTAATTACAGGTTTGAAGTCAAAATTATAAATTTGCAGTAATTAGAAATAATTCCATTCCTCAGAATTAATTTAATAATTTGAGTCGACTTGAAAGTGTCTCTGTACACGGTGAGTTAATGTAGTTGGTTGGTTTGTTTACAGAGGTTAATGGTGTAGCGCCCCTTAAATGACGAAAGATCAGCTGATCTCACTGAATAGCAGAATCTGTAAACTTGAAGTATCCTCTGCAAATGTCCTTTGGCAACATGCTGACTACAAGTTAAATGGCTGTAGCAATATTTTGTTCTATCATTTTGCATCTTTATATTTGCATGACCTATTCCGGATGAGTCATCTCCAGGTTACAGCCTGTGCTGGTTTATTTATCTTATTTTGTCTTATTAAGGTTTATATTACTCCAGTTTATTTGATGTACAACTTCTGAAGAGATATCAAAGATGTTTAAATAGCTTCCCACAGACAAAAGAACACGCTGTGACTCCTTGATGGCAAATCCAGGGCTTTCTACACTTTGACATAATGAGAAAGAGGGCGACCGGCACCTCAAGCTAATAACAGTGAGCACCTAATTTCTCTCCGAAACATGAAAGAGGAGTGAGCTGGTTAGGATGCAGCTGCAGATTCCTCTGAGCCCCGGACAACATTTCTAATCTTACACATCTCCTGTCATCCTGGTCACATGACATCAGCTGAGTCAAACACCATGGGCAAATTTTTCAAAGCGTTTGTTGTAGCCTGTGTTCAGAATACGGCAGCCTAAAGGTGACGGAGAGGGTTTTTATAACATTTTAAATATCCAAAGTGTCTCAGACTTCAGGCAGCTTCATCAAAAACAAAACAATGGAAATGTGAACAGGAAAAGTGAGCATTACCAGCCCACACGCTCGCTTATTAGTCGTCCCTTGGGAGCCCTTGAGCAAGGCACTGAGCTTAAAATGGCTCCACTGAAACTTCTCAGGGACTCGGTGTTCTTGCCCTGCTCCCAGGTGTGAGAATGTCTAACAATATAAATGTGAAGCAAACAAGCAGGCTCAGCACAAAAAGCATCCCTGGGAAAATAAAGGTTACAGATAAATATTAAATTCACTGTCATGTGCGCCGTTTGCAGAAAAAATGTGTTGCAATGCTACAAATCTAAAACTAGTTCCTGTGAATATTTAACAGTATCAGGCCAGATACATATTTCTCACATACAAATCTCCATAGGAAACAAATTAATCCTCTTGCTGTTTGTTGTTGTTGTAGTTGCTGAGCCAGTTCAGCCTCTGGAAAGGAAGTCTGCAGCTGTTCCACTGCAACATACAGAGTGGATCTGGCTGGAGCCTCAGTTACAGTAGATTAATGCACCTCATGACTGTCAAAATAAATCTAAACAAGGACAGGAAAGCTTGTGAATCATAGCTCATTCACCCTTGCCATCAGAGAGTGAGAAATAAATGGCTCTAGAGTGCAAAAGAAGAAATATGGCTCTACTGTATATGGTTTCTCCAGCCAGCATTAAACAGGATTGTCTCTAAAGGAGGGTGTCAAATTCCTTTGAAATCTAATTTATGGTAAGATCGGGGCCCTACTACAGCTCCCAATTTGTCTTCATCAGGCTGTAAAATTTTCTTAAATGTTACACTCTGCATGTCTCCGAGGTATTCTCAAAGTTTCAACTCTCTGTGATACGATGGCATCTTTACTGCCATGCCCACTTACTGATGTGAGTGTCAGCCCTGAGACTGTGATTTGAAAAGTTGGCTTTCAGGTTGTTAAATCCAACACGGTAGTAAATAATTTGTATTCAAATGTCTGAGAAGTGAGAAAACCTGAATGCATCAAGAGAGCAAAAGTTATTTTTCAGGGTAATTTCATGTAATTTTGACCACAGAAACCATTTTTCACCCTGCACGCCAAGCATCAGAGAAATATTTAATAAAATTTCATTCTGACTTTTAAACATTGTCAAGAGGGCACAGAATCACTGCTGGAGAGTACCGAGCTGAGCACTTGGCCAGCGTTTATTTGTAATCTGGATTGTTTGATCTTATTTCTTTATAGCTCGCGAGCTGTCACAATTTCTTTAAATCCCTAATTTGATTTGATTTTCAATGGTTATGCCATTATTACACTATATCTATAATTACACTATAGCTGTATCTATAGCTCTATCTATATTATTTATTATATAATCTATTATAGGTCTCTTATCTATAACTGAGACGACCCCAGCTAACACTGGTTGGGTGACGTTCACCCTGGACGGGTCGCCAATTCATCACGGGGCTGACACAGTCAGATAATCAACCATCATATTCACATCTACGCAGAAACGGGAGAACAGCTTCATGGTATAAAGTGTGCTTCTTCCTGCCTGCCATGTTCTGTCTGGTCCTGCTCTAGTTTTTTTTAATTTGCCACCACCAGCACTTTACCACTTGAGACAGGATGTGACAGGATGAATCTGATGCAAGTTTAATCCAGAGTAGTGTGAAGCGACACATCTACTGGTTTCAATAAACTGACTCTGCTCTCTGTGTTTGCGTACGGGGTCAGCTACCGTTCAACCTAACAAACAAACTACATAGTTGTTCTAAGCCTTTCATCCATTGTCATCACATTTTGTCATGCAATATTTATAACTTCCGATACTGTCTCCAGCCTGGATATCACACACAGCTGGGTGTTCCAAGTGTTATCGGTGTGAATCACACTGAGATATACTGAAACCATGCATCTTCCTGTTCTAATGAGACAATTATCCACAGACTACTTTGTAGAGAACAATGCTCTAAATTAATCCTGGATGACACGGAAACAGCTCAGTGTGACATGTGAGCAATCTGATTGCTCCCATGAAGCGTCGAGCTGTGAGAACGGTGCCGGAGCAGCGGGGTTAGCGCCAAACAGATGAGCAGTGATTCTGACACATGGTGAGATGGAAACTTTTCCTCTGTTTTTAATCAGTTCACACACTGTAGGTAACTGTTCAGGATCCTTACATTTGAGAAAAAACATGACATGCCACAGAACAATTATGTTGACTGTGTCATGACACTTCCTTTGAGTGAACTCATTTGGATCATAATTAGATTCACATAACCTTGATACATACCTATAATTATACAGTTATCTGAGGTTGTTTTTACATCATTGTGGAGTTGAGGTCTTGGCTTGAACGTATACCAGTGATGATACTAGTGCTTGGATTCTCAGCCCATCCTTCGCTGTCTGAGGAAAATACACTGAAATAAAGTGATGCTGACAGGTTTTCCACACCGGTTTTGAGTTCGTTTGAGTGTGTCCCAGAGAATTTCATTTGGACCCGAATAAACAAACATTTAGTTTGTTTTTACATATTTTATTTATTGTCCCAGTGGAAGACATTCTACTCTTGCCAACACATTTAAGTCTTCTTCACATGAGCACATCGAGCTAGCTGCACCAAAAGACTAAAATCTCCAGCCCAGGTATGAATGTTTTTTAATTCTATGAGTGGCAGATGAACGAAAGCTGAACTTTTATAGTTTGATTTAGTGCAGTCTGTATAATAATAATAATAATACAACTACAGCAACCACAACATTTTATAAGAGAATAAAGACTAAATATTGTGTCCTGCTAGTTTTATTTCTTTACTAAAAACAATTTTAAAAAGTACTACCATTACCACTGGTCCTGCCTCCGTATTCAGGTGGATGTCTTGAGAATCGGCTCCTGGCACAGTGAGCTTCTTTTGCTCCTTAGTTTTGTGTTTTAGTCATTAAGGATTTCTGGTAGTCCAGTTTTTGGTTCTTTGTTTTTTAGTTTGGTCACACAGTATCTTTGATAGTTCAGGTGGGGAAGCTTTGGGGCTTCATTTTATTTTTATGATAAATAATTATCATCAGCTGCATTCCAACATTTAGTAGATTTGAAGCCGCCGAAAGCAGAAACATTTACATAGAATAAAAACTGTTAAATCACAAACAATAAGTCTGTTGATGTTATTCCACTAGACTCTGTTCCTGACATATAGAGAACACTCCAACATTTTGCAGTGTTTTGTTTCACTTTGAGTGCCACTTTCTGCTGAAGCACATGAGCTAATTTTGGACGCTGCCTGAAGATAAGGTACAGATGAGGTTGTTAAAATGGTGAAGGTGATGTAATTTTTTCATAAGGTGATATTAAATCTGCTCCGTTGTGTCACACAGGTCGCTCCAACCGCAACACACCTGTCATCAATGTGCTGCTGCGAGTTCTTGTTGACATTATTTTCACAGGTACACTGCCACCTCTGGGGACTGATTCACACTGTTTTCTACACAGAGCTATGAAGAGGTACTCAGGGTGGAAGTGTGTGTGTGTGTGTGTGTGTGTGTGTGTGTGTGTGTGTGTGTGTGTGTTTGTGAAGCAGACAGACAAAGAGGGAAAGTGAAGAGAAAAAAGGTTTTCAGGTTCTTTAATGAGAACTCCCACAAGACTGAGAAAAGGGGAACTAAAGGAAGTTGTACAGGTCTGCACACACACACACACACACACACACATATACAGTATGTGCACACACACTCATAGTCCCAGTCTTCAATTATGGCCCACTGGGGGATTTGAGTTTGACACCCCTGCTCTGCACTGTTGGACCAGCCCTTCATTTAGACCTATGTTAACGTTGGACGTCACTGACATCACATAACTACAGATACAGGAAACTGTAACTACTTCACAATAAAAGCCTGATAAAGGCAGCAGAGAGCTTCAGTTGTTCTAATAAAAATCTGATTAGTCATGTAATTTTCAATAATAACAGATTGCAAGCAACAAGCCAATGACAGACTTCCTGTCGTTACCGTCCCAACCAATGACAAAAAGGAAATTTGCTGCTTTGTTTGTCAGTTAGGAGGAAAATGAGAGAAGACGATGACAGGAAGCAGAGATAGAGAGAGACTGATGGGCAGAAGAAAATGTGCTATCATTCCAACAATATGTGCAAGGACAAATACGACTCATTGGTCAGTCAGATGAGAGAAAGAGAGAAACTGAAGGTCTCAAACAAAACAAGACCTGAGAAAAAAAACGAGCAGGAGAAAGACAAAAGGAGAAAAGAGAGACACGATGAGAAGTTGGACAGCAGGAAGAGAGAGGGATGAAGCTGGAGTAAGATAAAGGCAAGATATTGATGAAACACTAATAATTGAAAAAAAGATCAGAGAAGGAAAAAACAAAGAAATAACCAGAAAGAATGAGAGTGAACGAGAGAGTGACTTTCCCTCTTTGATGTATCTGTAAAATGAAAGCGACAGTCAGCTCTGAAAATCCTGAGGGAACTTCACGCTGACCAGATATTTACAGCACGAAAACAAAGACTAATGTAAAGAGAAGAGGAGAAAATAATTACATCCACTGACAGATTCACTGCAGATTCATCGCTGTAACGATGGACAGAACAAACAAGAGAGACAGATATAGATATATCAGATTTACATGCACAATGAAAAGGTCGGCGTCGAGATATTTGCATATCCAAAACAAAGTCCACCATCATTTTAAAAGTAGATGTGTGAGATTTGTTTTTCTTCTCTGCATGCAGCTCTACAGTACATCGCCCTTCTACTGTGGCAATAACACAGAGTGAGACACGTCCAGAGGACGCTCCTCAACCCGAGATATCCGAGAGGTGTTGAAAATGCTACATTCAGAATAAGGCCGGATTCACACAAATAGAATATGTTGTTTGAATCAAAATATTTTTATGTTTGTGTTGGATTCAGTCGCCATTTTAAAACACTGTTTGCATGTTCAGAGAATTCCTCCTCCTACCTGAGAAGGTGTGCAAACATAAAGCCGGGATAATTAAAAGAGATGAACGTGCAGCGTAACAACTATCCAAAGTTGATGTTTGGGTTGGCATCTCTTATGTGAACATGCATGAGACCTGTTCAGACTCACCACAGGAGCGTGGTATGTATGTTTAAGTCTCAGACATCACTGAATCGCATTCATGAGTAAAGAAACTGCAATCAACAGTGTGCTCGAGGTAAAAAGGTGTGTCAGAGCAAAAAGAAAATGAAAGGACTGCACAGACTATTAATTCTGTCTGGCCTGGATATGAATATGTCACTGATATTTACTGTGAATTCCTTAGCTCGGCATCCTTGAGCTTATTAAAGTGACTTCAGGACTGACCTTCAGTCCACATCATATCTAAAAGTGCACAGGTTCAAAAGAACCTTCTGTAACTCTCCTGAAGAAACGAAAAATGTTCTCCCATCTCCGATGTGACGACTGGATGACAGGAACAGACACGGCGTTGAGTGTTTCCACGCAGCTGGCTCCATGCTGTCCCCTGGTCTTTCTCCACGTCCCATCTGTCTCCCTGCATTCGTTCATTTCTCAAATCTAAACGAGGTTGTCACAGTGTCAAACAGAAGATGATGGAGCTTCAGCTGCACTGAAACACCCCCACCCTCCTCCTCCTCTCTCGCTCTCTCTCTCTCTCTCTGACTCTTTCTGATTTCACTAAATCAACATCTCTCGTGCCCTGCACACATGATTTATTGGCTCATCATTCATCTTTATTTGTGGCAGATCAGATTGCTGCTGATGTGATTCTGATGCGGCTCTCTTCCTTATCTGGGGCCGGTTGAAGGACAGTGTTTTTCCAATACCTCTAAGGTTGCGTTTTAAATCTGTAATTCAAGTCTTGTTTTTGCCAAATTTCATATATACAAGCTTCACAACTAAATGAGAATTATGTGACTCATGTAGCATCATTACTCTGTCACAGAGTGCTAAGTGTGGCCGTTTAATTTATGCACAACATTATGTCCCTGTGCTGCTGAAGTCACCTTGAGCGAGACACAAAAATATTTCTATCACTGCTGACTTATCTGCACACATTCAGGCTCACGTGGAAACTGTCTGAAGCAGATATTTTTCTATCTAATCAGGAAAAGTCCATTTTGTGTCTGTGATTTATTTAGACATAGTTCATCTAACCCCTGGGTACAATAACAGGCACCAACCCGTCCCACCTATCTGATCTCAGCACTTAGTTATTTAGAAGGAAACCCACCCTCATCACAAAGGACCCTTTAAACCCCTTTAATACTAACCGCTCCCATCAAGTCTCTGATATGAAATCCGTCTCGCCAAAACAAACACATTAACAATGAATTCTGTCCAACGTCCTTTAACTTTGTAGTTTCAGACTCTGCATGCCAACACTTGCAGTAATTCTCTATCCACTTTGTTTTTTAATCCTTTCATATGATTTTACTCGTGAGCCACAAGATTCATTTTCATTCCCTGATAATGGACGATTGAGCTTCTTCTGATTCTGAATGTGTTGAGGCAGCATTAAAGGCAGACGCACGCAGACATCTGATATATTCTGCTTTGAAAAGGTTTTGGAGAACAGCCCCACACAGCCTGCATGTTTGAGAAAGAAAAACGTACAATCAGAACCGCTCTGCATACGACAAATATTCAAAATACACAAATATCTAATCAACATTTGGCTGAATAAGCTATAATGCAAATGATCCAAATGAATCCAGTGTCCTCCCACCATGTGTACAACACCATATTGTGTACACAATGAACAAATCAACATGTCCAAGTATTGACATATGCAGCAGTGCAAATCCACATCTCGACTGTCCTTGTGCAGCTGCACGTTGCTGTTTGACACACTGCTCATACTGACGAGTTTACCCAAGCCTGACTTTCCTTCCACGCCAACTGCCTCTGTGCAGATGTATACCGCTCGCTACAGAAAAATGAACTGTCCAGATAAAACTGTAAAGAGCAAATAAATCATGTGAAAACTTGCCAAACGTTGGTATTTCTTCATTCTCGTAGTATATGAGGGAGGAAATGTCCCGACAGCTTCACTGAAGACAAGATATGCTTATAATGACAAAACACGGGAATTTAAAAACTCATTCTGAAGCTTTCAAAGGAGTTTTGAAGCCTGATTCCGACATTACTTTAAGATTTTCAGTCACTAAATCTTTATTGATATCCTCCCAGTCACCATCTCATATCATAGATCATAATCATCAATAATATGTGATTTTAAAGAGGATTTTTATGCAGTATGTGTATCGTCTTCTTGATAAGCATCACTTTGCTGTACCAAATCCCAATCTGCCTCATTTAGGCGGTCTCTGCTGAGCCCTGTAAGACTAAAACTCTGGCTCAGATTTGAAGCTTTCACGCTTCCACATTTTCGGCAAAGTCAGACCACAGAACCAGAGCGAAACCGTGAAAGTGGCCAGATTATAAACACAGGAATGTAAAGTAGAGTCATCCTGAACAAACAAAGAGGAGAAAACTACCTTGAGATAAATACAGGTTAGAAAAGTACACAGCTCGTTCTCCAGAGAGTTGGGGAGAAGCCTAAATTAACTGTGTGACTCAATCTTATGTCACACACACACACACACCTGATGTGTGGAGCATGAGGTCTAAGCTGTGATTTCATTATTCCTGCCTGTCCTCTGCTGACACGGTCTAATTATCGTGGCCTGAACAAATGGACTTGGAATTAGACCTCAATAAATGGGTCACATCCCTCCTACACACACAGACACACACACACTCATATTTGTCTTGTGCTCACTGTGAGAGTGTCTGCAATTGAAAGGTCACAAGTGGAAGCTCTGAAACAGAGACTGCAAGTCTTTGACCAAGACTGTGAAGATAAAAGGAACATTGTAAAATATTTTTTGTTATTTCTATGAGCTACACACAGATACAGCTACACACAGACTATTTGGAAACACTGACTCCATCAAAGGACCTGATGGGAAACTGACAAAGAAAACAAATTGTAAATGGGCTGAAACTGTGCACCCACACACTGTGGGAAGCTACTGGCCTAAGCATCAGGAGCAATGAGGGTTCAGTGTCTTGTGCAAGGACACATTGACGTGCACTGAATAACCCGAGGATGGAATAACAACCCTACATTCAATGGAAAACCAACTTTACTTTGTTAATAAAGACATTGTGCTCGAGATCCATCCCACAGCTGCCACCAGGAAAATGAGTTAGTTTAGCACCTGCACTTTTGAGCAATCAGAAGTCCAAAGCGTATAAACTTAAGACCTCCTTCATTTGTTACTTATTAAGACAGCCGAATGGCTACACAGGTACATTAGTACTGCATGGATCAGCACTTTGGTTTTAAAAAGTTTTTTTTTTGCTAGTGTGTGCAGAAATCTGAAAAGGTCTCAAAGTCTGCAGCAGGAACTTCTGTAACTTCTGTATTGTGTCAGAAAATGAAACCCTGAAGGCGAAGTCAACACTGACATCGAGAAGAAGATCATTTGTTCAAGGATGATGTCCGGTGACGACTCAGGATAGTTTGGATATTTTTACATGAGATTGTACGAGGTTCTCTTCATAGTCGGTAGGTCCCCAGTTTAAAGAAGTAGACAGGAATTTAACTGTTAAAGTTTTAGTGTTACATTGAAGTTATATTTAAAATATTTTCACAGCTTTACCTTGTTGTCAAACAGCCATTTTCTTTGGCACTAACCGTAGAACTTATGTGTTTCTACGTGTAAGCCGAACTGTGTTGTGCACTGTATTTTATTTGGATCAGAGTTACAACAGCACAGCCAGAAAAACACAGCATGCACCATGTTTGGGTGAGAAAGTTGTGAGATCTGACTGAAATCAAACTTTCAAACGGCTAATCTGCAGTGTAATACAGTGTGCAGCGCACTCTGAACACCATCTACTACAAGTAACACACCGACTATGGAAAAGTACCTCATACAAACCCACTTCAAAGTACCTGAACCATCCTTCAAAGCCTCAAATATACGGGTCCAACAAGCACTCATAAATCTCAGAACAGTGGCGGACAATTAGCCTGTGTGACTTAGACAAAAGAGAAGGTCATGTAGCTACAGAAAGTTTCAAGACTATGCATGATGATCTTCATGGTGCAGTGAAATGAACAGAGGTAACGGCTGCCTGCATGGCAGAAAATCTAATATTAAAAAGCAATATTCTATGATTTGAAGAAGATAGCAGTATTGTGAAAGGTGTGGGACGTATGTGTGACACTTTCACCTTCCACTCACCTCAGTTTTATAACCTTGTGAATACATTTGCTCGACAGTACAAGCAGGAATGTAAGAACACACGCACACACATACTTCCCAGTGTCGATTGTGTGCGCCGGTAAGTAGACGAGATGAATGATGTAACACAGACCGACAGCTCCGACGAACACAAACACTGTGTGTTAATTCAGATGGATCACTTAACTGTGCCTTTGAATGATTTGGATTCCGATGGGGTAAGATAGTGCATCAGAATGTAAGAGTGCTATAATAAATACAAAGATCAGTGTGTTTTCATATAACTGTAACGTTACACAAGCAAGCCCACGCCTGCCTGTCTGCTGCCCGGCTGCCAAATGATGCTGTGAAATATAACGCTGAGCCTAACTGCAAGAAATCCTGACAAAGATGAATGCACAGCGCACGCTTGAAATCCTGCTACTTCCTGCAGCTTCCTGCTTTAACGACACACTAAATGACAAGAGTAAAAATATGAAAATAATCCTTCACTCAGATTGATATCCTGCTGTCAAACCAACGATGACAAAGCTGCTGACATGAGCGATCTTTCATCTACACCTGCCGACCAATCGGTTTCTTAAATATTGGAGAATATTTAGGATGTTATCAAAAATGTATCGTCTTTGAATTAAAGTACAAACTTTTCTGTCACGACATAACATGTCAGGTTTTAGTTACAACACAGACACCCAACAACCATCGACAAACCCATGGCTTTATACACATAAATGCTGCCATGGCAACTAGTCATGAGTCATGCTATTTATCTCTCCTTCAACAGAAATTACCTGGGTCTTTGTGTAACCAAAGTGTGTGTGAGAGTGTGTGTGTTTGTTTTATAAGGCTCGGGCAGCTTGAGAAAGGTAAAGCAGTGCTATAAAAATAAAGTTATTATTCGCCTGTGACAGCTGAGGATGTTCACTCTTTCACTGTTTTTTACCAGAAATATTCATGAGTGTCAAATCTCACATTTTTGAACTATTAGTTACGCCTCAAATCTAAACAAGCCTCAACATTAAAAATCTGGCCTCGTTGTTAGAGTAAGAGGTGTGGTGTGTCATCAGACTTCTCGGGAGGGAACATGCCATTACAGATGTTTCACAGCTAAAAATACATCCTGAAGGGGCGACAGGAGGTTCTGCCAAAGACAGGTACCGGTAGATTGGTGACGGTTAAAAGGCAGCTGTGGGTTGGAGTGTATTTATCCACACAGGTTCATCCTCAGGCGGTTTAGAAAGCACAGACGGCTCTAACTTCATGATTTGCTAAATGCAAAGTGTGGCAATAGCACAACAGCATCTGTAGGGTCAAGAAAACAAACCTTTAAGATCTTTTAGACGATTCATTAGAGATGAATTCATGTGCTAAAGTCATAAAACTGTGAGGGAAATACACAGAAAAGAAGAATGACAGCATGTGACGTGAAGCCTTAAGATCTGAAGAATCTGTCCACATTCAACTCAAACACTTCTCACCTTTACCTGATTAGCAGTTTGAAAAATAAAGCTAAATAAAGCTGTACTTCATAGAAGATATAATCACCCACAAGACAGGCAGAAAGGAGGTCAGACCGGAGGTCAGACCGGAGGTCAGACAGGAGGACAGACAGGACAACCTGTAGGGACACCTACGGATGCCACCTGGGTGCTCTGAGAGATAAAATGAGTTATAGCGCTCTCATGTCAGATTACACTCCACATTCATCACGCAATGGAGGACAGACGGCAAGAGAGTTCGACAGACTGTCAGTTTGTCTGATGAGCAGGCAGACAGGAAGGTGCAGACACCACAGCAACATAAACTTTAACACTGTGTGACTGTTACATTTTAGTCAGCACGCTGATACAAAGATTAGCAGGTCGGTGTCTGCTCTCTGCTCAACTAAAACTTTAACATGGTAACAGACACTTTGAGCAAAAATAAAATCAGTAAGTAAAAACTGTGGACTCTTCTGAAGTCCTGCAAAATTCCATTGATCTATTCATCGTCAAGGCGTGGTGACAGCAGGTTAAGCAGAGTATTCCAGACATCCCTCCACCCCAGCACCATTTTCCAGCTCCTCCTGGAGGGATCCCGAGGTGTTCCCAGGCCACATGGGCTATGTAATCCCTCCAATGAGTTCTGGTTCTGCCCCAGGGTTCTCCTGTCAGGTGGTCATGGCCAGAAAACGTCATAATCAGATGCCAGAATCACCTCAGATGGCTATTTTAAATGTGAAGTAGCAGCAGCTCTACTATTTGTATCTGTATTGTCATTCTTGCAGCCACTTCCCACTCATGAGATGACCTGCAGAGACAAGCGGACAGAAAGACAGACGTGCACAACAACACCAGCAGACAAACAAGCAGCCAAACCTTCAGCCTGACAGCCATGCAGGCAGGCAGCTGTTAAAGGTCTGATCAGCAGCAAGGCAGAAGCCAAAGAACGGGCCTGTGAGGCTATAGCTGTGGTATTCAGCAAGTGTGGGCAAGGAGCGGACTGTCAGCTATGAGCACGGAAAAGCAGACGTGAAGCTGTGAGACAGAAGAGAGAAAGAGGTGAAAGGAAGGCATGAGGATGGTGCTGAGACAGGAGAGGAGAGGAATACAGGGAACAGATCAGGAGATCATCAGGAGATAGCCAACATTTTAATATAGCTTTGGGGAGAGTGTGTAAAACTGAATTTCAAACTTTAATTGAAAAATGTTCCAAAGGTGAGCTACAGTTTATATTTTCATCATCTCCAGAATGAGATGGCAGATAAATAAACCTATAAGGATCAATGTTTGCTTTCATATGCTGAAAGTAGAGAAGTTTCCAGTATTAAACTGGTGCTGAACTCATAGTTCAGGTATCAAAATTAAAAAATAAAAGAAGGCAGAGAGATTTCACATAATTCACAATTATATGTATGTAGTCATTCATTTATGTTATAATATCTTAATAAGGAGGAAACTAAAATAAAACAGAACTGCATCATAAGATCAAAGAAAGTAAAGAAAAAAAAAGGATGGAGTGGAAAATCTGAGACAGCTGTCAAGAGAGAAAAGCTGATGAAAAAAGAGAGCCGGAGGGGATGACGATAGGAGTGTGTGTGTGTGTTTGTTTATGTGTGTGTGTGATGGGTTCAATAAGACAAGCTAAAAACGTGGTGGTGGGCTGGAGTCGCATTAAAAAAAAAGAAAAAGAAAAGCGTTTTATCGCTGGTTGGCTTCTTTCTCCCCCATCTGTCCCCTTTAGCCCGCGGCCAGTTACAACAGTTTGGACAAATGGCAGGTGACTCACACCAACACACACACACACACACACACACACTAACGCCCATGGACATGGTTGATTATTATGTGCAGGAAGTACGTTTTACCCATGCACATTCACTGATAGCATTAGTTATTTATAGTTACTTATATGACTCATTGTTTTCTCTCATCTCTCTCTCTCTCACACACACACACACACACACACGTATATATATTATAAAATATAAGGTCATGTACTGATGACTGACTGGCCAACATTCAGCACTTCTGTGTGTTCTGCACAGACAGACATATAAACACCTGGCAAAGGACTGAAAATCACCTCAGTGGTGGTTTCCACACACTTACAGTAGGAGCACATTTTGCTGTGATGAAACACATACTCAGTCAAAAAGGTGAAAAGCAGCCAGTACTACATTATCCATCTTCAAGCTTGGCCTTCATTCTGATCTCTAGGTTAACAAAATCTGTCCACAGACGGACGGACAGGCGTATGAACACTACCAAAGTACTGAAAATCACAGTAGTACATTCACAAGCTGAAAACAATACTAGCCACTGATGTCACAGCTGGTAACGTGGACTGTGCAGCTGAGAAAATAGAACTGAGAAAGTAATTAACAGTTAAGATTTTAAATAGTAACATCGATGAACAACCTGTGAGCTGCAAGAACAAGAACCATGAATCAGACTAAAACAGAAACGATAAGCTAAATCTTTTGTTTGCTTTATAATTAGTGCTTTAATAAGATGATGGATGGACAGAACGAGGCAGCAAAGACTGTAAACTCTGCAGAGAGTTGCAGGACTCTGTGGCTCCAAATAAAAATTGATGAATTTAATTTAAAAAAAAGGGAATTTTTTTTAACTCAATCAAAACTGTGAAACATATCTAGTGTGAGTGACACTGTGAGTGTCAGTCATTTCCACCGCAGAGAAGGCACAGAGCGTCAGCATCAGCTTCAGCCGGTGTATCTAATTAACTTTGAAGAAATCTGATGGCATGAGTCCTTCTCATTAGGGTTTGTATTAATGGGTGCTGACTGTCGTCCCCAATTTGCACACATAAACACAAACACCAGCTGTGTTGCAATTAGTGCAATAAAAAAAAAATAGTTTACTCTGCTGACAAAATATTCAGTAATGCAGTTCAGATAATTCGATTAATGAAAAATATTTGCTACTTTCAGCTTTTCAGATGTGAGAATTGATGTTTTCTGCCTGTTTCATATGAACTGGAAAAATCTGGGTTGTTTTCAGTCAGAGAAAAATGTTTGTAACCTGATTTGAAGTGAAAGTTCTCCCTCTCTCCTCCTTCCTTCCTTTACTCCCGCTGAATATTTTCAACATTTTCTGACACTTTGGACAAATGGCCACTCTCACTGCCAGAACTGAGGCAGAGGCCACGCAACATGACGCACCACGGGATCTTTGACTAACACCACCAACTGTTACTATGTTGGTCCCAGTCAGACCTCTCACTCTCACTCTTCCACTAATGGCCTGCCTCCTTCAGTGACAGCTTCTGCTGCTGCTGGACTTCTTCATATTTATATGTAACTCTGGTAAAAATGGAGGTGACAGCTCGAGGGAGAAAGGAGGCGAACACAAACAAGAAGCTGATTTTCTCACTAGATTTAACTCTACTGTAGCAGTAGAGTGAAATCTAGGTTATCATAACAAGCTCTAACTCACATCAATGATTATTCACCTAACCAACATGACTATTAATTAAATTTTACCTGAACATAATGTTACGTTTGCAACCAAAACAGGGCTATGAACGTCACACATTTGTGTAATAAACATTTCTAAAAATAGTTATTAGACTGCCACAAAGAGAGAGGAAACAGAAGAAGACACAGTACACCCAAACAACAGTAATGAGTCAAAAAAAAAAAAAAGGACTTTTATGGAAATCGTAGCTTGTAATCATCTCAGCGTTTTGGATCGGAGCCCTTTTGGACTCGCCTCCTTTCCTCCCTCCTTCGCTCACTCACTCCCTCCGGTCTGCCATCACTCTCTCTGCTTTGACTCGTCTTGTGCAGCAAGTGCAAACACAGCCGGTGAAGCCTTCGCTCCCATTTTAAAACATCTGTCGAGCTGTAAGTGTTCTCAGGGAGAAATGGCTGACATCAGATCTGTCCCACTTGCAAAAGCGTCACTCGAACATCTTGAACATCAGTAAAGTGTTGATGTACAGAAAAAGCTGTCTCCGTTTTTGAGAGACGAAGAGAGGATATTTGATTAATACTTTTTTGGTTTGCTTCAAGCTGTTTTCTCTAAGCTGCTGCAGAAAAGCTTAAAAATTGCATCACCACTGGACTTCCTCGAAAACAATATTCTAATTCTCATCCAAAGACCAGATCAAACATGATCATCAAACCCGAGCACAGCAAACCTTTGATGCTGCTGCAATGACCGAGCAGTGAATGTCAGTCCCTGTTCAGGCTTTTGTGTCAGGCACAGGGACATTCTTGCACCTTGTGATAACGAAAACACATCTACAATCCTCTTACGTTTGCTGTTGCAACACCATAACTTCGCCATGAAAGCAATACAGTTTCATGGAATGATGCAGCCACACTCCAACACAGCTGGTTACACGGCTCAGGTACCACGTGAGAAAAGCTGTAATTGCATGAAACCTCTGACAGGATTAAAATGACCTCGGGTTGTCAGAGTTTACTTAGCATACTGTAGGCTATGTCATTTAAGGTAGAAGTAGAGAGAAATCCTGACAGGTTTATAAAGTTTCTGCCGTCTAGAGGGGGGAAAAAAAATCACCAATCACCAAACCTCTCCTGGCGAGGTCTGGTGCTGCTGAGAGAAGAATAAAATCCCCATTTAGAAGATTCAGGCTATAATTACATGGGAAGTGCTGAGGTGATGAAGTGAAATGAGATTTGCAGTGAGGAGAGAGCTCAAGTTCTGTTGCAAACGTTGAATATTTCTTTCGTTCTGAAGCCAGACAAAAACACAAACTGAAGAGCACAATTTCATCAAAAGGAAATCTAACGATGCTGCAACAGAAACATGACGCAGGTAGCGATGTAATAACTGGGCTGAGGCTGATTGAGACGCACTATAAAGTAAATTTAGACACCAAAAGATTTGAACTGGGAAGTATTTATCCCATTGTGACGGTTTTGAGAGCAGAAGCTGTAATTTGGGTTTGAGACGGCGGCTAAGCGTCTGCCAGAAGTCCCATCTGCACCATCATTAACACCATTCCTCCATTTCAAGGCTGCAAAAACACAACAGCACTCACACAAAGGGACACATCACATTTTCAGAAGCTGCAAAGGAACACGGCTAAACATCAGGTTTAAGTCAACAAAACAGTGAGGTGAACAAAAAGTTTATTGAATTATTTTTTTGCTTTTTAATGAAGACAAATTAAAATATGATCATGGCTGCTAGTCAAAAATGTTTCCAATATTTCGTCCACCATAATAAACACATACAGGAGAACAAAACAGAGGAAAGATCTTTCAATACATCAGCCCCGAGCTTTGAGATATTTCAGGAGTAAATCTGTGTGGTGGTTCTATCTGTGCTTTGTAGTATGAGCTGTAGGCTTACCTGGTTGTCTCCTTGTTTCCTGTTTTTTCCATGTGGTGTCTGATTGTGCACCTCAGCATGAGCGTTCACAATCACTTTCAAAATTATAATAGGCTTGTTTACCACACTCGTCTCTCCACTCATTTCCTGATTGTTGCAGGCTCTTGCTTGAACTCCATTTTTCTCAGCATTTCATTTCCTTTTGCTCCATTTTCTCGGGAACAAGGCTCAATGATAATCGCTGTGTGAGAGCAGGAGCATTCGCAGACATTCACAGTCATAAAATATCAGGAAATGGCTGTGTCCAGAAAAGACAAACAGAAAGGACAGGACCGGTCTCTGATTTACAGGCTCCAGCAGTGAGGTCTTTTCATCTTCCACCTACCTGTTTTCAGTCAAAATCTCATCCTGAAAAGGTGATTATTAAAAATGATAGCTTCATGCCAGTGTTGGGGCAATCCTTTTAAAACTTCTTCTTCCCAAAAGAGAAGTGAAGCGAGAACAGAGAAGTCTGCAGCGATGTCTTCTCCAATTTGTAAAAACGTGGTTACAGGACACTTTTCTTACTTTCCTGTTCAAAGTTGGTCTTGAAGACTGACAGGTTGTCTTGCTGACATGGCATTAAAAAAAAAAAATCTTCCTCTGCTCTTGTAGAAGGGGTCGTAAATCCAAACGACCAGAGACTGGCAACAGCCGGATGCGTCAATCTTTTCCGTTTCAGTGTTTTTGTTCGCCTGGTTTGCCTCCTGTTTCCCCGCCATGGATCTTACCTTCTGAGATCTCGTTGTTCTCCTGCGTGACACCGCTGTCTTGTGTCCTCTGGGACTGAACTATCTCGACGCCTGATCGCTGAGCTGTTGGAAATAACACATAATTCGAGAATTAATGATGAGTGAGAGGAAAGGAGAAGAGAAACAGTGCTCAGCATTTAAGAGAAGACAGAACAAGTGTTGAGAATAGAATCGACCTGAATAGATACCTGATAACTGTTAAATATGAGCAGGTTTAAGCTTTTATGTAAGAAACGAGCCAAGTGGCATCAACTGCAGAACAACATCAAAACATTACTGACTTTAATCAATTAGACACAGTGTGATTAAAGTTTAGGTCCTGGGGATCTCAGAGAATCGTCAGCGATGGTTTAGAAAACACGTTGGCTCTTCATTATTTTATCTTGGCACCTTAATATATTTCACTTTGTTGTAGGAGATTGATGTTTTGCTAAAAAATAAAATATCAGCCCGCCTAGCAATGACACAAATACAATGACACCAGGACCACTGTGACTTTATGCTTGACTGCCATTGCAGATTTTAATATCTAATGCTGCACAAACAGCAGCGATGATGTTTAGAGCACCACTGATGTGTTACTGTGTTTATACAGTGTATACAATGTTGTTCATTCAGTGGAGCAACAACAGCCAAACATTTGTAAGCACAGGAGATCATGTGACTCTTTATTGTCGAAGAGCAGCGTGGTATTCTTAAAGCCGAGTCTCGAGTTTCCAGCCTGACATGAATAAACGTCTGGGGGAGACACACACACACATTTCTGCATTAAAACTCCTGGAGTGTGTGGAGTATTTCTCTGCTCCTGAAGCACAGTATGACAACTAAAGTAAACAACTCACTTGACATATTTTCATATTCACAACCACAACAATGAGCTCAGGCGTGCTGCTGCTGCTGTTGTTGTTTGTGGTGTTGTTGCTGTTTGAATTATTTCCTGCTCCATCCTCTCCACCAACCACACAGCTCCAACAGCATTAGCCAAATAAACAGCACACAGAAATCCAACACTCTCTCTCTCTCTGCGAGTTCAAACTTTCAGGCATGTTGTTGTTACGGACACACCCCAATCAGTGATGTCACAGCAGCTACTGTGCCAATCACAGCCGATGGAAAAACACCCGCTGTGGTATCACTGATTGGAGCCAGAAATGCAGCTTGATGTAAGTTCAGCAGTAAACTGAAGACAGGTTCTGGAACAACAGGCAGCAACAACCTAACAGCGCTTGCATGAGCCTTCACAGCCGCTCATCAGAGGAGTCGTACCACTGAGGGTTGAAGATTTGCCTCAGTGAAGGTCTCTTACCTTCATGCTTGGCCTGAAGCGGTTTGCTCTGCTGTTTTCCACTGACTGCAATTATCTTAAAGTTGTATTCTTTAGAGGGGTCAAAGTCCTCGATGAGCAACTTTGTTTCCTTCTTCGACACCTGAACCTCCGTCTGCTCTCCACCTGTTCAGGGTAAGAGAAGAACAAACACTCAGCTCAAGTCTGATGATTAGACAGAAAAAGCTAATTACTTTGCAAAGCATTGTGGGATTGACACAGTTAAAACTTGAGGTCAACTGATTCAGGAAGGAGGAAAGTGGCCAATGGTGGGGCGGTATTCAGCTCAGTTGGTAGAGCAGCCGCCCCATGTGCTGCAAAGCCCGGGGTTCAAATCCGACCTGTGTCATTCCCCGTCTCTCTCTCTGCACAGCCTCCACCAATCCCACAGAGATATGACGCAGCGATCGCTGCCTGGAAGCACACACACAACCATTGGTCAACTCTGGGAATATCTATGCCAGCGTTTTAAACCAAAAAGGACGCATTTACTGATCCGGTGGACCAGAACCGGTCCCTCCTGAGAGTGATGGATGATTAGTCTGCCAGTGCATTGCAGCGAGCCAAAAGTAATTCACAGTTCTCCCTGTTGTTCTACAGAATCGGTTTATTCTCCAACTCCATCCTCTAACTTAATTACTTCTGTGGAGCAAACATTAAACCGCCTGGCTCCGAGGCAGCCCGGTTCTGAAGTTGACAGCAGCGCACTGGTCAGACTATTAGACACAAGAGGTAGGTTTATTTTTATTGGTCAACAGTTGGGTTGTATGGAGTCTCAAGCTAGGAACATTTCCGAGGATATAACCCTGAAGAGGAGTTGATTGTAACACACTGTGGTGGACTCTGTGCTTCTTGTTGTTTGCTGGTGAAACCTGTTTTTAGTGATAGTTAAAAGACCTTATATTAAAAGACATAAATCCATTGTATTGTTGACTGATAATTAAAACTGGCAAACCAACTCATCGTTGGCTACACCCTACATTATAATATCTGTCTTCTTAACTGCAATTACTGACTTTAAAACAATAGCTTTTAGATTTCAGTTATTTTGACATTAATTTCCATATTTATATACAGCATGTAGGTTTAGCTTCACTGTCCAGTTCAACAGTTTTAATAAAGTCAAATAATTGGTGGCAGCTAATCTGCTGTCAACTGTGTCCTGCTACAAACCTTGGTTATTATATCGGCCTTTATAAATTCACTATTGGTCGACCTCTAGTTGAAAAATCTAGCCATTTTCAATCTTCTCAGTGTCAACAAAAAGCCTGGAGACAACAAACCAAAAATGAATTCTTCCTGCTCACTGATCGTAATGAGGATATGTGTCACCAGTGACAAAGAATGGCTTTTTCATTAAAGCTTTGGGGCAGAGAAGAATGAGACAGAAAGGTATCAAAAAGGATACATTCATTCCTGCTTTTAGTCACATCAGGAGAACTGCTGTTCATTATAAAAAAAAAGATGAACACCAACCTTCTGCTTTGGATACCTTTGGAAACACAAAGCTGGAGCATTAACAGTTTTTTCCTCAGTACAAGTTTTCATTGTCTTTTCCTCCATTGTACCTCTCTCCTTATAATAAAAACAGCTGCTTCAGGATAATTTACATTGTCTGCTGACAATCATTTTGCAGGGATCACAACTGCAGTAATATCCGTGTAAGTATGTTCACCTAAATTCACAACAGACATTTTCAGCATTTTAGCTGAGTAAAGATGTGCAGACTGCGATCGAAGAACTTTTTATTCCTCAAGGAGCAATTAAGCCTGTGAACTGAACTCCTTTTGTCTGTCTTCAGGAGATGGAGCCCTTAACCCGCTGCATGTCAAATGTTACAGACTCGTGTTACAAGGAAATATCCATCTGTGAGACATCCAGTGACAATGAATTGTGGACTTTTGTTTTTGGAAGAACACTTGACCTGCACTTAAACTGTCGGCCCGGAACAACAACATGAGGATCAATAGGAAGAAAAACAAAAGGTGACAGACTATGAGGTGATGGAAAACGAATAAGAGCTGAAAAAAACAGGAGGAAGGAGGAAAAAAGACATATTTAAAGTTGAAGTGACAGGAAGGAAAGGTCACTTTAGTTTCCAAGTTTCTTAGAATGAAAGAATTCTGTACAAAGATAACGTCTAATAACTTCCCGTAAGTCACTTTTTTCAGCTACTTCCACATTCACAGAGCGCTCTTTAGTAATGATGAGCAAGCAGGCTCAACCTACAGTACTATATTTATGTATAATAAACTGTATTTCACTTCTGTTCTTTGTGTCCATGAAGACTTGGACACTTCTGACTCAGACTGACGACAGAACTACATCTGCAGGTACATGAATCACCACCTTCTGTACCTTAATTACCACTAAAAGGTTTCTCTAAATGCTTTTACGGGTCAGGTTGGTGAATTGCTCTTTAACCAAGGAACTAACGCCGTTAGCCAGCGAGACAGTGGTTAATAGCTGCTTTTATCAGTTACCACTAGTATGGAATTGACTAGACTTCCTTTATATTATTGTTCAGAAACCTGCATCGAACTCAAAGAATTCAACATTTTTTAACAAAACCCAGCCGGTGATCTTACTCACTGTTTCTGATCCTGTGTAAAATACAAAAATATAAAAATATTGGAGCGGTGTCTTGTTTGAAATACAGAAGGTTCTGAAGAAGGAGCTTCGACCTGGTTTCCCTCCTTCTAGGTCTTCCCATTTCTTGACTATATTAATGTAAATATCTCTGCTATACTGACAAGAGCATTTGTATTAAAAAACTGATTAAAAAACAAACAAAAAAAAAAACACAATACCCAGCCAAGACGACGTCATGTTCAAGGACAGGCTTGCAATAGAGAATTTAATGACCTCCAGTTCTTGAACAGTCCATATCTAATGCATGTGTACTTCCTACACACCTCTATGTGTTCACAAATGGCCTCAAACTATTTCTAAATATGTTTTAAAAAATGACAGCTTGAACTGCGCAGAAAAGAAAATATTTCAAAGCCCTGTGGCATCACAGGCTGAGCGGAGAAAAGATTAACTTTATTAATGCCTGAGGTGGCGACAGTTCATCACTGCAGCAAAGACAAGAGGGAACCAAGACTATGAACAAAAATGTAATATAAAAATATCTAAAAAAATAAAATCGAATGATCAATCAAATTAAAAAGATATGTATTCAGCATTTAATCCTGCCAAATGTGAATTGCTGTTGTAGCAGCAGAAGGTTTGGCAGAAGTCAGCAGTTTGCTCACTGACTTGAGAAGCGTAGGTTTCCATTTCCTGGCTTTGACAGAGCCCATCATGTCCACATATATTGACTTTGATACTGAGAAGTCCAAGATCATCACATGCAAATTAGTTTCAGAGTTTATGATGAATTCTTTTTTTTGCTTTTTTGTGTATCTAAATTCAATTTATCATTTCGCCTGCTGCTCGGTTATTTAACTTTTTGCTGCTGCTACAGAACAAATGTTCCAGTTGGGATCAATAAATCTTCTTAAATTGTCAGTTATCAAAGCCAATTTCATTATGTAAAAATGATTGATTCAAAAACGTACGTCCACCATCTGCTCCTGCCTGTCAACACAAAAACAAACCTGCTATCACACTTTTTAAATCAGGAACTTTCTCCACACTCTTGAGTGACAAAGATCTCCATCAATGTTTCCACAGTACAGACTCATTAAATAATAATCAGTTTGTCTTTGAAGTACAAACTTTACTTCACGTGTTCTGTATGTTGCCTCTGTCTGTACGTGTTTCAAACTATGACAAAGTATGAGTCATGACTTCCACCAGAAAAAAAAGACAAGCTCAATTAAACGGTCCAGCAGAGCTCTACAGAAACTCCCCACTGTTAAAGAAAATGAACTACCACTCCATCACAGCTTTTCCACCTTCATTACACTCATGCTGATACCAGTTGCCTAAAGTGAGAAGATGATGGTTCTCGTTGTTCACCTCCCTCGCACGGCCCGAGAGGCACGTAGCTATTTCCACTTCCGTACTTTTTAAATCTGATTTTTTCTTCCAAACTGAGCACTACCCAAAGGCAACATGTTGCAAAGTGAGCTGTGTGGGCATGTCTCAGAAATGAGGTCATCGTGCTTTGGTGAGAATGTCAAGCCAATTTGAATATCTTTAAGAATATGAAAAAGGCAGTAAAGCTTTCTACAGTTACTGTTAAAGCCTTTACATCGTATGACAAAAGAGAAACGCTTCTCACTGGTTAGGAGCTCCCTGTGTTAGCAGAAAAATGTATGGCCTGAGGCAAACCTTTAACTTAGTCACCAGAAAAGGAAACCAGAGCAGAATCATATTTTTGTTCTTTGATAGAAGCTACACATCAGATTTTGTCTGCATCTGTCACTTTCCACCTGCTTTACTTTTTATTTATCTGTAGCCAACATTGCTCTTTTCATTTACTGTCTCTCCATGCCTCTCCAGCTCCATCTTTCATCCTACCCTCGAGTATCTCCTTCTTTTTATATTCCCTCCATCCATTCGACTCTCCCTCACGGTGTTAGGGGGATGGCTGCCTGTGCTTACTGCATCTTATCTGACATTTTCTCCATTACTGTGATCAAACAGACAGCCGAGCCATACCAAAAGCTACAGGTTTACTCTGCCGCTGGCTGAAAGCAGCTGTAGTAGCAGAGGTTGACTTCACCTTCAAACTTCAGGCCACAATGAAATGATGCATCCAGCAGCGTACAGGTAAATAAAAAAAAAACACAAAGACGGTAAATCCTGGCGGCCTGCACCTCTGCCGACTCAGTAACAGTCTCTAGAGAAAATGATGCCTGTATGCTAAATATGTGCTCCCAAAAAGACGATTAATCATGGTGAGTAACAATGTTTAAAAATGATTAAACTTCATCAGGAAATATTCAGCACCAACTCCCAGGTCGGACCAATCATTACGACAATATGCAGATGGGACCAGGTCTATCCCAGGTGTCTTAGTAACATTTAGCATTTAATTCTTTTTACTGCATCACTATTTTCAGACATTCTTTCTCTCATTGGGTTCAGAATTCGACTTCACCCCAGTGAATGTTTCATCTTTCATCTAAATATTGTAAATAACTTGTTGCGTACATACTTCATATGAATCAGGTTTACATAATGAATATTACCTAATAAAAACATTTCCTGATGTCCAAACATTATAAATCTTTTCTGAGAGCATCTATTCAGCTTGTTTGCATATTTTCACATCTTTTTGCCAATGCACCTGACATCATATTTGGCTGTGCATACACGACCTTGAAGAGTCAAAAACAGCTCGTGAATCAATCTTTCTGTTCAGTAATGCAGTCAGCCGAGAGCCACAGACCAACAACACAGACAACAAACATCCCTTTCATCAAGTTTAACTCATTCCCGTATCTCGCTGTGGAATCAGTTGGTGACAGTGATGAAAAGGCTAAAGACACCTTTCTTAAAGATGCTCTGCTAGTTTTTGACCTTGAGTGATGCTGTGAAGCAACATGCCGGTATTATTTATATGTTGTGATGTGCCTACATACAGAAAGAGGTCATTTATATCGACCAAAGGTAGAAGTAATCCACAGTCCACAAGGCAATCTTAAGAAAACAGAATTGATATGAAGTCTTTGCTTGCATTAAACAAAGGAACATTTATCCATAGTTCCATATTTACCACAGTAGTATTACACTCTGAAACTGGAGGCGCTGAAAGGCAAAAATACCAATTTCTACGTGATGCCGCTTCAAGCTGTCTTTCTTACACAGTATATTGTTCTTTTATTGTTTTTAGTGTCTAGAGCGGAAAAATAAAAGTGAAATCTCCACAAACTCACTGAAGGACCCCTGCTGGGCCTCACAACCTACTCTGGGAATCTTTTTAAGTGTTCTATAATTACAAGTCCTTCACAGAATGAATTCTTGAAGCTTTCCGTCAGCACAGTAACAGGAGTAAAGGACAGTTTTACAGCTGTACATGCAGCTCCACCTTTTCCCACTGCAATAAAACACATCCTCACACTGGTTATTTTTCCCATTGAGAACGACATCAGAGCAGAAAGGAAAGAATTGAACAAAAAAGAGAAATGATGAGAAAACCCTGTCTGCTTTAGTATTCCTGTAAGGCAAACACTGCATGTGTTCAACAGCACTGCATACCTGGGTAACTATTTTCACTACAACAACACTATAACAACAACATGAAGTGTGCTGACGTGTACCTGTCAGCACTGTGAGGTGAAACTGAGCAGTGTGAAATTAGAACATGCTTTAAATCCAGTGGTGTTGTATAGAAATCAAACATTAGTACAGCTATAGATGAACATTTTCATGTTCAACAGTTGTTGGAAGATCCGACACTAAAAGCACACACAGCCTTCTTCAGCTGCTCCCTGTCGGGGCCGACATTTTCAAAACTGTTTTTTATGGAGCCGCTCGACAACAAGTAGAAAAAAATGATTTCGTTTGTATTAATGAGAAAAATGTCATGTTGAAAGACTAACTGACTGTGAAGGTTAACCTCTCCTCAAAACCAACAACAACAGTTTGAACTGGTGGAAATGAAATGCTCTAATTACACCAGAGCAGCAGTGAAAAGGTCATAAAGCAAAGAGATAATTAAAATAAAAAAAGAGATAAAACAGTCAACTGCATTGCAACTACTCTTACTCAGCGCAATAAAAACCTGCCAAGTTTTAAAAGTGAATGATAGTCCTTATGATTATAATCACAGAGCAGCTCATGACATAAATATATTTATGTACTTACATTCTCACTTTATAACTGTGATTACAGCCTGTGACATAGAATGAATTTCTTAGAGCAAAACACCCACAGATCATAATGTGTGTGTTGTTTAGAACAGAATCCAGGCCAGTTTCTCTGAAGATAAACTCACTGAGGTTCGAGTCATTCACCTGGCTTTGTTCAAAGATAACTGTACTGAGAGATTGCTCTGATTTTAATGGGTTTGATTCAGAAGTCTCAGGGCAGCACTCCTCTACACTCACCTGACTAGAAATAACACCTGAAGTGAATCTGAGCACTTCTTCCACACCCATAGACAACACTCTGAACGACACACTGCGCCTTCCACACCAATGCTCAACGAGCTTAAGTAATTTCACTAATGTGGAAGCCTTTATCAATAAATCCAAAATGCGTCTGCAGCGTTCAGCCACAGGTATCCACGGCGGGCACCTGAACAGCCCTGGTATCAGTTATATCACACACGTCTCGTTCTCTCAGGATTGAGTTATGAACCAGCGTGCAGGTGAAACCCGCATAAAAAGGTTGATTTGTTCTCCCTCGGGGGGAAGAAGTCCAACCACTCTGCTCCTGTGTGCATAACTAAAATTTTTGCCTCGTAGTTAAGATGATTTGTGAACAGACAAACTGTACTGACCTGAATGCATTCTGTTTGTCATCCTACAACAAATCTCTTTCCATCAGTTCCATCTGGGTTCCACATTAACACACAACGTCATGTACAAATACTGACGGAGGCCTTCTTTAATGAACCATCATCCTGTGGTAATGACTGCAGGGGAGCCCTTGAGCAAGGCACTAGACAACCAATCTATCACAGAGGCTGTACAGGACTGTACAGGAAAAGTGTTAAACTAAAAGGTTAGACCAAAGCTCCACCAACCTGATGGCACCAGATGTTACACAGAACCATCTGAGAAGTGAACCATGAACCAACCTGTCTATCACCGTCTGTCTCAACCAATCAGATCACGTAGTCAAACTCCAGCAGCACCTATGCTAACCTCTTTAGCAGCTGCCATTGTTATTTAGGGCAAACACTTCTCATACTCGTCGTCACACACACACACACACACACACACACTGAGGGGTAAACCACGCCTGTAGTAATGCTGTGACTGTAGATTCATCTGAATAACTGTGGTTCAGACACAAACACGTCATGTGACCAGCTCTGAAGAATACCAACTAAAATCTGAAGCGTCAAACCAAAGTTTGATCGTCCAGGTTGAATTTTTTGTTTTTCTGATCTTTCACAGCTTGTTTGTTATGAATGAATCATTCCTGAAGCAGAGATTTGAAACACTCAAACTTTACACTTGAAGTCTGAAATCATACATCTGGATCCTCATGAAAATCTGAACTCATGCTTATAATAAATTCTACCTAAATCTGTTTGTAACATTTCAAGAACAGTCTGGACTGAACCACATCCCGTCTTACTCTTCATCTTATATTGATGAAAGAGTCACGACAATCGTTCGAGTAAAGGAAACATTTCTCAGAGTTTCTCAGAGCACTTCTGCAGGTCAGTGCTGGCTCTTACCTGGCTGTGTGCTGTAAATGACCATGTAGCTTTCAAACTCTCCTTTGGGCTCTTTCCATGACACATTCAGCTTGGTGGGGCTCAGGATTTTAGCACGAAAGCGCCTTGGCGATGAAACTGGACAGAGAAACAACAGAACAAACAGCTTTACACAATAACTGTCAGTTTGAAACATGCTGTACGTATTTGAATGATGAACGGATGAATACGAGATCCCTGTCATGCACCGTGCATTCCTCAAACATTTTTATCTCACTATTAGAAAAACTGCTGTCATCAGTATTAGTGGATTACGTTCATAACAATGGATGGAGTTCAATTTTGTTCAGTCAAGAGTTGATAATAAAAAGTCTACTTAGATTTAGAGATGTGTCCACGTGCAGTGATAACACAATAAACTGCTGCTGTTAACAGATTAAAGACAGAAATCGAGCTCAGGATGTTTTATAGAATGTGCTCGCCGTCTGTTTTACTTCTGCGCTGTCGTTCATCCACTAACACAACTGTGACTGAATTAAGTGAGACTGAACTCCCTCCAGAGTTATGGCGATGCAGAGGCAGTCGCTCCATCTGTGTTTTTTAACAGTTAGTGAAGAAAAAAAGGCTGATAAATTGTATCTCATCCAAGCAGGAGGATACACATCAGAGAGATTAGCTTCCACAGATGTCACATTAAATAGCAAAGTCACATTCTCCTCATCCTCATCTTCCTCGTGTATTGACGAGCCTCCATTGTGTTTATCTCTGTGGGGATACGACAGGTCTTCTTCTGGGTTCCACTTAACGTCAGCATCAAAGTGACGCCCCTACCTCTCATCCTGATTAGTTGTTGGCCCTGTCTGACGCCTCTAGGCACACTTTTCTGTCGGTATTATTCCCCTTTATTCATTTTCTCAAGCTTATATTCTCTCTTCATCTCCATCTCCTTGTCTGTCCCTCTATCTGATCCCTCCCAGTTCTGATCTCATTTTCTTTCCTTTCTGCGTCTCTGTGCTTTGAAATTGTCGTCAGGGGTAAGAAGAGGATGACAAAAAGGTGAATGTGACTTCCTTTTAACTGCAAGGAGAAAAAGAACAAAGGGCACCAAAGGGAAAGGCACTGGAATAGCATCTGTTTACTATTCCTCTCCTGTCCGAAGCAGGAATGTTTAGATGTACAACACAGAGTGACTAGATCCACTGAGCTGCACAATATCCAAATACACTTTACAATGGCCTTGACCTGTGTATAAACCCTCAGAAAAGTCAACAACACTGTGTCAGTGGAACTCCAAGTAGACACAAGGATGATCGTATTTCACTAAGCTCCCACGCAGTGTTGTTGTGTTTTCACATTAAGACACGGGCTTAAAACACTGGAAGAAGACCACTGTAAAGCACTGCAATGCCAAAAACCACATTTCCAGGGTCAACAACCACAACACCCCATCATTTTCACACCGGCAGAGCCAAATCCCAGATAATAAATATGTATCTTGAAGCAACACATTCCCCAGTCTAATTTAGTTAACTATGAAAAAAAAAAAGGCCAGGGGGTGAAAAATAAAATATGAAAACCACAAACGCGTTCATGTGTTTGTGTCCTCATTATGAGGTGAGCCATCTGCTGTTGCCGACTTCTTTAAATACCTACACTGTGAGTGACGCCTGGTAGAGCTCTGACGCTCTGGTGCACAATAAACAAGACGCTTAAATGGAAGGTTCACCCAAAACCAAGAATGAGGACTATAGAGTTCACCTTTTAGAACTCTGCGTACATGCCGCCTCTGTGTATGACACATGGTCATGATATATATATGGATGTTTAAACAATAGCACATTTTTGTGATGTGCCACACATGGTACAAAGACGGCACAGATTTGAAGAGTGTGTCTCTTTTTCTTCAGCTGATTTATCCACTTCTTCCCTGCAGCTTTCTCCACAATGCAGGATTTAGTGGCGCTGATAAGACCTATCAGCAAACACCTCTGCAGCGTTTTGGGGTGAACCGCCTCTTTTCGCATGTCATTATCTGCAGGCTACTCGTGTAGGTATGCAAAGAAACTTGAGTTCAGCACAGGAAGGATAATCCTGATTTCAATGTGAGAGAATGTGAAACCGGCGCATTCAACAGCAGGCAAATATATTTATATACAAACACACATAAGGAATACTGTACCAATTTTCTCACCAACCTGGGGATGAGAATGAGGGCTGCAAGGGATTTCGGCTCGGGGTTTAGTTCTCTGTCTCGGAAACAAAGGACGTTCTTTGTCGTCGGGAGAGAGCCGCTCAAATCCCAAATGATTCGAGAAGCAGATTTCGCACCTCTGTGTTTATAGCGTAGTCGACGTGTGCTGATTGTGTGTTGTTCGCGTGTGTATGCATATGCATGTTACTCTGTCCGCGAATCAAGGTTATGCGCTCTGGTGTATGCAAATAAAAAGCTCACACACTTCTTTAGAAAACCTGCATGTTCCTTTGCAGCAGCACACACACACACACACACACTCACAAGCCATGGATCTTCTCTGAGATTGTATCCTCACGCAGAGACAAGTATTGGATGCTGAGCAAACAGCCTGCTGAAGACAAAAGGCCTCGCATGTCGATATGGGAACTTAATTCTCGTCTTGTGCAAACAGTCGAGACGACGGCTGCCGAGGGTTGGGGAAGAGTCCGTCACACGCACCGTGCCGCAAGTTGCAAAGTTTCGAGTGAGTTTTAAATTATCAGTGAGAGAAGGAGAATCCAGAGGACTTTATGCTGAGCAGAGTGTATAAAACAGTCAAACTCTTTGAGTGGCTTTGGGCTTTCAAACATGTCTTTAGACAAAGTTGTCGTTGCTGAGAGCAAACTCTCTGAGAGCATTACATCAATATCCCTGAATCATTATCACTTCATTATTGATTTTCACAGGTGCACGTTGTATTTTTCCCACGTACGCTGTCAAACTAAAGCTCCCAGTCTCTACTGATTCAAACATTCTTATGTTTATCTTCATCATGTTAAAATTTGGAGATCCAATTATTTTTCTCACAGCCTCTCATTATGTTCACTGGCATGTCAGTAGTTTCTCTGAATGAAACTAGAACATGTCACCTAGTAAAGTACCACTGAGCAGCACTGACATTTGACCACATTCCCCTCGCCTGTTTCCCCTCCGGCTACAGAATCCTGCAGATAATTCGTTCATTAGTTCTGGAGGAAAAGAAAACATGAGAAGCTCCGACAAAGCCTGAGCGAAGTCACTGAAATCATTCTTTGACTTTTCACCTTTTTAACAGGGATTTCATGACTGGTGTCGGGTTAGGGAGTAACCTAAGACATGACTACAGACTTACTTAACTAGAGCACAGACCAGGAGTCCAGCCTTCTATGCCGTGCCATAGATATGTCTGTATTAAAACTGACTTATCTCGCTGCTCCAAACTTTAACAGGCCCCTTCCAAGTTTCATAAAAATCAGGCCATAAGTTTCTTTGTTTCTTTTGTTTCGTCTAATAATCTGACACCTCAGAGCTGAGGACTTTCTCAGTGGCCGCTCTCCAAGCTGATCGTAACTCCTCAGGTCTTCCTGGGTCACTGGTGTAGCCGAGGCTAGCACACTATGGCCTCCACGCCGAGGAATGCTGTGGTTGCTGTCAGTTCACTCGCACTCTGGCCAAAAACTGGCCAGTCCTCATTGTGACAGACTTGTTCTGTTGTCGTCAGGCTGTGAATGTTCTGTCAGACTCATAAACGTGTTCTCACTTAGAAGTGAAACAGTAGTTCAAATAACTGATTAGTCAATCGATAACTTTTATAATCAATTAATCACTTGTCATTTTTCCACCAGACGAGCCACTACACCTATAATTTCATTATTCTCTAATCACCTGAAAACATGAATGCTGATGTTTTCGATGCAGAGTACAGAGAGTGTACAGAGTGTTAAAAAACTCTCTGTCAGGCTGACGTATTTAAATGATTACACAATGGAAGGAGAGCGTGTGGATATAGTAAAATGTAGTGTATGGTAAAAGTTGGTCAGCCAATCAAAAGGCAGAACACCAGTATCACTTGCCAGCAGACAGAGGGCTAACCTCAATGTCTGAAAGCAATGTATAGTATAGTATAGCGCTGGTGAGCTAATTGGCTTGCATCCTGACCTTTCAGACCTCTAATCTGCTATTATGGTATGGCACAGTATCAGCTCCTCTGCTGACTGTATGGTTACAGCACTGTCAGCACCGCGGCACTGAGCAGGTTCAGTCCTGTTTTAAGTTTAGCACTGCCAACAACCTTTGGAAGTTGGCAGATGCTAAGTGTGTTTGGGTGCAGCATAAATACCTTACTGTGCAACAGCAACACATCAATCTTTGCGTGTATTCCATATTTCCCCACATTCTCACACCACATGTGACAACAAACACATTAAGATTATAAACAGATCTTAGATCCAGTCAGAGCTTCTGTGCAGTCTCTGAGCACGGCTCATCATGAATATCAATCAATCATTAGCATTCCTCCAGAGGAGATCTACTGAGGAGAAAGGAATGTATAAGATTGTTAATGATCATAATGGTGTTAAGAGGACTCTCTCTCTGTTAATGAGATAATGAGTGAGGTCATGTGTTAATTGTTGATTAAGTTAAACAGGGTGAAGAGTGTCAGAGAGAACATGAAGAGCTCTAGTCTTAAAGACAGTGAGGCGCTGTGATGACACACTGTCGAGTTAACAAATGAAGTCTTCTACAGAGTTAGTGAGTTAATTTCACATTTAGCAGACAAACGTTTTTCTTAATTTGAAAGATGAGAATGAGATTTAAACTGTGTATAACCTGAGTCACACAGAAATCTGTTACAACAGCCCAAAATCAATGCGTTAAATAACACGTGGGTTTCTTACAGAGGTGACAGCTAACAGTAACAGTCAATATGATTTTGGCATCAAGGCTTTTCCCTTTGAGACAGACAGACACATGTAAATGCACAATAAAAGCATGAATTAAATAAAAATGAATACTTCTAAATAAAAGTCAATTTCTTCTGAGCAAAGCTGCACATCAAAACTGTGACATATAAATTAACCTGCTGAGTCGAACACTGAGTACAAAGGATGATACCTGCATTTCCACAACAAGGCCACAGGGAAGTTTACCGAGCTAGCAATGAGCTGCCGATCTTTATTAGAAAGCTGAGAGCTGAAGAGCGGTGACAGATTTCATTGTGGAAACAAACAAATCGCTTTTCAAGTAAGTGGTCAAACTGTTCACAGCTTTGTCTGGTCCTGATGTGGGAGGCATCACTGACCCTGATCCACACCAAAATGGGAAGTCCTGATTGGACTCGAAGTCGAAGGCCTCAGGTTGTGGTTGTATTGAAGATCACAGTCATCATGGACACAACTAGAGGTTGATCAATCAGCACCAATCAATCGTCATTATTGGGGTTTTATTGGAGGAAACTGGCTCAGATAGTGGCTGATGGCTGCACAGACTCCACCACTTTAGTGATCAGTGGCTATCAACACATTCTTCACTGCGTCACACACACACACACCTCAGGGAATATCTATGCATGTGTGTGTACCTACTCACCAGTGGACCAGACCTGGTCTCTCCTGAGACTGGTGGTTGATTAGCTCACCTGGCATTGAGCCAAAAGGTCCATCATTCATAGTTAGCTCGTTCTACAGAATCGGATTATTCTCTGACTCCATCCTTTAAATTAATTAATCCATGGACCCACCATTCATCAACTAAAATTAGACAATTAATGAGCTATCTGCTTCTCCCTGCTCTAAACTATCGTTAGTATATTGGTCTTTAAAATCCACTATCAGCTGACCTCCAGACACAACCTCCAAACCCGGCTTCTGAGAGGACAATGCTGTCCCTGTGGGGACTCCTGCTGTTCCCATTTGGTATTTGGCACCAATGTAGAGAGCACTGCATAGACATAGAATGAAAAACCATGAACAGTTCAGCACTGTGTTGAAAGCTCTGGGTTGCCCTGTGGGGTACCACTAAGAAACACCATGATTAGCCCTGCTGGCCATGTTTGGTCCCATGTAGCTGTGTGCTAAACCCCCTGTTGGCCTCGTTGACCACACTGGTCTTTAAGTGGAAAGCAGGCTCGTGGAGGTACTTACCTTGGCCCCGTGCAGGCTGAGGGAACAGAGAGACGAGGACGAAGCCCAGCAGGGAGAGGCTCAGTCTGACTGAGAACTGCATCCTGATAGCAGCAGACAGGAGGACACGACACACCTGCAGGAGACGGAGGAAGAAATGATGAAAAAAAACGAGTGAGAGACAGGGAGAAAGGAAAAAGACAGATGAGGAAGGAGGAGGAGGAGAAGTGGAAAATGAGACAGGAGAGAGATACAGAGGAAGAAGGTAAAAAGATGTAGAAGGAACGAGCAAGCCAGGTGAGGAAGGAGACAAGGAGAGAGGGAAGAAAAGGGAATATATGAGCAAGGTTTGAGGAAGGAGATGAGATCAAATAGGAACATTTGGTACTGTAGAAGCACGTTATCCTAAATTATGTTGCAATATTGAGGCAACTTAAATCAATTCTGATCATATTTCTTGTGTTCCTGGAAGTATATATGAAAAGAACATTTAATTAACTGACAAAAATGTTTTAAAAAATGTTGAACTGGAGATTTTCATAGACATTCATGTCTGGTCAGTTCACCTACATCACTGCTCCCATCAAATCTCTTAATTTACAGTTTTAAATGATTGATTCTTGGATTAAACTGCTAGATTCATATTTTTCAAATGAAAGTCTCTTTTGCTTGAATCAAGAAAGTTGCATTTTGACTATGACTAGTGTCACATGCAAGTCTTCCTGCTGCATCAAACATAAAGCACATTGCTGCCTGCAGGAGCCCGGGGGTGCAGTGAGTAACATGGCTGTCACCTTTAATTGCTCCGTTTTCTCAAACCTGTCCGAGAAACAAGTCGTCGGATTTAATGAAAATAACTGTTGATGTGTTTTTTAGTACCTGGAGGCGACTGTACGATCATTACAACACCTGCATCTGATGCATCTCAGGGAAGACTTCCAGTCTGCATCTGGAAGGATGTAATAACCCCGGACACACCCTCTCCTTTTGTTTCCAACTACTGCTGCAGCCAACTTTTCATCTCAGGCAATTTTCAATAATTTATTGATATCTCTGACTATTATAACTTGGAATTTTCACCATGTCAGTGTCAGGCAAGCTATGCTTGTGGTTAAAAAAACTGGGTTAGAATTATAGCTCTGTCAACAGCAGCCCTGCCTCAGACTACTTTAAGAAATATCACTACAATACCCACAAAATATTCCCTCAGGGACTTTCAGCATGACTGTAGCACACTGTAGTGAGTTTACAAAGACATTATAGCACCTATACATTTCTAATAAACCTGCAGAATATCCGCTTTTATATAGTCTGGAGCTTGTTATATTCCTATACACTTCTATCCTGCACTATGGGATCAAGATGAACATATATTTGTTGTTATTTCTTCACACCTACCGGATCAATCAGGGCTGACAGAAGTAAGCGCAGGTTGTTGCACGCTCAATCGCTGCAGAGGAAAACACTTAAAACAGATCCCAACATCACAAACTACTTTAAGTTTGCAGTCAATAAAAAGGAGCAGAAGTTTCCCTTAATTGAACCGAGCACAGGTGAGACCTGCAGCCTGCACAAGTACGCACGGATCACCGCGAGGTGAGGTGAAGAGAGAGGAGGCAGATGTGTGTGTGTGTGTGTGTGTGTGTGTGTGTGTGTGTGTGTGTGTGTGAATAAAACGCAGATCTACCTTCTCAGATCATACGGTTCCTCTCCTCCGGGCGGCTGTATGAGTAGCACAGTAGACCCCAAAGCGACTCTGACCCGCTGCACCAGCCAATCCACTGACAACTCTCCGCTGCCTGTCGACACACGGGAGGCAAAGCTAGACCGAGCGGCACGACACACTACCGGCCAGGAGTTTCAAAATAAAGTCCCTGTTCACTAACGTTATCGCTTCTTACACCCAAACCCAATTTAGAAAATTAACAAACACATAAATACGTTTTTTTTTTTTCTGTTTTTATCGAAGCTATTTCAAGTCTAATGCTTTTTAAAAAGTGTGCTAATACCTCAAAATGATACTTTTAAGAAATATTGTAATATTACAGGTTACATTAATTAGTAACTCGGTTCTGACTTTAATCACTTTAAAACCAATAAATGTGAATTTACCGCTAGGCTAAGCTAAAACGTTTTAGCTACCCTACGGTTATTAGCTGGCTATCTTAGCCATTTAGCGAACATTATCTAGGTCAGAAATTATTTACAGTTAATAGTTATAGTTCATATTTTGTCAGAAACAAACTGAAAAGCACTCTGACCTTTAAATATCATCCTTGTCTTCGAGGTTGAACCGTAATTAATCTTTAACGGTTCACTTTATCTGAACTAATTTCAAATATACGAAAATTAACGGTTTTTAAAGCCACGCCCACTGCGGCAAGGTCATCAACGGTATTGGCTCCTGCTCCCACTGCGGTTTTTCTCAGCCAATCAGATCCCTCCTGCGTTCTAATTAGCATAAATTATGTATTCATCCCCTCTTGTGGCGGGATGCTAACAGCTTCATTAATTAAGTTTACTGCATTTTGTTACATTATCGTTATATATAGCTGCAGCTACGCGTTATTATTATTATATAAAACAGCAAAGAGCCTGATAGTTTTCAACAGTGTTGTGCTTTATGGAAACATTTCTGACAAATATGAACAAAATGTTACGAAAAATCACAATACTGGTGTCATTTTGAATCCAAATGTGTCCTGAACAAGAGTTTTAATGCTGTTGAAAGCATTTTAAGTATATTTAAATAATATTAAAATTAGATTTGCACATCAACTGGTGGGTACAAACATTGATGCCCAGCGTTACTTAATGTTACTTAATTAATAAGTCATTTTAAACTTGTAAAAAAAACTAGGGCTGTCAATCGATTAAAAAAAATTTAACTGATTAATCGCAAAAATTTCTGTAATTAATCGCGATTAATTTATCAATAAATGTATCAATAAATTAAATGCATTTTTCTGAGACTGAAGCTTATAATTAATATTTATTTATGTAAAATGATCAAATTAATGTAGAATAAACACAGAGAAAGTATATTTAAATTCATTCATTTTATTGGCTTAAGGTGCACATAAGCACAGTGCAAATAGAAAAAAGCAAGAATAAGGAAATATACTGACTCCCGTGGAGGTAATTTCAGCAGGGTGTTTTGCTTTGAGGTGATATGTTAAAGTCGTGTCACTTCTGTGGAATTTAAATTCGGCTTTGCAAACTGTGCAAATTGCCTTGTTTTTGTCCAACGAGGCGTCGGGCAACTTTTTAAAATGAAATGTTCCCCCTAAAAGTCCGTGTTATGGGTCAGCCGCCACCGGAAGTTAACAAAACCATGTTAATTGCATTATTTTTTAAATTGTTTAAAATGAATCGCACTAATAAAAACCTTTTCTCCAATGTCAGAACTGCATGTCATTTGTGTCTGACTTTTAGAGACCGTGTACTGCTGAACGTACATTAACTCTCATGTGAAAAGGGCAAAAACATCCAACTTTAGGCTACATGCACATACATGTTTTGCTTGGCATTAAGTCAGCATCAGACTGCTGCACACAAATCATCTTTAATGTAATAAGCCATGAACCAAACATATCAACCTCAGCTCCAACGTGTCACTGTATGAATGGGTTAAATACACAGCGTATTCATTCATGATGACAGTCTTAGTTTGAACACAGTGGTCTGACTTCCTGTCTCTCTGCATCTGTCTCTGGCCAGCTTGACTGTGCTCGTGGGTCTCCTCTCAGTTGAGACTTGCAGCGGGCTGATGGGTGTTTCCCGCTTCATTCACCATCCAACCCTGCAGCTATTCATTCCTTTTACCAAGTTTAATGCGAGGCGAGGCAACAGAAAAATGTGCGGGGAGGCTGCGGGGACAAAATGTGTATTTTTGTGACCCTTGGCTACGAGCTGCATGACTCCCCTCAGGGCTACTTTTAATACGCCTCTCTCTGTTCTGGGCAGGTGGCTCATTGTAAAAAAAAACAACTAAAAGTGAGGATCATATAAAAAGAATGGAAACCCTCTAAAATATAAATGTTAGAATGACAGCTTTCTGTCGGGTTAAACGAGGCCACAGCTTTCAAATCACATCCATCAAATCAGACCAGAATGAGTCTGTTCTGTGTGTTTTTTCCTGCTTATACAAACTCTGCTTTCAAACGCTTTCACTGTTTAATTATAAATTCACACCGGCACACTATAATGGGCCTTGAAATCCTTCAGATGTTCTGGAGCAACATTGTAACGTCCACACAGAGCTGCAGCTTCGGATGCACGGCCGTACTTATCTCTCAGATAGTGCAGAGCCTTGAATGAATAATGGACTTCTGTCTGCTGAAGGTGAGGCACTCTGTTTCTCTGCACCTCAGTCATTATAGGTTTGTTTGCTGACCATGTAGCCTTTAACCAACAGTAGAACTGGAGGCCTCTGAAGCCGCTCGTTTTATCATAATCATAAATATTTAACAGTAAAATTCTGTTCTGTTCCCTTCAGACCTTCAGTTTCATGGTTTGTCATCCTGAGTTTTCAGTCTATTTGTGTATATTTCTACAGGGTAATGCACCTCAAAGCTTCTTAAACTCAGATTATTAAACTCAACTGTTCATACATTACTGTGAGTACTGTAGCTTCAATGTCAGAAAAACTATATACTAATAAAATTCATCATTTTCTGGGCCGGGTTTCGACTAACATCTATTCAGATTTACAGTGATTCATGGTGTGATATTAACAAAACAACAAAAACACATAGACTTTACACTAAAAGCACTAAAAGCTACTTAAAGCAATGGGCACTAAAAGCAACATAACAAAAATAAACACTTAACTGTTGCTGGCGTGAAATCAAATCATACATTATGGGCTGTTGTTAAAGTTATGACTCACCTCTCATGTAAAACAGGTTTGCGTTTCTTTAAAAGGGTAAATTAACTGTTGCTTTTGGAAATACTGACTCACACTGAACATTTTCAGTCTAATAGTGGACACAGTGCTTTGCTATCGAATTTGAGACTCGAGACTTAATCATGTGACGACAGACAAACCGACTGAACTCAGATGAACTCAAATTCTATTTCTCTTCCTGATGAAACCAAAATGATGACCCTGTTCACCTGCAGAGAGTCTCAGGTACACTTACAGAACAACATGATTGTAGCTGAATAGAAAATAACGATGTGTGCCACCATAAAGGAAAGAGATGGATGCATGGAACATAATGGAAAAAAGAAGAAGGGACGACATTCATCTATCTCTCAGTGAGAACTTAGGGTCTCACTGAGAGTATATTTGATGGGCTTCTCTCTCTTTAAATCTCCTCATCTACTGCATAAAAAGTCAGTGTGAAGTGGATCATATAAAACTTGCCAGCATTAATTTTCCTAACTATTAAAGGTAGGTTCCTGCCAAAAGGAGATACTGCCACAGTGCACTCAGTTAAATTCATGGACCTCTATAAAGTCAGACTGGCCCTTTAAATTTAGGTTAAGCTGGACTTGTAATGTGACTGTTAATGTCTTATTCTATTTTCCATCTTTATTGTGATTCTGCTGCCGACACTGTAACACTACAACCTTTAAGTTTAATGAGTACTGGCTGGTCATGAAGGACGGGGTTAGAAATAAGTTTTATGTTACCTTCAAGTACTCCTCCTAAAGCACTTAATATAATTACTGTCATGTCAAAACAGAGCCCATGCAGCCTCGACTACAGAGAGTTTGATGGGTTGATCACACATATGAAGGTGTTCCTTGGTTTTACCAGCAGGAGGCAGTACAAGGAAAGTGTTCTGTTAGGGACTCTCTTATATAAATTATGAGTTTCTTAATATTAAACGTCAACGATATGATGCATCATATTAACAGTCTGATAAACTGAAACATGTTTCTTCATGTTTAAGACTTCTTCTTATGTTTTGATGCACAACTGACTTCCACAGTGCAACCAGGTCCTGCAGCACATTAAAGGAATAATCCAACATCTTTAAAAAAAAATGTTCATACTGTTTTAGTCAAAGTCAGATGAGATGTTCAATGTCAGTTTTAGTGTGTCGAGTAAAGAGAGACATTCATGTGTTAGGCCTGAAGCTTAACATGAACACTGGACATAAGCATAAACTGTAGGCGTACATGTATTCATGTTGTCCAAATGAGACTAGGCAGGTTCCTGAAGTCTATGTGAACTGCAAGACTTTGCAACATGATCCAGGGAATAATGAGTGTGAGTCTTGGATAAAAGGAAATATAACTTCTGTCAACAGCTAAACACCAGAATGGATAGTGTACATGTCCCAGCAAGGCCTGCTTCACATTCAGTCATATTTGTACCTGCTAGCCTCACAACACAACCACATGACATCTCAAGGGTATTTCTGTGGACTCTTACATTTGCTCTTTTGTTTTTTTGGGATTCAACATGCTCACCACAGCAGCCACTTGTTTGCATTCCATTTATCGAGCCGTCCACTACAATCACATCACATCAAGTCGACGATGGCGTTGATGTTAGGGCGACCAAAATCATTCTCGAAACACAGATTTGCAGCTGCAGCGGCAATGCCGTGCTTCATTGCACCTCTGTCATCTCGAGCTGTCAACACTTCTGCCGTGATCTGAGCAGTACACCGGGGAATAGAGTGTCGTGTCAGCAATGTCTTCAATCTTAATGTTGTGTTCTGGGACTGTAGGTGTTTTTTTTTGGTTCACGACATCGTTATCCACTTTAACCACTGATGACAGACAATCATCACACTCATTAGTTGCCTCTGATTTGCATGATGATCCATGTCTCAGCTATGTCAAGGCGTAACCTTGCCCTACCGGCCTTTGCATGTTCTCTTCATTATGACAGTGAATTTAATAAGTTAAATTAATAATAGATCAAAGCTCTGACCTTCCCAGAAACCACTAGAAGAATCCTCAAAGTATCGATTAAAAAACATGAGAAATGATCATAATTTGTTTCTACTGGTCTGCAGTACAAGCTGTTATTGTTATTTTAATGGTTTCCATCACATGTTGATGGGTGATGTGATTAGACGGTGGTGTCCAATGGATTTTTGATGTTGGCCAATGGTTTACATTCCAATCTGTTGCAGCTTGTGCTGCTTTCTGGTGATTTATTTCACTTTCTACAATGTTCCAGCTTCATGATGACATCTAACACTGCAGTCTGAAAATGTTTCTACTGTAGTCTATTATGGTGTGATTCTGTTGTTAGATATGATGTTTCTACAGGTTAATAAAGGTTTATGATGGCTCCTTGTGGCTTCTATTGTTAGATGTTATGATTTATAATAGTTTGTATTGGGTTCTAATGATTTCCACTTATATATTTCAATGTTTCTTATTTTGCATTCTCTAATGTTTTTAATGGTTGGTGACGTGTGATGGTTTCTCCAGCTGGTCCATGGTGTCCTTTACTCCACATTCTCAGGTTGTTTTCTAATTTTTGTTTTGTTTCTATAACTGAATAAATATAGACATTATTTCATATGGGTAATGCTAAAATTGTCCTGTGTTATGGAACATGATGTTGCTGGGAGACCTGCAACACAGCGAACAAATCTTCCGTGCATCTTGGCACAGCGTAACACAGAGTCGGTCTTCTTCTCTGTTTGCGTTGAATGTGTCTCTACAAGCTCAGAGTCAAAAGCCACTCACCTGGCATTCTCTAAAATCCTCCTGGAATTTTCAGGAATGTCATCCTGTCCTACTTATCACTGAGACAAGAGGAGAGGATTTAATCATGACAGAAGTGAGAAAAAGTGTGAGCTGGAGGAGTGAAGTCTGTCCTAACTACAAGTGTTGAGGAGCTCATGAGCCTGAACCTGAAGCAACGCTGTGTTCACTTTATAATAAAAATAAAGCTGAAAAAGATCAAACTTTTTTCAACTTCAACTATCAGCAATTCTCAGTGATGAAAAACGAAACTGAGGGTAAATATTATAACAGCACCTACTGTACTGCCCTCCACTTGACTTACTGTCGCCCATTCTTGAACTTCTTGACTCTGTGAACTTTGACCTTCTTTAATAACTTGGTAATAACCATCAATCACTAAGAGGACTGTTGACAAGAGAGAAAGAGTTGAAGGAGCCAAGTTCAGCAGTGCTGACCCAAAGATTTCACAACGCGACCTTTGACAAAATCATATCAACGGCAACAGCTTTCTGTAAATCGAATAAACAACAACTCTGACACTGTTTGGATTTGGTCCTTAACTTTACTGGTTTGGTTATAGTGGGTCTGTGTTGTGTTTACAGCTTGTTTCTGCTGCACACGAATCAGTTAATGCAGATTAGAAAGCTCCTGCATGTGGGATCTTGTGTGAAGCATTTAACCCTCAGGGATCTTATCAATGGCCAATGATCAATTAAGTGAGGCATGGGTGATTGCTCAGATCCCAGACAGGTTAAAGCAACACATAGACAGCACCAAGGACTGCTGAATTGTGCATAAACATTATTTTATTGGAACATTTTTAAATTATTCTGCTGAATTAACTGTAAACTATTCAGAGACAGAAAAATAATTGCTTTATATTTATCTTGCACTTCATCTTGATACTTAATAAACAATAAACGTCCTCCTGATCCTGTCGGGATGTCAGGATTTCCTGAATCCACTGTCATAAATGAATCAAACATGTCTTTCTTTATATTTTATTTGTTTTTCACATTAAAAATGAAAAAAGTAAGTAAAGTAGTTTCACAATCAAAATGATCAAACAATTACAGGTGAAGAAATAAAACAAAGAAAGAAGTGATGTGAAGCAAGCGATTCAAAGATAATACAAAGGGTAATTTTTATTGCTAAGCATCTAAGGGAAATATTATCTGCTTGTAATTCTGTATTGCACAAGTGAGACCTATTTTAAATAAGGATGTTTAAATTCTTAATAAAACCCACCTTACCTGGTATTTTAAAACAATATCCAACCATAATTCTACTAACTGCCTCCATGAAAACCACCATTAAAGATGCAAGAGGAGCCGAGAGACTCACTGAGTCTCCAGAATCACCCTGCAGAGAGAAAAGTGCTGACAGATATTTCACTATTATTAGAGTGGACTGCACACGATGAGGCACACAGTAAAAACAGACACAGTACAAAAGTATAAAAAGATAAAGCAATAAGGGAGACTTCAAAACAAAGCACTTCACTTCAAGTCACACCATCTTCACCTTTCTCACTTCCTTTCTGAGAATCAGACGTTGCAGGGAGTGGATGGAAAAGTAAACACAGCCGAGGCAGGGGGTGGTGGGGGGGTTGCACGTGTTTCCTGGTGTGTGTGTGTGTGTGTGTGTGTGTGTGTGCGTGTGTGTGTGTGTGTGTGTGTGTGTGTGTGTGTGTGTGTGCAGGAGTGTGTAAATGCTGCCATGATACATGCCGTTAATGTGTTTTTGTGTGTAGGATTCAGCGAGCTAGGGTTAAAAGTCCAAACCACCCCATTGAAGGAAACACCAACTGTTGGAGTGACGTCAACAGCACAATTATAATTTTAAATATATATGTACATTTTCTCCTGTCTGTGATCATTTAAAGAAACATTTGGTGCCTGATGGACATTAACTCTTTATTAACTCAAACTCAAACTTCATTAACAGAAAGACAGAAAATATCACTGATCCGTCCACAGGTCATCTCTGAATCAAAAAGTATGAATTTGGCTGCACAGGTGAATCCAAGTCGTTATTTTGCAAGTCACAAGTGAGACTGAAGTCTTTGCACTGAGCTCAGGTGAGACGAGATGCTGACAGTGATATACCTGTCCAACAGACAAACAGCCCTACAAACATATAAGAGAGAAACTGGAGGTTTCATTATTCACAGCATCTACTTGAACAACATTTCAGCATCTTTTTTGTGAAACTAAAGAATATTTTCTGACCATTAATACACATGCAAAAACACCTCTTTGACTTATCACAATTGGAACCATTATAGAACAAGATATTTTATAACTGACCAGTCATATCAAGATATTATTTTTCTGTCTTTGCCATTGGTTGAGCTAGAGACCCAACCCACAGACAATGCAGAGACAACCAGTCAGTTTTTGTGGGTTGTGTAAGACAGAAAAATGGAATTCAACAAGTGCTTTCACTTTTTAATTGCAGGCTCTGTACTGCCCCCATCTGACTAGCTCTACCCACGGCTTCAGAACTTTGCACCTTTGCAAAGGTGCACCATTTGGACCTCTACATTATTTCAAAGCTAAGCATGGGGAATGATCTGCTGTTGGCTGCAGAGACAAGCACAAAGTAGAACACCACTCCTATGATACAACTATGTGTTCGCGACCCAAAAGGCCACACTGTGTCGAGAAGAGAGCCTCAAGCTACTCATAAATATTTGGTCTATTTTGTGTACGCAAACAAAAATATAATTGTTTGACTACTGACAAATTCTCCTCTCTGAATCCTTTTTTGAAAGTCATGGCTGACGCCACAGTGTTGGATTCAAACCGATTTTTTGGGTGGCGACTTTACGCTTTTCAAAACTTAACAAGCTTGTTCTTCAGAGGATGTGGCTGCTGTTCATTCAAGTGTTGTTTTGCTCTCTATGAGCTCAACAATAACTAACAGAATGTTTCCCATGTAATTCCTAACAAGGTGATCTCCTGTTTCATTATTGTGTTCCCACAGTCCGTTAAAGAAAACCTCTGACTGTTCACACATATAACCGTTTCATACGCTGAAGATGGCATTCTCACTCTCTACTGTACTGTGCATCCATCACTGTTTCCTTCATTGCTCAGTGCTCGGTCTCCTCCATCACCTCCATCACCACAGTTCTGGGTCCTGTTAGGATAAGGTGGCTGACAGTCCGGTAGTCCAGATTAAGAACATTGAGCCCATTGACCGAAACCACAAACTGACAAACCTGTGAGGAGTGAGAAGAAAATGAATGAGGGACCTCCAGGTTGAAAAATGCTTTAAAAAGTCTTAATAATAATAAAATAAATAATCTGCAGTTCCTCTACTGGCCACTAGATGTCAGACCACACAAAATATTAAAATTCAGTTTCAGCTCATTTCACTAACTACAATTCCCATGATGCCTACCTTCATCCCGGCAGCAGCAGCTGGGCCACAGGGCTCCACAGCCTGGATGTGACACGGCTGGTTCCCTCTCACCACAAACCCCCAGCCCACGGCGTCACCCACTATCTGGAAGCACACACAGAGAGGTCACTCTGCTGACTCCGGAGAGAATATGGAGAGCAGTTATGAAATACATGCAAATAAAAGATAAAAGTGATAGAACATTTTTGCAAAAGAAAAAGAGATAGACTTCCTTTTGAGTAACTACAGTTTTCTAACATGCATGTTTAATGCTAACTTTTGGTGAAATCTACAGATAAATGAAGTCAAATAAACACAGAAATGTGGATTTATGGACTTTAATTTCCACTAGTCTGTATGAAGACATGTTATAGAAGGAAAATGGCAGAACTAACCAGTGCATGAAAAGTTTTAGGCAATAGTATCTCATAGGACCTCCACACAGCTGTTCTTAAATAAGATATATTGAGCTGATCTGGGACACTTGGAGACAGTTCATGTCTTTTGTTCTTAAGATGTTGCTCACGATTTTCTCTCAGCTTGATGAAAAACGCTCCGTTAAGACCGTAAAGACATACGTACTGTAAACGTCTTCTTGATGTACGGTCCTCCCGGTCTCTGCAGCTCTTCTGTGCTCACTGGTCTCTTCAAGACTAAACGTGAATGAAAAGTAAAATAAATAAAACAAGTTCTTTTTCAACAATGGCAAAACACAAAGTTAACATGGAACAACATATTAAAGATCTTTTCTTATTGTGGTCTGATGCTGTTGGCCCTTACACTTGATCTAATCTACCTAAAATACATTTTAACATCCATAACTCCAAAGACTTTTTCATTCAAATGTACAGGTTTTGGTTTGTTCACCTGATTTGGGGTTGAAGAGCACTGGAGAAAAGGAGGAGGAGGAGGAGGAGGAGGAGGAGGAGCTGTTTGGTAGGCCAGCTCCTCTCCTGCTGTATCTGCTGCCGTCACTGCTGCTCCTCAGACGAGCTGCTGGATGTCCAGGTCCTCCTGCAAGTGCCTTCACCTCCTTAGAAGGAGCCACTGAAGGAGAGAGAGAGGGAGCTCAAAACTGACCCAGTTCTGTGTTTAACTTCCTCCAATTCTGTTTCTGTTCAAACAGACTTCGATAACAGCGACGCTTCCTTAAATATCAGAGATAAGAAAGACACACACAGGTCACAGTGATGGCTGGGGGTGTTTGCTCTAAGAAGGGCAGATTTGTGGCCTTAGTGCCCCTGAACTGCCCCTCTGATCAGTCTAAATCCTCTTCTAGTGATGTTAAGAAGTGCTCTTCTTCTTTTTGATTATTCCCTTTGACATCTTTGGTTTGTTTACTGTGCACGCATTTTTAAGAGTTTCAGTATTAGTTTGAGTTTTTTAAATTAGAATATGATGGGTATTTGTCAGATCAGGTATTACAAAACAGACATTTTCTGAAAGTACCTGACTCAGAATCAGAATCAGAAACAGAATCAATTTTATTCGCTATGCAAGTTTACACCAACACAGAATTTACTGTGGCAGGATTGAGCATACACAGAACATATATGGAAAAGAAAAGATAAACTAGTATAGAAATAAAAATAAAATAAGGGGTATAAAAAAAAAGTCATGTCAACATCTCAGTCTCAATAAACACCAGTGTCTCCTCATGCTTGTTGAAGACATTTCCTGTATATTTTTATCTTACTCTAGCTAGCACATCCAATCAATCTTTGCAGGATTAAACACCAGCTCAACCGACCAGATCGTTCAGTCTCCATTGCTGTAACAACAGTATGGCCAGTCCAGTCAACTATAAACTCATTGTGTCTCAAGATTACAGAACATCTAGTTTCTGGATTTATCTCACTGCAAGACCCCCAACTGCTGTTCGACAAAACATCTTCCTCTTTATATTTTTTTCTCCACACCTACTTTAAGTTTTAGTTATAACCTTGATGCACAATGCTGCATATCACAACCACACACTGGAGCAGACCTGGTTTCTCTACAGTGTAAACAGAGAAATAAATACCTTTGCTACTTACTCAGGTTCACTCAAGTTCTCACTCATCTGTTGTGCTGCTCTCTTATTGTTATGCATTGAATATATTATGAAACATACATAAATATGCTAGTTTACTTAATGAGAAACAGAAAAGGTCCCTAAAGGACCCTGAAGACCCACCGTCCTCCTTAAAGACCTCTACGCTAAACCAGATGTGATGCAGTATGGTAAAATCAGTGTTACTGTCAAAGGAATTTCAGCCTTCAGTTTGTTAGAGATGATTTCTGTAAGAGAGTGAATTAGGAACTCTGATATAGGAGCCTAATATAGCACAAAAAAATCATCAATCAAAACAAGCATCGTATTTCTCTCCCTTCACTACATATGGCCGAACAAACTCAAGTTAACAGTTAAAACTTTTACAAGCCTCAGTCACCTCTGAAGTCTGCACAGTGTTTGATACCTCGAGGATTTTTGCCAGAAAGCACACATTATAAAGTCGCTAAATTAAGCAGTCTCTTTTGTTTACAGCGAGTCTACACGAAGCTAAGATTCACTTTTGAAAATCTTTAACCACTGATTTGATTTTATGACAGGATGACACAGTGAGTCAGAGGTGGTGACCTCATACACCCGGATAATAAAATGATAAAGTTAATTTGTTTACGGTTTGATGAAACGTGTCACGGCCTTTGTCTCATCATAACAATAATACTTTCCTGTTCAGGATAATAATTAATCCAATGCTTCTTCTTGTAACCATGGTTACTGCACAAATTGACCAAAATAAATTGTATATGTAAAACTTAAATCACCATGAAACTTTTCACAGTTGATTACTGACATGAAGATCACACGTTTTCTAAAATGATACGTTTAAATATGTAGGAATATAGACGGGAATCAACTTGGAAGGTTTGGTGGATGAATGTGTTTCATCTTGTTTTCTGTCTTTCTCTTCTGTCAGTTACACAACAAATACCAAACAAATCTTCTATTCTTAAGGAAAACCAAAGTGCAAATATTAATAATTCAACTTGAGTTATGGTTTACCACATCTCAGTTCGAAACATGACAGTGACACAATGGCAGCTCTAAATATATTCATGAAACTCTCTAAAGTATGGTTGAAAACACCAAAGCCGTGACCTCTGACCTCTATACTACAGTATTTGTTTGTGGTGCTGATCTGCACTGAAACATTTAATGAGCTCAGGAGTGGAGCGGTTCTTACCTGCTGTTCGAGGTCCCATCTCTCCTCAGCTGTTTATCCGGTCGCTTTGCAAAGAAAGCCGCTGAGGATGAATCCAGAGGAGGAAGAAGACTTCAAACTTTCATATAAACAGACGAGACGACAGGCAGAACATCAGTGTGGAACAGCTCTGTAACTCCACACAGACCTGGTGACAAGTTTTCTTAATCAGCTGGTCAGTTAAATGAGTGTGGTGTTTACAGATCTGAAAGCGAGGGGAGTCATCCGGTGACGGCTAAATATTAAACCCTTGAACAAACAAACTGACCCTCAGCAGGAGGGAGGAGGAGTTCAAGTCCTGAGTACAACAATCGAAAAAAAAAAGGAACAACCTGCTTTTGCTTCGGTGGTCGATCTTGAAGATGCTGCATGTGAAATCCTCCATAAAAATCTTTACTGTGCAGATGAAAACATTTCTTGAATTTAGAAAAAGCGTAATAAAACCGAGAACGTCTTAAATTCAGAGCTTCATAGCAAACACAAACTGCACAGAATGGTGCATAATTAATACTAAATCTTAAGTGTTTGAGATGGATATTTAATTGAAAAGATTTAATAGATTTCATTACTTTAATGACTTTAAATTCAAGGAGTTCGAACAGTCTCGACTCCACACACTTGCAAAATCATTTCCTCAGCTGTGACAGCGAGCCATATGTTTGAGGCTGTGTGGTTTCAGCTTTTAATATCTGAACCAGAGCTGAATGTTTCTGATAAGGCTGAAAACTATCAATAATATCAGTGTTTAAGCTTTTGCTTCATCGCTCTCAGTTTGTGTTTTCTGCTGATAACAGTGGATTTCTCCATGAAAATCCAGCGTTATGCAACTTTTACACAAAGAGACTTTTGCAGCTCTGCAGCAAACAGAATCAGCAAACAGGCGATTGTGTAAAGTCTGAAGGAGAGTTGTCGCCTACAAATGTAGCTGAGCTTCAACCTGGTTGCCATGCAGAGTGTGAAGGAGGCTGCAGCTGGAGAGGAAAAGGAAACACAAAGATCATTTCTGCTCCGGTGGATAAAGGAGAATCAGGGCAAAGGCAAAAGCAGCAGAGATTTCCATGAGTCGATACAGTGCAGAGATCATCTCACTTTTAAAAGCCTCATATGTTGTTTGATCGAAAGATCAGTGTCTTCTCTAAAATGCAACCACAGCTTTATTAGTCTGGTATTTTCCTTTTTTTAAATTGATGGGAGTATATTTCATGCTTTCGATGCAGATAAAAGACAAATAAACATCTCGAACATGTCTGAACCTGCCAGCTGAGTGATTTGGACAACGTGGCTGAGAATAACAATGAAGAAATATGCCATCATCATCATCATCAACAACAACAACAACAACAACAACAACAATGACGACATGTCGCAGGCAGAGTAAACATGCTTCTGATAAAGCCACATTCTGTTGTGTCTGCTGGAGGAACATTCCGGACTCTCAGAGCTGATCAGTGATCAATCACTGAGTCACACTCTGCCAACATGTCTCCTCAAACTGAAGATAACAGCACAGAGATAAAAGGACGGATGACAACGCATGAAAACACAGAAACATACGGGAAGAGATTGATTTTTACACACATTCATACGTTTGTTTGATATCACCAGCAGATAATACAGATACAGACAGTGACGCAAGCTGTGAGAGTCCATCCCAGTTTTTAGATTTGCTGCTTTAATATGTGCTAACCACTAATATCAGCCATGAAACTTTGTACAGGCAGTCATGATTACCATATGATAATGTCATTAACATTCATCTTTCATAGAGCCTGATATTGATTATATTATATTGACATAGTTTCCTTCCTAGTCCTTGAGTTGACAGGATGAGAAAGACCTCTACCACATTGTGGGTCCTAAATCTATGTCAGGGTTATCTTGATGAAACTAATCCCAGTGTTTGGTATGATCATGTGCTGTCACAGCCTCGCAGCAAGAAGGTTCTTGGTTCAAATCACCCATTAGCCCGGATGTGGAGTTTGTATGTTCTCCCTGCGTCTCTCCGGGCTCTATGGCTTCCTCTCACAGACATGCAGAGTGTGAATGCTTGTTTGATGTTGTTTGTGATGAACTGGCAACTTGTGCAGGGTATAAACCGCCTCTGCTGGGTTAGCTCCAGTCCCGTGCGTCCCTGATAAGGTTAAGCAATCATGGAAATAGTATGTAATACACCTGCCGGTTCACCTTATGTTTTTCACTCTAAGGTGGTCAAAATGTGACATAGTATCCTCCTAGTACAATCGAAATAAAGCTTTTGTTTAGGTTTAGGAGCCAACACAACTTCTTCTCGAAGATCTCGAAGAACAATCAACATCCTCCATACGTGGATGTTCTTCATGCTACATCTGTCCTCCGCACCTTCAGTAACACACATTTACTTAAAACGTGAGGCTAACGAGACTCTGACGCAGTGTCCTCTAGTGAATCTCGTTAAACTACGTAGAATTGAACATTTTCTAACAAGCTCCGCATCATATCAACACAAGTGTCTGTTATCACTCTAAGATACAGTTATCAGTGTCAAGTAGTCCTCTGAATTTTGCATGACCTCGTTTTTCTGCTTTGTAGGAATCGATCATTTCTATTGAACAGTGATCTCAATTATTCAAATTCCTTGAAGCTCTTGAAGTATAAAGGTCAGTGAGATAACCAACATTTTTTTGTTTTTCATATTTCACATTTCATATTTGTATGTGGTTGATAGAAAAACCTTTCACGTTTTCATCAGTGCCCAAAGAACACAGGTTCTTGAGAAGTTTGTGGAGTGTTTATAGGAACCAGTTTGCAGAACCAGAACAGTTTAATCACAGTCACAGATAAAAATCATTTTTTGGCACCATATCTTCCAAACGAGTGTCTGAACTGGGTAAGCGAGTCTTTTACATGAGACAGTTTGTGTCGGGAGCTGCACTGTCAACCACAAACAAACTCTGCAGTCTCTCAACCTTCGACACAGTGACCCCGGAGCTCTGAAGATCCTGTGACAACACACCAGAGTTTCTGCATCATTTGATTTATTTGTGTACTTGCTTCTTTAGAGGTGATTAAATGCAATCAAGAGCAGCTGTTGTAAACTATCCGACTTTATACCGTCGGAGTAAGCGAGTAAGATCCTGACATAACTGTCATCTATAAACATTTTACTGTTTTTCCTGCCAGGACTTGGATTATTTTCATTGGACGCCTCCGGTGCTCATTGTTTTTGTCGACAACATGATGTCATATTTTTACAGATCCCACCTGAAGGCATGCAGATCAAGTCACCCATGCAACCCGACACAAACTCTGCTCCATGCAGCCATCCTGCGTTACCAAACCACCAAAGAGATATGATCGTACTGAAGTGAAACTATGTTTAAACATTTGGCTTATTATGTCACTCAAATTTTTATAGCATGCAGGGAACCCTACAGGAATGTATTTTCTCTAACCTAGAGAACACTTTGTCATGTTTTCTGTACTATGAGGGAACCAAAGAGGGTCTTGCATCATTTTTTTTCTCCAATGGATGGGCATCACAGAGAGCAATGCTTCATTTTCTCCAACAGATCTCCACTGGAAGGGCTAACTTTTTTGTGATGGTTTGCAGATGTGGTGGGAAATTTTTTTACTTCTTGTTTAGTTGTTTTACTTTAACCAAACTAAAGAGTTTTTAATGAAAACTGAAGAAACTCATATTTCGTTTCAAACACTTTGTTACACACATACAGGAATGAATTGACTGAATGGAGACAGCAGTGGCATGAAGGATATATAGGAATCAGTCACTAAACTCCCCATCACTGAACGCTTGGTAGAAGTGCCCTTGAGCAAAGCATATCAAACCTCCAGTTGCTCATCATGTTCATGAAAACTTGAAGAATAAAGAATTTGATTGAAAACTGTTGGAAGTTTAAGTTTGATTGATGCACATTTCAGCCGGTGGTGTCGCACTGCCTGGAGAAGAGAGTATGCTCTTAACTTATGACACAGATTTTTTTTTAAAGGTGACCGGTTCAGCAGAAGACAAACGCTCTGTGTTAATAACAGTGACAGTTAAAAGGCACTCTTACATATTTAGCTCGCCCAGTCGTATTCACACATTGTCACTTAACCTCAGCAGCTTGACTTCAGGGAGGAAGGATGATTATGAAATCAACATCAGACACAGAGGAGGTGCAGATTTTGCAATACTTACTGACCCACAGACGAGTGAGACAACTTCACAGTTACAAACTTTGAGAATAATGCCTCATTTTTGACATCCGCTCTAACATTGGATATTTATGAGTGGATACCTTTGCCTTTCTCAGGGAGGATGAGGATTTGCTGTAACATTTCACGATCACTGATGATGTAATGTCGTCCTGATGATCTAATGCTGTTTGTGTCCTGATTTCACAGATCAGTAAACTCCACAGTCACAGTCAATATGTGTTATACAGAGCCTTCAACATCATGTCTATATTTTTCAGTATTGATTCAGAGTGTGTACTTTACACCTGAAGGTCATTTCACACCACTGGATGTAGAAACATCTGCACAATCTATGTCTATGTTCAGGATACTCTGCCTCATCTTTACTGTAACAGAGAAATGCTGCCCTCTGCTGGAAAAAAGCTTCTGGCACAATAAAGTTTGTCTGTTGAATTATCTCACCTTGTTTCTTTTCCTTCCTATTTCCATTGCAGAGCCAATCACAAGGTAGTACAGGAGGGAGTGTGATGGAAATGTCCAATGTATGAGATGCTGTATGTATTCTTCTACTTATAATTTCCCCTGTTGAACTTGTGCACTAGTGACCGCGAGGGTGACGTATGTAACCCAACTGGTGGAAAGCATGCCTAACCACAGAAACTTCCTTTTTCTACAGCGTCCTGTCCTTGTTTGGTATAAATATCCCTGCAAAGGCCTCACTGACAGACTGCCTGTGTACTCCTGACCGCTCCCTCTGTACAGAAATGAATAAATAAAAAAGACAACTGTCATTGTCCAGCTCTTGATTTCAGTATTTCTCTGTGGTTTTTGGGAAGGTAATCACATTTTTCCATGACAGGAGGACAGAAAGAAGAAAAGAAGAGTATGGTGATATATAAGCCGCTAGTCCTTACCAACAGGGAGCGCCAGTGTTCAAGTCAGGCTGCCATAAGTACAGGACATACAGAGAATTGAAATTGCATTCAGGCAGTAAAACACCTTTTCTGTACCCTAGAAAAGTATATTAATATTTTAGATTAGTGCTTGAGACTAACTGTACACTGGAGGTACAAAGACAAGATTCAAAACAAAGCATCTATCTGACAACTTCTCAAGTATGTCTGGTTTATTAGATTAAATTGGACGTCTACCATGAATGAGGTCATCTGCATGCATCCTTCCTCCTTAAACCTGCTCATCACCGCCCTGTTTGACTTCTTGCATCACTAATCTGTTCCCTCAGCTGACGACAAGAGACAAGAGGAGCCAGAACAGCAGCGAGAGATAACGCGACACAGCAGAAACCTTGACGGAGAGCCACAGAATTTCAAACCAGTTCTTGCTTTCGTTCTCTCGACCTCAGAGGAAAGGTGTGGGAGTTGCTACTTTGAATATTCTCTCACTGTGTTCAAAGGCACATCATAAATCAGGCTGGTAACAGTTTGCAGACCTCCTTTACACATTTTGTTGGCAGCTTCACTGCCAGGCTCTGTTGGAAAATGCTGATTTGTTGTAGCACATGAAAGCTACGTAGACTTCTCTGAACGATTCTTTGACATGGTTGGTTTGTCCTGATACTCGAACCAGTCTCTGTCAAGAAGGTAAATAAACCAGGAGGCTAGTTGTCCTCTTATGGCAGCTATATCGATGTCAGCGATTATGGCCCCTTAGACTCACTATCAACACGTAGAACAAGTAAACAACTGGATTAAAGAAAGGACGCAAATCACTGAATTACTGAGAGAATGAAAGTTACTGATAAACCTGCGTTAGGAATCTTTTGTTTTACTCGACTCAGCTCAACAGTTTTTTTATCATCTCAAACATATCACACCAGTCAGCTCCTCATTTTAATTTATAATTTAATTTATACCTTCATTTCCAGCAGGCTGTTCATGCAGTGATCTCCTGTCTTGTCAGCTTCAGCTCATTCAGATCATCTCTGTACAGACACTGTATTTACTGTCTGTGGGAAGAAACTTCACAGTTAGGAGAGAGAAATGATTGAAAGATTCAAGAGTCAGAGCTTTTTATTTGTCACATTCATGATGCGCAGTATTACTCTTAAAGGCTATTAAAGATAATTATGATTATACGAGTCAAAAGTTTCCTCATGTTGGAAACCAAAACTTCTAGAAATGCTTTTTTACGTTGCACTGTGTGGGTGATATGTGTCATTTATGTTAAATAAGACACGTGAACATTGGAACAGGCTGTTTGTGTGTGTGTGTGTGTGTGTGTGTGTGTGAGTGTGGGTGTGTGTTTGATGTTTGAGCATAGTGAGGCAAATATTAACTTTGTCCAAAGTACATTAGGGTTCTTGAATTACGATGCACAAATGCCAGCAGAGTTTATGTATTTGAGAACTATCCTCCTCTGAACTTCAAACTCTGATAATCAGAGTCATTGAAGACTCGTCAGTTATCGGGTTGTGTGTCAGAGACAGTGAACGATGGACATACATCATGGGAAACATGAACAGAGATCGGTTCATCTGTTTACTGCCAGAACAAAACTTTAAACTTTAATATATCAATGGTTTATTTTAATCCTAATCTAATCAGTTCTTCTTCCAAGTGGCCAAAAAAAAGCAACGAATAAAAACTAGAAACCAAAGTTTCTTCTATTGGGTTTAAATCAAAATGAGTTTCATAGCAGTGTTAGCCGCTTTACCCAGATCTAGAAGAAATCAATCAGTTAATGCAAGATGTGTTGGGCTACAGATAGCAGCTACTTACAGTCAGTGGTGTGTTTGACAGAATGTGCAGTTAAACGTGCAGAGAGGCCAGAAAAATGTTTGAAAGTATGGTTGTACTTTGTGCCTGTGGGGTCTGGATTATTGCAGTGAATATGAGTAACATGATGAAGCTGGAGAAAAGTTTAGCTGCTCCGTGTTTGCAAGTTTCTTCAACTCCGGGTATTGTCGTAATATTTGACAAACGATACTCAGAAAAATAAGAATTCCCACTTCACGACGCTCTTCTTTGCTTCCTTTCTGCATGTTTTTGTTGCTGAGTTTGAGTCTTTGGTGGAAAAATACAAATCACTGTGTTTGAATCATGTTGTAATGAGATCTAGCGTCACTGATTGTGTCACGTCTTTCTTTTTAACTGTTTTTTTAACTTCTGCCTCAGATTCCAACTAAGTTCAGTCTATTTGTGCACATGTAAGCACTGTTCATGAAGTTCATATATGCAGCTCAGCGTTATTTCTGATGCTTGTTTCTGCTTTTTAACGTCTTTCTACGTTTAAACCAGGAAGCGACACGCTGTAAGGGAAACATCTGTGATTTGATTTACATCATTTAGCATGAACCAGCTTCTACAGTAAGCTTCAAACTAATGAAACATTCGAACCCCACAAAGTGCAGTAAGCAGGTATATTTCCATTTAAACAGGTAATCAGGTGGCTGCTGTGATGTCAGTCTGTCCTGCAGGTGAAGATCAAGACTTAGACTACTGTATGTACATCGCTGGTCCTGAGTACTCGTTTAGTTTCATGTGTAAGCATGCAAATGACAATGAATAAACCTTGAAACCTTGAAACCTTGAAACCTTGAAACCTTGAAACCTTGACTGCAGCCTTCTTCAGCCAGCAGAGAGAAGCTTAACCTCCACACAAGCTCAACCTCGGGGCTGAAGCTCGGATCTCCTCAGTGTCAGTGCTGACTTCAGATCATCGCGATAGACGGACTGTGAACAAAGTGTGACCTCTGTGCATGGATCATTATTATGCTTTTTAAAATATTTTAAATAAGTGACATTTTATGTTCCTAGACAAAACATTAAACATGTTTCAGTTTTATTTCTTACCTTAGTTCAGTTAGTACATGTGCTACATGAAATATTTAAATAAAATCAAACGTTTGGAAATAATCAAATAAAAATTCATGATTCAACATTTGACTCTGTATTCTACAAACTAGCAAATATTTAAAATACCTGTAAGAGCACAACAGTCCTAAAATTAAATGAAAACTTTTCTAATATTTATAGTCCAGGTGTGCTGAAACTCAAGCTGCAGTCTGACTTCCTGCCAGGATCAAGTCAGCTTAGCATCGCCTCCAGTGATCAGATTGTTTTGGAAGGTAATCTGTGCCGGGGGCAGAGTGTGTGTTCTTTGTCATTCACCTCCAAGACACACACACACAGAGAAAACTCTGAAAGACGCTTCAAAGCTCTCAAAATGTATCTTGAGTTGGTGCTCATGAATATCTTTGTGTGTGTGCATTCTGCATGCAGCCATCCTTTTGTATGTGTGTGTGTGAATGTTTATGTGTGTGTGTGTGTGGTCTTTGTAAGATGAGGATGTTCCCCCTGAGGTGGTGGATGTACAGATCACTTTCAAAGCCGAGAGATTTGTTCCCCCCTCCATGAACAAAATGTTCCCGGCTGCCGGTACGACAGCAGAGCCTCTCAAAAAAAAGCCCTGATGTGTTTTGATAGCAGCGCTGTGAAAAGAAGCGTAATGCCGCGGCTTTCTGTGCTGTTCATCCCAAATCACAGAGCAGACAAACAGAACACGAAGGCTGATAGCCGTCTTACAGAGAGCTCTGGCGGAGCAGAGCGGGGGTGCAGAGACAACTTTCAACAGGGGGGCTCTCTGCACAGCGTGCTGCCTTTGTCTCAGTGTTTACAGAGGAAAACAGTGAGATGTTCAAATGTCTGTCAGCTCACCGCAGGCTTCAGGTGTCTGTCAGAGAAGTAACAGGGTGTATTTAGTGATTTTCCTTTGTTCTGGTTCAGGTTTTTGTCACTGCTGTGTCTCTGTCCTTTGAACAAAAGCCCATATTTATGAGGATGTTATTTATACACCCCGGGCTATCTGTAACTTCAATGCAAGATAAGAGCGATTCAAGCAGTGAGCAGCAGCTTAAGTGTGTTGACCATTACTAGCTCATCATATGGCTGCAGATCGGGGTCCTGTAAACAAACCCAGGTGTGAGGCCTCCCCTGTGCCTCATTCTCAATTTGAACTCCATTACTGAGAAATGTTCTAGCTGCTGTCTGTGACTGCGATACCAAACCTCTGGTCTGAAACGTGAACGTGTCTCTGTGACTCGAAATCTACTTCATCACTCACATAAGTGAAGCTGTCATGTCTGTAATACAAATTCAAACATTGTGAACTTGTGATCTTCTGATGAAGGACTGTTGTTGTTTTGTAGCCAGGTTAGGGAGTCGTTGACAGCGGTGTCCCACAGGGGTTCATTCTTGGTCCTCTTTTATTCACTGTGCACATTATCAATGTTTTCTCTGCCACTCCAAGTTTTTACATACATTTCTATGCAGATGATATGATTCCATACATGACAGGCTCTTCCCTTAATTATTTCATCATTGCAAATCTACAGAACACTCTTGATCTCTCTTATTAAACTGAAGCATGTTGACAAAACAAAACTGATTCTGTTCTCAAGGTCACTAAAGAATATTTATCCTACGACCCATATTTCTACTCTTCAGGATTCTCTAGAGAATTTAGAGTTCTGGGTGGACACTAAATGAACTTTTAAGATCCGCAAGGATCACCTGACAAGCAAACTGGAGGTTAATAATGCCGTGAGTTAATAATAAATGTTAACGTTAACGTAACTTAACCCAGTGCGATGAAATCTAACAGCAGGTTGGTTTCAGAAAAACTGTTCAACAGTTTGCTGGGTCAAATTATTAGAATGATTTGTTGTCACTCAGCATGTCAACAGCACTCTGCAACTGTGAAGTAACTGTACCCCAAGGATGCACAGAGCTTCGTACAGATTCACACCGGCTATCATCAATATCAATATTTATAGGGGAAAGCGATGACACAAAACCCGGACCAAGACCTTTTCTGTAGCACGATTAGTGACTTGACACATGAGAACAACGACAACGACACATTTTGTCAAATCTCTATCGCTGTCAGACAATAGCTGATTGTATTTCAGCCAGTGTGGGATCGATACTATTCAGACTACAAACGGAAACCAGATGCCAAAATGCTCCTACAGACTCATACACTGACATGTTCACAGAGGTCAGGGTCAGCTTACAGTGAATGATGATGAAATGTTCCATATTAAATGCTGTATTATATTTTATCATACATGTGGAGACTCTGAAGGCTCTTTGAGACTCAGAGGTCACTAACTCATCACTCCATGTGTAGTTTCAGACATTTTGGTGTGTGTTGTGAGCAGTTATTAAAACCTCCATATTCCTTTAAGACAGACTGGACATTGAACATTATACAACCCTCTGCTCCCTCACAGTGCCTCTCTCTCTCTCTCAGTTCACTGTGTTGGACTCCGGAGCTGACGACCTGACGCACTCTTGTACCAGAGCGCAGCTGTCACCATTACTTCATGCTTATTGGCCCAAGACCGAGAGAGGCAAAGGCAAAGCAAGCAAAGGCAAACAACTGGAGAGAGAGAGGGAGAGAGAGAGAGAGAGAGAGAGAGAGGGAGAGAGTTGGACCCCTGCGCTCCGCTCCATCGATCCGCAGAGGCGCACAGAGGAGCTTTACCGGACGTTGGCCACAATTTTCTGCGCTTTCTGTTTTTTTAGTTGGAATGCCAAAAGTGTTTGGAACATGCAACTGGGCAATTTGGTACGGTAAGACTGTGTCGGTTCTGTTGTCTGACTCTCGTGTCGTCTTGTTTTAACCGTGTTTCCCAGGGCTCAGACAGACAGACAGACAAAGACCGAACCCTATCGACCTGTGAGGGAGACAGAGCTGCACTTTGCCTCGCGTCAATGCGAGCTTTGAAGTTTGGAAACTGTTTTACTTGAACACAGAGAGAGAGCGAGATCAATGATACAACTGTGAGTATTAGAAAGAGTCATGGAGCTGCTGTTACACTGACACGCTGAGAGGAAGATGATGATGGAGCAGCTCATGTCAACAGTGACACACACATTTGTTTATGCAAGCAAAGGCTGAGGGTCAATGCTCACATTGAGGTTTGACATCCATCCTCTTTAATCATCATCATCAGGAATATCTGAAGACAATCAGGTGATTTTGCTAATTAATAATATGCATAAAACATATAAACATACTTCATGCAGGTTGCAGTATACATGCAGTGTTCTGGTCAAGATCCTCTCAAACTCACTCATGCTCGAGTCAGATCACTGAGATGTTCAGAGTGATGGTTTCTGGCAGGGTCACCGCTGAATGTGCATACCAACATCGATGCACTGGTTTCTTCATTCAGTGGTTCTGGTTCGCAAATACGTTCCAGGGAACGCCAAGAGTCTTTGACAGATTTCCAGGATGTTTCTTAAGAATATTTGTTCAGCAACATCTGTATCATTTTAGTTGAGCTCTGAAATGTAACCGAGTTGTCTCTCCCTGGGCTTAATACCACCGCAAAGTAAGTGAAGTCCCAGAGGAGCAACTCCCAGCATGCTGTGTTCTTTGAATGTCAGGGCTGAAACTCTCGATTAGCTGTTGGACAGAAATCGACGATGACTTTTGCCAACGGATGAATCGATTAAGATATCTGTCAAGCAGAGATGGTTGGAAACAGTTTCTCGTTGTACGTTAACCTGTGACAAACTCTGCAGAGTCCACCTGCAGCTGGCAGCTCGTAAACTGACTCGTCACTGAAGACATCATGAACTTCCTCATCTGAGCTCAATTTCTTTTCCTCATTAATACCAAGAAAGTTCTGTCATCTTACATTAAACGATGTTGACCTCAATGATGTTTGCTGTTTATCATGATGTAAGCTTGTGGATTTTCTTAATCAGCTCTGTGCGGCACATTGTGTAACCTTGGTGAGAGCTGGACCTTTATCTAGTAGTTGGTCCATACTGGGCTCTTCAACCCTCCCTACGGAGGTGGACTCTCACGACACTCAACCTTTCCAGTGTTGCCATTCCTGGCTGCCCCGTTGACCTCTGACCCCTTTGGTGAGATGTGAACATGAATGTTTCAGAGGAGGAGAAAAGAAGCTCCTAGTTAGGGCAACACGGCAGCATCGTGGCCATCTTTCTATTTTGGGTCGCATCCTCACACTGAGGCTCCACTCACAGCCTGACCTTTGACCTGCATGAGTGGAAAGTGGATGGAGATTTCCATTAATGAAGCCAACAAATAACCATTTAAATTAAATGTTGTCTGTTAGATGTTAAACAAACTTCAAACTGGGCTGAAACTAAATTTACCGTCTTCGTTAGTCTTTCCAACAATCATCAACGCTGGCCTGGTCGAAATAAACGTAACCTACACGTAACAGAAGCCGATCTTTGGAGACAAAGGCTCAGATTGTTATTCCGAGTGTCTGACAGGCCAACAGAAACAGACCTTTTGTTTCAGCAGAAACAGCCGTTATCACATCACGGGTCGTTTTACAGTATCAGAACATTGTAACTTCATCCAAACTGGACAGAAACAAAATGAAACTAAACCATAACCAGCTTTGTTAGTACTTGAACTGGATGAAGGTTGTTGTTGAGTTTGTTGTGTAGGTTATAGATATTTCATTTCTTTTATTTGATTCTACTTCTGTAGTGTATATTACACTTTCTGCTGCTGTAACAAGTGAATTTCCCCGTTGTGGGATAAAAAAAGTCTAATCTAATCTAATCCAATCTAATAAAAAACTGGTTGAGTCACCGTTCTCAGTTGCACACTAAAAGGATTGACATGCGTGATCATGCATGAGGTTGTTCTCTGCTGACTCCACGATATCTTTAAAAAGCAAATGGTTGTTTCCTGTTATGTTAATGTTGTAAATCTCATAGATATAACCTTTAATGTGTGTTGTTGTAACATGTGGTGTGGTTTTCTGCAGGTAGTGGTTGTGTTCTGCCTGTGGGGTACTGATGTCAGCAGAGCTTATGTTTTTCAAGCCAGTAGACCTTCAGATGGAGGAGACAACCCACCACCTCACACTAAAGGTGAGACCAGCCTGGAGGTTTGATTCAAGACAAAGCATCATTCAATCATCACGTTATACACACTTTAAAACTAGTGGTTTACATGTTGTAGCACTGAAGAGGAAATACTTTTATTTCACCAAGCGCTCGCCAACGACTAAAAGTCAGTCCCAGATTTAGTCTTTTACATTGCCCACTCACCCAGCTCCTGTTCTGGCACGACACTGGCTCCTTTGTTTAACTGAAAACCTCTTTAATCTCGGGGTCCAAAGCTATTTTAGTATCGGTGTAAACACCAACTCCACTCCTGTGCTTTAACCTCCCAGTTTGGACAGCATGGATTGAGCTAACTACCTTTAGCAGCAAGTAAAACTCACTGTGCATCAGGAAACTCTGTGAATCACAGAGAGTTGAGTAAAACATTTCCTCCATAAAATACGTGTGACTAGTTACATCATGTTGCTGTAATGAGTTGTGTTAGGCCTTGTTCTTATTGTGCACTGAAGTGAAGCTGCTTCAGTTTCCAGTTGTTTGCAGTATGTTCTGGTTCTGTAGTTTAATCTGTGTGTACACTCCTTTAAAGAGCAAATAACATGTGTGCATCTTAAGAAAGCAAAATCAGATTTATGTCTGAAGACGAGTGCAGTATGTTTGCAGCAGTCATGTCTAACTGTGGCCCTCTTCCCCCCTGCAGTCGTCTCAGAGTGGGTCAGCTCAGCGGGCTCCTGTAAGGGGAGATGCTTTGAGCTGGAGGAGGCCAAACCTCCAGGATGCAGGTGTGACAATCTGTGTAAAACCTACTACAGCTGCTGCTCCGACTTCGACGAGATCTGCCTGAAAACAGGTCAGTCCTGCCTCTTTACCTCCACTGACATATTATTGTCCAGCACTGTTTGACAGTTCATCACAAAAGAAAGCAGGCAAGAAGTTTTTCTTCAAAAAAGACGTCACTGCTTAAATAAAACCAGCGTGCCTCTGCTCTCCCGTGATCAGTTTACAGCTGAGGACAGTGTGCTCTCACTCAGTCGTTTCTAGTTCATCTGAACAGTTTGTTTCCTTTTCATGGTCAGGTCTCACACTAAAGGAGCATATATGGTTGTTTTTCTTGTTTGCGTGGTTTAACGTCAGTAGCAGCTCGAATTCAAAAATGTTCTGAAAGTTTCCGTCAAGGTTTGCAGAAACATCCAGTTATCATACACTTATATACACACTGTGTGTGTGAGTAATGCTGTGATTGGTTTAGATTAGATGGAAGAAGTAAAAAGATAAATGTACACATGTACTGATGCTGCTTCTCTGTGCATTACATCAGAAACAGTAAGAGGTAATGGAGTTACTAAGTGTGTTTGGAGCAGCAGTACTACAGTAGCTGCAGTACTCAGAAGGTTACACAACCAGATTAGTGCTTTCTGTATTACACTGATAAATGACAGATGTCTCAGAGTTAGCCAATCATCTGATGCTCATTTAGACTCTGGCTTGAAAACATTAAGCGCTGGGATAGTTTCCAAATTCTGATTATTGCAGCTCACAGCCATGAGCTACCAGTGCTGAGTGCGTTCATTTGTGCTGTCTTTCATCGTGTGGTCAGCCTCGCTGTGATGTTTTTACTCTAATGAAGTGATATATTTTGTATTCCCGTGGCTCAGCGGGAGGTTTCGAGTGCTCTCAGGATCGCTGTGGGGAAGTGAGGAATGACGACCACGCCTGCCACTGCTCTGAGGACTGTCTGGAAAAAGGAGACTGCTGCTCGAACTACAAGTCACTCTGCAAAGGTGCTTATCTTTATTTTATCTCTGTACGTGACAAATACAGATGGAGAATGAAAGTGCACGGAAGTAGGTTAATACTCTGTGATGTTGTTTCCATGTGAGGTGAGACCTCGTGGGTGCAAGAAGAGTGCGAGGAGATCAAGAGCGCCGAATGTCCCAAAGGGTGAGTCTAAACAACTGAAACAAAATGCTGTGATTCACATGTTTGGTGTAAAGATACAGTTCTACAATGTCACAATTGCTACTTGTGAATTGTCGTCCTGCTCAGCTTCATCCGTCCTCCCCTCATCATGCTGTCCGTCGACGGGTTCAGAGCCTCCTACCTGAAGAAGGGCAAATCCGTCATCCCCAACATGCATAAACTCAGTGCGTCTTATATTCCATTTCTTAGTAATGCAGAAGTCCTGATTTGTGTGAATCGTGTAATTTGGTTGCCAAAGAATGAAAGTTTACATGTGTTTCCTCTCAGGTGCGTGTGGTACGTCAGCGCCTTACATGCGACCAGTCTACCCAACAAAGACCTTCCCAAATTTATACACCCTAGCCACAGTAAGTGACGCTGGTTGGTTCATATCACAGTAAAGCGTTGGTTGGTAATATGTCCTCCCACGTTAGGTTAAGTCAATACACATATTTGCCAATAGCTGCGTTCAAAAGGTCCCACAGGCCTGTTCATGCTGCTGCAGGACTGCTTTCTAACATATTAACCATGGCGACATTTGCTCTCTCTCTGCAGGGTCTGTACCCAGAGTCTCACGGGATTGTGGGGAACACCATGCACGACCCGGTGTTTAATGCCACGTTCAGCCTGCGCACCAGAGAGAAACTGAACCACCGCTGGTGGGGAGGACAGCCTGTGAGTAAACTGGAGATATGAGCTTGTGATTGGATTGGAGTCGGTTCAAACTAAACAAACCATCGCCAAAGAAACGGTGCTTGAACTTGTTCCGTTGCTGCATTCTTACGTACTCTCAGTTCATTACGGTGATTTCAAGATCCTGGATTCAGAGATTCAAAAGATGTGTTCTGATTTATTGCATACTAACTGGAAAGGTATGCTCCCAAAACATCAGTAGAAACACATGATGGTCGTATAAAGGATGTTACTACGGTGAAGCATCGCACTGTGTTTTGTCTGTTGCTTAAGGAGGCACGTTGTATTTCTTATTTCTTTCTGTCTTTTCTGTTTCTCAGATCTGGATCACGTCAGAGAAACAAGGAGTGAAAGCAGCCACTTTCTTCTGGCCTTGGTACTTAAGTTAGTACTGGAATATTTTTCAATAGCTTCAGACACTGAACGCAGCACCGCAACAGTGACTTACAAAACCTCGACGATCCATGTGGAATGTGGATTATTGTACGTTTATACAACCGGTTAATATCCTAAAAGCTGAGTTTAGAGATAAGACTGAAAGATCTCATGAAGTGTTGGAGAACATTTAAAGTGATTCTTCAACTTCTACTTGTAGTACGGAGACCTTTAAAAACCCAGTGTACGTGCTGTACTTACCAAAACATCTAAAAACCCTTTAAATCTGATCAAAGTTGACCACATGGCTCAGCTTGTGTCATAATGTCACATCTTTGCTCAAACATTTAAAGACTCTTTTCTCTTTATTCCACCTAAACGGCAGCACAGATTTGTTTCAGAAAACATTTGCATGTCCATGACATAACGATCACATGGTGGCATGAGAGGCTGAGCACTCGTCACATCCTGAGACTGACTGACAAAGGATCCAAACACGCAGAAACGGGACAATAACCCGACACACTCGGTCACAACAGAGGCCATTCAAGACTCAAAGCAGCTGAAACACGAGTTTGTTGAAAATCATTTGAATCGAGTCAAAAAGTTGAAGACAAAGTGGTAAAAGACATTGATACGATGATTCTTCTTTGAACCCAACAAGTCTTAAACTGTGAAGAATCTGTTATAATCGTCAGTTTAACTTCCTCCTTCTTCACCATCCTTCAACATGTTTTATCTCCAGGGTTATTCCTCTGGAGAGGAGGATTCTGACCATCCTGCGCTGGCTGCATCTGCCTGATGATGAGAGGTACGTCTTAACTTCATGTCTGTAGAATGACTTCACCCAAGTCCATCTGAAATTGACTGACAGGAAGTGATCTCCTGAATCAAATTTCAAATCGTGTCCTCCAGGCTAAATTTACGTTTTTACACAACGTCCTAACCTTTCTGGAATCAGGGCTGTAGGTTTCTTTCTGGCAGAAACTTTTTTCTGACTTGCAGTAGAAAAAAGCACAGGTTGAACTAATTACACCAAATGTTTGGCTCAGTTCCAATAAAGTGTCCCAATAAGACAGAGAGCCAACACAATATGAACGGCAGCAGGCCGTTGGACCTGTGCCACCTTAACTGAATGCAGCCGTTGAGAAAAGCACAGGACAACACAAACACAGCATCAGATCCAAATCTCATCAAGACATTTGGAGTTATTAACGATTGTTTTCATTATCGATTAGTCTGTCGACTAATTGATAACATATTAAATAGTTGTTTGGTCCATAAAATGTCAGAAAATTGTGAAAAATGTTCAAGGTGACCCAGAAATATTCAGGATGAAAGAAAACAAAAAAAAGTCAGAGAATTTGGACATTTTTTAAAATAATTTAATAGTTGGCAACCAGTTGATTAAAAGACTAATTGTTGCAGCTCTGATCCCCGGTTATAGTTTGTTTAAAGATGGAACAAATGGACCATCTGTATCAGTTAGTGCTACCTCAGCCTGGAAAGGTTTAAAACAAAAGCCTCTGTAAGTTTGAGATGATGGCATAACTGCAACTACCAAACCAGCAAACCATGCACTTACTTCACTAACTTTGAAAAACTGATTTGCTTTTTGACACACAGCTTTTTGTGTAACCCACATTGACGTGGAGGAAAGATTTATGTAAGAAGTGCTGTGTGTTTTATATTTCTTCAGGCGTGTCGGTTGTTTTTGGTGTTGAGCAGATGCCGGGTCAGTGAAGGGGTCACGAGCACGATAAGTTGTTTTTATAGAGTAGTGAGACGTTCACTGTCAGAAACGACAAACTCAGTCAAGTGTTTGATCATCATGGTGACCTCAAAATGTTCATCACGATGAAACTGCGTCATCTCTCTTCAGGCCGTATGTTTACGCCGTCCACTCAGAGCAGCCCGACACCTTCGGACATCGACTGGGACCGCTGAGCAGTGAGGTGAGGGTCAAGAAGTGACAGTATGTTCCCATAAATGTGTTTTGATGGAAAGAGCAAAAAGTTTTCACTTTGTGAAGAGTCAAAGCTCCTAACATGAGATGGAAACACCTTGTTGTGATATGGCGAACATTAAGGTCACCTGGCTCATCCTGTTTTTCGTTGCTTTCCCTTCTTTTGGTTTTCTGACTTAATAATTGGCGCCACCTACTGATTGTCTAAGTAACTACAAAAAGACACAAGCATTCATTCATTCATGTTTTATTTTGTCAAGTCTGCGACACGTTTGGATGGAAACACGTCTAATGAAGCTGCTGAAAGTGTGTGTGTCGCTTCGTTACATCTTTTAATTCAGCATCCTGTTTTTGTTCCCGCCTGTAGCTCGATAACCCTCTGAGGGAGATCGATAACATCATCGGTCAGCTGATGAACGGTCTGAAGCAGATGAACCTTCATCGCTGTGTCAACGTCATCATCGTAGGAGACCACGGTATGACCTCCATATAATGTTTCGTGTTCGTTATATCTCTGTTTTTTAGTTAAATCTGGCCACTTTATTTAAAAGGTTAAAAAGTAAAAACATAAAGATGTTAGACAGCAGCAAGCGCCACCACAACCCTCGATCCATGAGAACCTGCAAGACGAATAACGATACCTCAAGGGTCAGTTGACCCAAATTACAAAAACAAGAGCTTCCTAACACCTCCAAACATTACAGGTGGATGACATTTTGATTGTGATGGTCAAAGTATTAAGAACTGACTCGGAAAAGAATCTTTTAAGAGACAAATTCAGGCTTACTTTGGACACACGTGGTACAATCATGCCCAAAGAACCCAAAGAAGGTTTGTGAAGAAGTGACTCCCCAGAGGAGGATGGAGAGGAGCGGAGGCTGACGACTCGGTGAGCGAACAGAATGAAATAAAGCATTCAGGTCTCGTTGGGTGTTGTCGATTCACAAAGATGAGTCTTAAAGACCTCTTTAGACCTTGTTTGTTGTTCACTGAGTCATTTGAACTGGAAGAAACAGTCGGGGTGTCAGCTGTTGACAGTGTAACCTTTAAAACACACACAGCTGTTTTTAGCTTTGAGGAAAGTCTTTCAGTGGCTGTTCTCTCTGTGTCTCAGGTATGGAGGAGGCTCACTGTGATCGGACCGAGTTTCTCAGCAGCTACCCGCTCAACATCGACGAGATCATGTTGATCCCCGGCTCACTGGGCCGAATACGACCCCGCGACCCCAAATCCACCACGTGTAAGATAAGAGTGACGCAAGAATGTGACTTTTCTTTTTTTTTAAATAAATAAAACTTTATTTCAACATATTTTTCTTTCCAGATGACCCAAAAGTCGTCGTGGCAAACCTGACTGTGAGTAATAAACCATAACTGTCCTCATGTTTGTCTGTCAGAGAGAGAGGTAGGTCAGGTCGTTCATCTTTGTTATTTCAGTGCAAAATGCCGACTCAGCACTTTAAGCCATACCTGAAGCAGCATTTACCCAAGAGGCTTCACTTCGCCAACAACCGCAGGATCGAGGACGTCCACCTGCTGATGGAGAGGAAGTGGCACATCGCCAGGTAAAAATAGAGACAAAATGTCCAAAAGTCCAAAGTGATGTGGTGATTTTGTTTGGTCAGTCCAAAGATGTTGAGTTTAATGTTTAATCTGACCTATAGTGTATAGCACACGACCCCGTCAACCTGTCCTTCACCTCAACCTCCAGTAACTTCGTGCAGTCGTGTTGGAGGATGAGGCGTGGGTAGAAAATGTATGCATGTGATGTTTAATGTATTTATGTGAGGAGTCAGTGGATGCTATTAGTAACGCCTAACATGATATGTTGGGTGTTTTCAATTAAACTGAAGCGTTGTTGAAGTGTCAGACTTTTAATAGTTAGACAGATTCATGATTTTGGAGTTTTCATGTCAAACTGTTGCACAGATCTTTCACAGACTGCTCTGTGATGTTTTTATATTTTTGTGTTTGCTTCAGGAAAATGCCAGAAAAATTGAGGACTCGCTGTGGTTTCTTTGGAGACCATGGCTTTGACAACAAGATAACCAGCATGAGGGTACTGTGGCTGCTTCAGACACTCTGACATGACGTGTTGTATCTGTAACTGAACATTTAACGTACAGCAAGAAACACCACACCATCATCGGCAAATTGTTTCACGCCTGTTTAAGAACTTCAGGTGTAACACAGATGTTTTAGACGAGGACTACATGTTTAATGTGTTCATTTCTTCTTTCCTTCATGCAGACCATATTTATGGGTCACGGACCGAGCTTCAAGTTCCAGAAAAGAGTGCCAGAGTTTGAAAATATAGAATTATACAACGTCATGTGTGGTGAGAACATGATTGTTAATTTAAGAAAGAATGACCTGCTTGAGTCTGTGTGGTCAGATCATGGTTAAGTCTCTTCTTCTGTCTCAGACTTGCTAGGGTTGAAGCCGGCGCCCAACAATGGGACGCACGGCAGCTTGAACGACATGCTGAAAGAGCCGCCGTACCACCCGACCATGCCGGATGAAGTGACGGCGCCGTCACCGGCGTCAGACTCCAAGGCCGCCGTGACCTACGACCTGGGCTGCAGCTGTGACGATGAGGTCAGAGGAGGACGGTGACGTCACGAGCTGCATTAACCAACGTTCGTCCAACAGGGGGCAGAAAACATCTCGTCATGTGTGTTTCTCTGTTACAGAACAAAGTGGAGGAGATCATTGAAGCCTTCAGTCCTGCACCGGATGGAATCTACAGTTACAGTAAGTTCAGTCTGATGAAGAGAAGTGACGTCTAGAAGTGTGATTCAGTGCTGAGGCCATATTTCCAGTTTCCACCATCAGATTCAATATTAAAGTGCAACTTTGTTGACCTCTTTTGGTGACTTAGTGAAATACTTTCTCTGCTTTAAGACTGATGCTTTTTGGACTCTTAATATGGAGGTGATTTAACTGACTCTGTGTGTGTGTGTGTGCAGACAATACACACCTCCCGTTTGGTCGTCCGGCCGTGATGTTCGACACTCGGTACAGTTTGCTTCATCACGTGGAGTTCATCAGCGGGTACAGCAAAGAGCTCGCCATGCCTCTGTGGACAGCATACACACTGCCGCGACAGGTACACACACACTCTTGCACTGAATTCACATTCGTTACCTGGAGACATTTTACAACCTTCAACACGTCGTTTCTTTAAAAAACTGTATTTCAAACATTCTTCTTTGTGTTAATATTCATCGAATTCATTTTTACACAACGTGACGACGAACGTTTCATGACTTCAGGTCAGCAACGTGTGACACAAAAATGCACAAAAACCATCAACACGAGACGTTTAAATTAAGTTAAAGCTTGTGAGTGAAGCGTGATCTCTTGTACTTCTTCGGTCGATGCCGCGTTGTGGGTAAGCTTCGGTAGGGAATCATCCGTAGCACCTGGGTATGACGGAGCCCCCTCAGAGCCCCACGGAGAGTAGGAAGGAGATGGGTGTGCAGGTTTTTAGAGAACTGTGAGGTGTGGTCTGGCTCCTGAAACTCTGCTTAAAGCTCCAATAAACATACATACAGATGCAAAAATCTGTGAGATTATTGTCTATGAAAATTAAGTTAAATTAAGTTTCAGAGACGGATTAATAATCCATCCTTTATTCATTTATCGCAGATTTTTGTCATTTCATTGCGAGAACATTAGAAGGTTTTACTCTGAGTAGACTGCACAGACACAAACTCAGAAATTCTCTTTTTCTTCAAGTCTACAAACTGAAATAAAGTCACATTAATGAAGCTGCACTGTGAGCCTCGAGGTTCTGCTTCAGCTCTGGACTCTCGGCCTTTCATGACGTTAAATCAGGTGGCAGCTTGTAAAAGTCTGACACAGCCCACTGTAATGACACGCACTGCATGGTGTTTACAGTGAGTGACAGCGTGTGTGTGTGTGTGTGTGTGTGTGTGTGTGTTGGTGCAGAACGTAGCGGCGCTGCACAAACATGCAAAAATAAACACAAACATGTCCAAACACACACACTCTGTGTCTCTGACTGAACACGCGTGTTTGTCTGGTGTTTACAGGAACATGCTGCAGGTTTACAAGGCGCAGCTGCTCACACATGCAAACGCACACCATCATACACAGAGACAGTGTGTTCACATGTGTTCTGTTTTTCTGCACTCGACACGTCCTTGTCCAATCCAACATCAGATTATCTGAGTTCAGACTAAATATATAAATGTCGTTTTTGTCTCTCAGGAGGACTTGACTCCGGTTCCGGAGGTTTCCCCGAGCGCTCAGTGTGTCCGAGTCGACTCCAGAGTGTCGGCCGATCACAGTCAGAGCTGCACCACCTACAACCAGAACGACGAGCTCACCTACGGCTTCCTCTTCCCTCCGGGTAAACCTGCAGGACGAGCACAGGACGCGGCTTTGTTTGACAGATCGCAGCACAAATATTCAAGTTTATTTCATTTATAGAACTCTTTGACAGAGACAGCTGAAGAGTGACAGGAAATGTGGAGAGAGAGAGAGAGAGAGAGAGAGAGACGGGGAACGACATGTGGGAAAGAGCCACAGGTCAGAGTCGAACCCTGGGCTTCACACACGGGGCGGCCGCCTCGTTATAGAACATTTTTAAAGGCAAACAGAATAAAAAATAAAAACACAAGAAAAGTATAAATTAAAAAATGCAGTTTATCAGTGTTGTGGAGAAGTTGCTGAAGTCAAAGGTCAAAGGTCAGGAGTTCAGAAAGTGTTCAGGAGCCTCTGATGTCTTATGCTGTATTATTTATTGACACTTGGCCAAGGAGAATTAGAGACACTCTCAAAGTTCATCAGAAGTGCCTGAGTCGGTCTCACATTCTGCCCAACTCATCCTGGTGGATCGACTTTAAACCCCAAGATAACAGCACAAATACTACACGCCCAGAATGAGTCACAGAGAATGTCTTTACCCATGGAGGTGTTATTGTCAGCATGTTCTAGTCTGGAGACACAGATGTCTGTTTACGCAGATTGGACCGTCAACAACAAGCTATCTATTATGTCTATGAAGGCAGCAACAGGTCTCTGTGACCCTGGACACCACAGTGTTGAGATAGACTGGCACCTACTGTTCCCAACCAAAGCCAAACAACTAATACTGCTGAGGACCTCAAGGCCCACACGGGACCTCGTTAACCTCAGGAGAGAAAACTCCAACAATCAGGACCTCGTTAGTAACCTGGTGAACAGACAAACTGAAATCACTGGATTAGAGACTCTATACTGTATCTCCTTTATTAGGACTGAAATGGAGAAACAAGGTCACCAGATATCACACTCTGGACCTTTGTTTTGGATCGGTTGAGGTTCTGGTCAGCTGTCTTTAACCGGTGATCTACTTTATATAAAATGTAAAGCTCCTTGCACTCTGTGAACCTGTACCTGCTCCTCCACGGAGATCCAGATCAGAAACAAACAACAGCTTTGACTCTTTATGTGATACCATCTTGTGTCCTTTCGACAGAGATGGCATCGTCTCCAGAGTCCAGATATGACGCTTCGCTCATCACCAACACGGTCCCCATGTACCCGGCCTTCAAGAGTGAGTCACACACTTCATTTACTCAGAACACACAGGTGTTTAATCCACGGGGTGAAACTGCACCACATTATATCTGAAACCTGTGAAAAAAAAGGTGATCCATCATTTTAGAATAATCACAAAGAGGACTATCGCTTTCAGACAGAGAGATTAGAGACTGAATACGTTCTCACATCACTGATCAGTCACTGCCTGTTAACAAGTGTAAAAAGAGTTTTGGAGTTCTTGTCTCGTGTTGAACGTCGTGTTCACGTCTGATCTTAAGATGTTTTCCAAGATCCTGAAACATGTTTTCATCGTGGGACAGATAAAAGAAAGGAAGGAGGAGGTTTGTTGTTGTAATAATTCTTTCAGCCACGAGAGGCTGACGTTCATCAGTGCTCTGACTGAAAGAACATGCACAGACTAGTAGTCCTGTTTAAACACGTTCACCTCAGCTTCGTGTGGCCAAAATGAGAATTACAACAACAAACGCTTCAGAGATTTTTTTAGAAGATGCGCTGCCTCACCTCCGCTCTTTAGATCAGACCAGAAACATCTGACAATACTCTGAAATCTAAAGTAAAGCAGGTGGGCTCAGTGAAATCTGGTGCTTGATCGATAGTGCTGACTCAGTTCTTTATAATCCGCCTCATTCAGCCGCCTGTCATCAGCAGATTTACTCCGGTCTTCAGTCGTGTCTTCTACCTTTAAAGGAAAGGAATTATTTATGTTTATATATATGTATATATATATATATATTTGATTATAGATTCAAAGCTCTGCACACAATGAACCGCCTCCAGATGTGGTCTGGATCGCATCCCAATCATCCTATAGCAGCAGACTGAATGGCATCAGAGGCTGATGATTGCTCATCTGAAGGTCACTTGTTGCTTTCTATAGCTGCATCCAGCCCTGATTTGTCTTTTGCTCTGCAGGAGTGTGGAGTTACCTGCAGGGCACGCTGCTGAGGCGTTACGCGGAGGAAAACAACGGAATCAACGTCCTCACGGGACCCATTTTTGACTTCAACTACGACGGCCTGCGAGACACCACGGAGAAGATAAAAGAGTGAGTGTGGAGCGCTGTGATCTTTTCTTTTTAAATTGATGAATGCACCTTACATCAAACGACGGGTAACTGCATTATTATTCATGGACCTCTGACCTCCGTCCAGGTTCTCGGCTGACGGCCCGCTCGTCCCGACCCACTTCTACACGGTGGTGACCAGCTGCCAGGAGGTGAACCAGACCGTGGAGGAGTGTGACGGGGCGCTGCGAGTGTTTTCCCTCCTGCTTACACACAGACCAGACAACAGTGAGGCATGCAATGTGAGTTTACCAGCAGAGGGCAGCGCTGTCCCACCTCTCCCTGCAGCAGGTTATCTCAGAGGATGAGCAGAGGAGACAGAACTGTAACTAAGTACTCGAGTATTTCCATCTTGTGACTTGTACCACATTTGTCTGAAACACACTTCATCCGAGTCTGAGTCAGAAAGCTTCCAAAGTTCGAGTATCTTTATGTTGGTGTTCGTCCAGTGCGGCTCAGAAACTTCCTTTTAATAACTAATTATTATTTTCATCACAAGTGGTGAGCGTTTTATTTTAGGGATTTTTAAAGCCATGAGTCTCAAAATATATTTTGTGGTTTCAGCTTCTCAGGTGTGGAACTTTGCTGCAGCTTTTTCTGAAATCATACGGAACGGAATAATGTTGTAACACTGTTTAACTGTGACTGAGCTCAGACCTCTGCTGAAATGACTCTTCACTGTGGCTCTTTATTACACTCAACCAAAATGTAAACTGCACTTCCTCTTAAATGAAAGGCCTCTGATAGGGTAGAAATCGTCGCCTTGTGAAATAACCGTGGTTCAGTGCCTGATGACTGAGTGTCGGTCCAACACTAACCTGTGTCAGAATCATGTTGATGTGACACACCTGGACGGATTCTCTCAGTAAAAGAGATTTTTAACACATTTGTGAAGAAATAACTCGCTGTAGACAAAATCATTTATAACATCTGATGACAGACTGATGCCCATTTAAGGGCTTCCCCAATGTGTCATGTGAGCGTCTCTGACTGATGCAGACTGTTGACCTTGGACAGTAGTGTTTTATCCTGACACACGCTTCGAGACTTGTGTATAAGTACAGACATATGTTGAGTAAGTCATAGTGAATATGTGTTAAACGTCAGTGTGTCAAAAGCCGGCCAAAGACATAACACCTGAATCCCTGACATGTCCATGCCAACATTTCCCGTTGATTCACACACCAATGAAACACTCAGGATGAGGCGGGTGAAAACTGGGCACTGATGAGTCGTCTGGAAATAACAACCATCGTGTTCTTAGACATTATGTAGACCATATGTAGACTATATGTAGACCATATGTAGACTATATGTAGACATTATGTAGACATTATGTAGACCATATGTAGACTATATATAGACATTATGTAGACATTATGTAGACTATATGTAGACTATATATAGACATTATGTAGACTATATGTAGACTATATGTAGACATTATGTAGACTATATGTAGACATTATGTAGACATTATGTAGACTATATGTAGACTATATATAGACATTATGTAGACTATATGTAGACTATATGTAGACATTATGTAGATTATATGTAGACATCATGTAGACATTATGTAGACTATATGTAGACTATATGTAGACATTATGTAGACTATATGTAGACAATATGTAGACATTATGTAGACTATATGTAGACATTATGTAGATTATATGTAGACATTATGTAGACATTATGTAGATTATATGTAGACATTATGTAGACATTATGTAGATTATATGTAGACATTATGTAGACATTATGTAGACTATATGTAGACATTATGTAGACATTATGTAGACTATATGTAGACATTATGTAGACTATATGTAGACATTATGTAGACAATATGTAGACTATATGTAGACATTATGTAGACTAGGTAGCTGACATGTAGCAGCCTTCTCGGTAAGTCTGGCAGATTTCCTTTCACACATTTTTTAAATTCATTTTAAAAGAAGCTCCAATCGGCGTCCCAAAACTGAACTAGTTCATATCGATTGATTTTAGCTTGCTTCATAAAACTCTGAGTTGATTTATTGGGGGAATGTTGCAGCTGTCGGCTTGTTCTCTTGTGGCTTGAACCTCGACTTGATTCACACGAGTTCCTCAGCTGTTCTACTCTCGTCAATGGTGAGCTAATGTTTCCGCATAAGTAACAATAAGTGTTTCAGTTAACTGTGAACGTGTGGCGGGGCAGGTCAGACCGATACGAGATGTCTGACACGATTCTGTTCTGATACACTCTGTGGTTTGGCTCAAATTTATTACCGAATATTTGACTGACAGCTTCTCCAGCCACAACGCCTCACTTCCACATCCACTTTCTTGTGTGTGACAAATCAGTTTCTCCTTCACACTTACAGGGAAAGGTAAGGCGAGGGGTATTCAGTTAGATCCCTCTAAATCAATACACACCAGAGCGCCAGATAAAAGGTGTAAACCCCAAAATCAAGCAACGTGACAATCACAGTATAACAAGATATTTATATTAACATCTGCAGTGAATGTATGCATGAACATTATGTGGATCATTTTAATGCTTTCATATTATTATGTAGACATTATGTAGACATTATGTAGACTATATGTAGACATTATGTAGACTATATGTAGACATTATGTAGACTAGGTAGCTGACATGTAGCAGCCTTCTAGGTAAGTCTGGCAGATTTCCTTTCACACATTTTTTAAATTCATTTTAAAAGAAGCTCCAATCGGCGTCCCAAAACTGAACTAGTTCATATCGATTGATTTTAGCTTGCTTCATAAAACTCTGAGTTGATTTATTGGGGGAATGTTGCAGCTGTCGGCTTGTTCTCTTGTGGCTTGAACCTCGACTTGATTCACACGAGTTCCTCAGCTGTTCTACTCTCGTCAATGGTGAGCTAATGTTTCCGCATAAGTAACAATAAGTGTTTCAGTTAACTGTGAACGTGTGGCGGGGCAGGTCAGACCGATACGAGATGTCTGACACGATTCTGTTCTGATACACTCTGTGGTTTGGCTCAAATTTATCACCGAATATTTGACTGACAGCTTCTCCAGCCACAACGCCTCACTTCCACATCCACTTTCTTGTGTGTGACAAATCAGTTTCTCCTTCACACTTACAG